>NW_018743850.1:1814025-2262061 GCF_001683475.1 Chenopodium quinoa | reverse complement strand
ATTAACCTTCTGCTTTTGGATTGCTGGGAAAAGGAAAGCCACCCTAAGTCCACTACAGCAAAAATTCTGATTGCATTTTATGTCAGTTTTTAAAGGTTAAGATGAATTGCAGGGGTTTTCCTCTAGGTTTCTCCTTGGGAGGGCTTTTTTGTTCCCTTTAGGGTTTCATCCCTTGGGAGGGTTTTCCTAGCCTCAATTGTTAGGTTTTTTTCAATTTTTTTTTGAAAGTTTTCCTTCTCTCTTCTCCCTTTTTCTCTCCATCTCTACCATATCTTTCCTCTTGGTCTCAATTGTGAATCTTTGTAGGGGTTTCCCACTGGCGTTCTTACCGGTGATAAGCCTCCAAAAACCTTTTAATTGCGTACAATAAATAAATCTCATCGTTGAGATGATGATTTTTCTCTTGTGTTTATTTTATTTTTATGTTTGTATGGCAAAAATTGAAAAATCTAGGGTTTCATAATCTCTTCAAGAATTCGGAGGACCACATAGTATTTTCACTCAAACGACTACGCATCACTGGATTTCAAGCCGAATAAGTGTTAACTCACAGATTGTATTGCTTCAGATGAAGTTTTTTATTAAGGCGATTGTTAATCAAATTTATGATGTATTTAGTTTTAAGGTGTGTAATTGTGTTGAAATTCTTGATTTCTAGGAATTATATGTAAGTGCCGTTTGGCTATATTTTATTATGAAATCCCTTTTTCTTCTTTTCAAAAAAGATTAATTGCGGGACATTATCATGTTATTTGAGTTTTCTATTTTTAAAAAAAAAACCAGAAAAATTTATTTAAGTTATTAATTAGAACTTAATTTTTTTTTTTGAGAACCAATTAACTAGAGCTTACTTTGGTAAGACAAGTATGTATTTTAAAATTTAGGGCCTCGTCTAAAAGAATAGAACAGGGCTCAAAAATGTTTAAGACGACCCTTTTTCTTCTTTTCAAAAAAGATTAATTGTAGGACATTATCATGTTATTTGAGTTTTCTATTTTTAAAAAAAATTTCCAGAAAAAATTTATTTAAGTTATTAATTAAAACTTAAATTTATTTTTTTTGAGAACCAATTAACTAGAGCTTAATTTGGCAAGACAAATATGTATTTTTAAAAATTTAGGGCCTCGTCTACAAGAATAGAACAGGGCCTCAAAAATGTTTAAGACGACCCGTTGTGTGACGCAGTTATATTTAGAGATATGATTAGTACGAAATAATACATGTGTGTGTCTAATTTACAAATACGCACTCTTGTTTATTGGCGACAAGGGTGTTTGGAGCTTGTAAAAATCGAGCTAAATACGCACTCTTGTTTATTGGCGACAAGGGTGTTTGGAGCTTGTAAAAATCGAGCTAGTCAAGGCGACACAAGTGAATTTGAATCATCAAGTTTTGGGGCGTTTTGGAGGTTGATGATGGTTTAATACATGCAGCGACACAATATCAACTTAATTCTAGCAACACCACACCAAGCAAATGATCAAGACAACACTGGGTTGGAAACTTGAATGATCACTAATTATTGCTCCTTAAAGAGCTTCATATTGGAATTACAAAAAAAATAATATCGACGACCATATCGATTTACAAAATTACAAATTAGAGTATTTTAAATGAATATTGTAAACATAATTGATTCTAATGATGCCAGTGCTCATTGTCTAAATATTGCTCATTTCACCTAATGTTCTATAAGCATAATCCTCAATGATATGATTTGTTAACCTGATATTCACTCATTTAAACTTATCTAAACTTAATAAAATATTATTACTTGAATCCATAAATAACTGTTATAAAGAAACATAATTGTAATGGTAAAGAAAAATGCCTTGTAAATTTTGACAATTCAAATACGGAGTATCACATTTAATTTAGAATTGAGAGATACTAGGCATGTCTAATTGACCTTATAAATACCTAATGTGGGAACTAGGAAGTTACCTATCCTAAGAGCCTGTTATGCTTACCTTATTTTCGTTTATTTCAACTCTATTAAATTCATTTAAGTTCAGATAAGATAAGCTCCTAAAAAATAAGTTCTAATAGGGGCTATCAAAGTTCAAATCACAGCTAAATATAATTTTGAATAAGGTCTAATAAATTCAAGTAATTTCATATTAGATAAGTCAGGTATGTGAAAATCAGATGATATCGAACATACCCTTAGCCTACATAATTATTTCTCTTTCCTTTTATTTTTTTCAAAAATATCCAAGCCCACTAAAATTGAGTGGATTAAAAGTGTTAAGAGTAATATTTTGTACATAAATATTGCAATAACCTTTTATTTAAGCAATAGTAATAACACTTATTTTATATTGTTAATAAAATATATTTTTTTTGGTGTTTAGAGAGTCATAATGGCGAGTGATGAGAATCGATCATAAAATCACTTAGAATCAGGAGGGAAGTTCTAACCGTTTGAGCTATCCCTCACTCTCATATTGTTAATAAAATATGGTCCAAATTATTAATTTATTTATTATTATTAGCCTACATATACCAATCAAATCCTTGATGGTGAACTTAATTACTAATTAGTGTAGGACGAATTAATAATGATACCTTAAGTAACGTCATATGTTGACCAATATGACCATAAATCAATAAGCAACTTTCTGAAAGCGAAAATAAGACTTTACTGTGTTAAATTTTAATTGTGCAAAGCTTACCAATTAATCAGAGTGGCGCAGCGGAAGCGTGGTGGGCCCATAACCCACAGGTCCCAGGATCGAAACCTGGCTCTGATAGTAAAAGAGTAAGCTTCCAAATGCCAACATTTTTGTTTACTGTATTTTCATGATTTTATCATTGCACTTGGTACATCTTATAGCTCAGTAGCTCACTATCTAGGTTTCCATTGTAAGCTCAAAACAGCCCAACTACATGCTAGCGACATGAAACAGAAGCTGCTAGGAATGTGAATATGTTACATCTTACGAATATCTTGATAAAATCAAAAAATTTCCATCAGATTACATTGTCAAAATTTGATTCACAGCACATCATGTTTATATTTCCCTACAATGTGCACGCTCATCTCGGATATATTGAAAATTGCTGAGCTTCATACCAACAGGACACAATCTTACAGCCATAATTTTACAACAATGAGGAAGTCACGCCATGTGATTGACTGGGATGCAGTTTTCTTTTCTTTCAGATTCGATTTTTTTTGGAGCAAACTTATGCAGTCGAAATAGTCATCATCTCAGAAAAAGTCATCCTCGTGAATGTGACAAAAATTGACAAGTAAGCTCATGGAGAATCTTGATCATTATCACTTAGAAATTTGAACCACTTCCAATTTGCATAGAGATTTGCTTCATCTTCAAACAACAGATTGCTATTTGGAGGCTCAGTTTTACGTGTTGTGGATATACTAGGAAGCTTACGTCTATATTTCCTTGCCATTTCTTCAGCCTCTGCAAATACTTTCTAGCCATAGCAAATGCATAGGTAATTTTTAGAATGAAATTATGAATGCAAGATGATTAGTTACTGCAGGTTACAAACACAAACAAATTTAAGGAGATGTTTAAGCACCTCTTTGTCTGATATCAAGAGCCCAGGCTTGCTTTCCAGATCCGCGATACTGCAAAGCAAAATGCAGAAGCCTTAAATTCTCCAGCAACTTGTGCTTTGAACTCAATGCACATTGCATGTATTCTTATACACACATAAGTAATCAGAAAATTTAACTAAAGGTACCTTAAGCTACCATCTACAATTAGTATTTGTGGGGAACTACCTGTACAGACCTTTTGTTGCTCCACCGTCCCACTCAGCTTTAATTTATGTGCAAATCACAGCTCTTTTTTTCCTCCCCTGTGTGTATCAGCCTTTTTTAAAATAAGAATAAAATATCCACTTAACCTATAATGAAACGCATGCCCCACTGACCCTAGGCGCAACCCAATCAACAATACAGGCCTGTTTACTAACCTCCCTTTCCTGCTTAAGCAGCATATGCTAATGTATCATACACATACCTTCTAATTACCTTTCCACTCAGTAAAGTCTTAGTTCAACATGTTGAAAACAATATCAGAATTTCAAGCAATTTGTCCCACTACCCCCAGAATAATTCGAATACTACTTCAAAACTGTTTTCTTTCTGAGTTTGTATCAGACTATCAGTTGAACCACCATCTCTCTCCCCTTGTCTTCTCGTACTAAATAGTGCAAGACTTTGTTCTTTTACCTTCACATTCTACTATTCTAGGGGTCGCCCATAGCTATTCATATCACCTAATGCTGTCTTAATTTTCACAGCAAAACCGCGCCTCCATATTTTGGAACCATATCAAACACTTATGGGGTTAAGGCTTTGATTGATTGATTGATCAAACACAACTTAAGGATAAGTTTGGAATCCAATACGTTGGTGAAATAATCAAATAATACCAGAAGATTTAAACCTTAGTATTCTTACTGCCATAAGTGTCAACTTCCAGCTTCTTCCTTAGGAATAAGGAGAGAAGTGTAGAGAACTTTGAAAACTGAGAAAAGGGGCAATTGTTATGAATCCAGAAAAACTGCGGGTAAGATGAGAAACCCTGAGTTTGTATTGAGAGATATTGGTAATCAACGAAGGAGCATAGGGGAATAACGATTACATCACCCCAAAGAATTCAGGTCAAGTGGAGGACAACTTGAGTTTTCGCAGTTTCTGGGTAGTTGGGTCTTCAAATTTTGTGGAGTATGTAGATGTAAGGGTGGGGTATCCAGTTTTCAGTGGGGTGAAAAGTTTTAGCAGTCTTTTTAGGGGGTTAAGGGAAAAGGTTTCAAATTAAAAGCAAGGGAAAAGGAGGGGGGAAAAGAATAAGCATACAAGAGATGGTGGCATTTATTGGAATTTGGGGAGACTAAGCCCATTGTATGCGGATGCCCGTTCTATACAGGACCTAATTGCTTCAAATATAATCAAAGTCCTGGATAATGGAGGTATATTGGAGCAACAAAAAGGGAGGGAGTTTACTTAATTAGCATTTAAGGACCTAGAGAATAAGAACTCCTATCTTTAAGATCAGCCTACGAATCTCATGGATGTATTTAACTGATAGGCAAGTCACATGCAATACAGGGTGACATAACTAAAACGACATTGGTAAAATAATTACTCTAGGAGCAGTAAGGTTATCAAGACAAACCAAGTGTATCATATTTCTATTGCAAATGTACATGCATATGTCTCCCTATCTGATCCAAATCACATCTCAGATTAAGTTAAAGGCAACTAGGGGAACCTCCAGTTTCCTAAACACTCTGTTCACTAGTCCAAACAAGGGATACTTTTCACAGAGATCCATTAAGAGAAGACTATCAATGCGGTACATCTCAAATACAGCATTGTGACAATTCTAAGGGCTGTGTATAAGTAGGAATTAGGGTGTAATCTAAGGTCAGTCAAACCCAAATACAATCTTGGATGCTAAAGTTCCTGATTAAAGGCAAAACATTGGCTGAATAGGTCATTCTATTACGTCTAAAAGTGCAAATTTAAGTTCAAGAACCTCTTATGAAAAGTAAAGAGGAACAGAAAAGCTGAAGACAAACAGTAATGAGAAAAATCGAACCCTTCAAGGATGACACGCTAGCGCGCGCGCGGGGGGGGGGGGGGGGGGGAACTAGAAATATATTTTTTTTAATTGATAAATAAATCAAAAAGCATGCTTTTTACTGGCCATTCTTATAAGGAAATATTCCTGCTGAACAACTGGTTCACAGAATAATTTGAAATGTAAGAAAAGCGTATTGTTTTCTCAAACTAAAGAGTCAAGCATGAGTTAGTGATAAGGAATTAGAATTTGAAATCAAGGATAGAAATTGATCCTCTTGCCTATTGCTAAACGAGATCAACTGCATTACCTCAACCAAATATTAAGTATATAAATTCAACAGATCAATCTTTTTTTTTTTTTTTTTTTTTTCACATTTCACCACTGGACACATATTTGGTTATTTGATTATGACAAACTTAATACTATCTCTGTTTCATATTTTTTGTAACTTTGGGGTAATATTTGAAAGATATAAAATATTCCAAAGTTGCAAAAAATATGAAACGGAGGTAATAACTTATATGTGGAGGTGTACAGTAAATATTGTACACCTTGTGTAATGTTGAGCTAATAATAAAAAAGTTACCGCAATACAAGTATATAGTAAAACCTACCTATTTTAATATTGATAAAATTGCTCTCTTTAAAAACATTTACCATTTAATCCTAATGTATAAAGATAAGCATATAATCCCTTAAAAAACTCTTCCCTTAAAAATCACCTCTTAATGTACACCAAATTATAACAGGTTAAAAGTTACCCTAGAAGTAAAAATTACCAAAAACTAATAAAAATTTGCCCTTAAAATGGGCAATGGACAGTAAAATTATTGTACGTCGAGTGTACTTAAAGTTTATATTTAATTATTCATACGCTGAATATACTGTTCATAGTATGAAATTCCCAATATAAAGTATTGATGTTGTAGAAGTTAAATGGACTAGAAAGTAAATATCAAGGAATTACTTACTCACCTGAGAGCAATTTTGTCTGGAAACAAAGATCTTATAACTAGGACCTTGACTTTCTCCCCCACTGCTAATAAATCACTAACTGAATCAAATTTACCACGAGTGATGCTGGATGCATGCAACAGTCCACTGTAATACAAGAGACAAACTGCATTAAAACAAAACCCAGTGATAACAAACCATACAATATAATGTCAGAAGAGGACTGTCAGGCTGCGCCAGTAAGTATACAGTTCATTACTTAACAAATCAGTCTTTTGGTGTTTTGGTTAAAGGGGGAATGAACTTGAAGCTTAAAATGAAATGAGACTTGCAATGCAACAAAATTATAATAATGTAGAAAATAAGAAAGCAATCCCTGCATATCTTACCTTCGGTTTGTTTGTCCTATCTTCACTTGGGCTCCATAAGGGAAGATCTTCCTAACAGTTCCATCCAGAAGGGTTCCCTCTCGTAGGTACAACTTTTCCTAGCACATGAAACAGCAAGCTCAGAGACCTTTCTTGATCTGTCAAATTGGGGAAGCATGCAACAAAATGTATCAGGGAGAAAACAGATAGCATAAAAGACAGGTGTGTAAAACATACCCAAGCTTCTCGCTCACTGAGTACCAAGTCATTATTATCTTCATTTATTCGACTGATTTGCACATGTATCCATTGCCCTACCTGCAACATACACAAACTGAGACATTACATACATAAAGATAAAACAACCAAGCAATCAATAATCCACTTCGTTGACAACCATCAGACAAGTTAATAAACACATTCACTTGAGATGAGAAATGACACTAAAACGAAACTTAGATATTAAAATTGATAATCATGATATGAAGGGGTTTAAGGGAGATTCGAAAATCCCAAAACCTGATTTTAATTATCATTATTATTATTATTTTTCCTGAGAGAAAAACCTCAAAGCCTAATTTTTATAATTTCAT
The DNA here is from genome assembly GCF_001683475.1 of Chenopodium quinoa. NCBI lineage: Eukaryota > Viridiplantae > Streptophyta > Magnoliopsida > Caryophyllales > Amaranthaceae > Chenopodium > Chenopodium quinoa. Next base: position 2,254,579 of record NW_018743850.1, on the reverse strand, counting down.
CAAAGATGGAGATTTCAAAATAACAGTGGTAACTTTTTGACAAGATTGAATAAAAAAAAATGGGAAGCACTTCAAACTGTATGAGTTTAAGAAAAGCAAACACTTGGCAAAAGCAGGGAAAAAGCTTAAGGATACGGCTACACACATCTAACACTACTTAGCTCACCTAGCTAGAACACCTAGAAGCCTCATAAGTTACCTTTGGGCAACACTATAAGGAGTGATGTAACAATTCCAAAAACCCCCACTGACATTGAACATTGAGTACTAGAAGTTTTCGAATTTTAACTAGTACCTTACCTTCTCTTTTAATTCAGTAAAACTGTTTACTCTATCAACCAACTCAACCTTAGGGAGGAAGGCTCGCAAACCCTGCAAAGCAACACAATTGCAAGTCAATAAACAATACAATTAAGCAATGTGTGACGCAATGAAAGCCAGTACCAACCTCAACTCTTGTAAGCAGACCACCTGTATTCCACTCTGTAATCCTAACCTGAATAGGTTCGCCTAGTTGTTTTATCTGCCCAAATCAAATAGATATCTCAAAAATAACATTTAATTCAATCAACTAGCAATTAATAAAAACAAAATGAATTCTATAACATTATCTTAGTAGGCATAGATGATTGGATCCTGCCATTTGGTGCCCCTAAATTTTGACAAAATCACAGGCTCAATGTGATCATGCCTCCTCTTTAATACATTGATTATACAAATCAAACCACAAGGATTCTCAACAGTATGCAGACAGATACTAATAAATTGCAAGTTAGAGCATGCTAGAAAAATCACCAATGTAAGAAGAGTGATGCATCAAAATTGAATGACTATGGTAAATCAAATTTCCTTCTGAGAGATTAATGAATGAATAAGGAAATACATGGAAAAACACATTATCCATTAATAATAATACATTATTTAAAAAAAAGTGAGAAAAGAACCTGCCTCACACGATGCCAAGAAATTCGTCTGAAAAAACGTCGAGTTGAAAGTAATGGCCTGCCACTAAGTGTTCTACCAAGAACCTCAGCAAATAAAACAGTTCCAGCATCCACGACAGGCCGGCCAGAAACAGGTTGTCCACTTATTGCGTCTTCATTTTTTAAAATCCCCATCTTCCCATTGGCCATAAATCCCTCAGCATTTTTATCTAAATCACATAACAAATAATCCATCTCTTTGTCATACAATGGAAGCACCTCCTTGGTTAACATTGTGCCCAACATATCTGCCCCTATATTGACATCTAGCTTATTTTCATTACCAGAAACAACTACACCAACAACAAAATCACCAGCCTTTGGCTCATAATACTCAATAAGAACCTTTTCAGTTTCTTTCTCACGTCCCCCTTCATCTTGTTCTACTATTTCTTCCTCCGTATCTCTTGTCTTAAAGAACTTTAGAAAAGGCTCCAATGCCTCATCTTTATCTGATTTCTTGGCTTCACTCCCAAACTTACTATCAGAGGCACCGTTAACCGGTATCGGTGAGGGCTTGTTTAGCAACCCTAGCTCTTCAGTATCATGAAAATTTCCATTTTGAGACTTTTCAGAAAGCTGGTTATCTGACAAATCTTCTGAGATACCCTCAGCATAGCAATAGGCAACCTGGGCTGCTTTCCAAATAGAGTGATTCCAAGTAAGTCCCAAACCTTGTGGGAAGAGAAGCTTCCCCAATAAAACTCTATTAGGGTTCTTACATAGCTGAAACTTGCAGGATAAAGAGCGAGCCGGACCTAGGAACGCCTCGCAAGGAACGGTAAGGTTGTAGGAAGACGAAAGACTAAACGGGGTGAAAGGTTTCATAACAACAGGCATCTTATATTGTTCATGAGCTCACTATGCTAGTTCTTCTAATTCCTAACAACAACCATTTCCACCCATTTATACTTGATTCAAAAATCAAAACCCAACACAACTGTATAATTCAATCATTCGATGCGAAAACTTGATAAATTCCCTTATCAAATATCTGAAGAACCAAACAAATTATAGATAACACCACAATGTCAATTTCCCACCAAACTAAACCAAATTTTGCGTATGAAATGTAATAGAATAAACAAACAATACTCTATATCAAAATTTTGTATTTAAAAACAGTACTAACAAGAAATTACAAAGTATAATTTATACCCAGTAAACATAAACCTTGCAAATGTATTAAAAAGCAATAATTTCCCATTAATAACATGATAACCCAGTGTCTAAAAAGCTTAATAAAGCAGCAAAATTGAGAAAAATTTAAGTAAAAGTGAGCATTAAAACTGAATTTAAACAATAAAGTGCTACTAATATTAACGGAAAGAGTGAAGAATTAAAACCTGAGCGCAGGAAGGAGAGAGAGCAAGAACAAAGAGCTGAAGCTTGAAGAAAGTTTATCCAAGGGCCAATGGTTCTGAATTTGGACACGTGATTTTGATTTTGGGCGACTTCAAATTTTTAAGATTTTTTATTTATTTGGGCTTTTATAAATTTTGGGCTCTAGTCCTCCAAAAAAAATTAAATTAAAAAGGGGTACCATTTGGGCTCTAGAAGTAGAGAGAGCTTAGATAAAGGCCCGCTAGGCCACTATCTTTAGATACATGCCATATTTCGATTTTATGTTTGTCAATGCACAAGTTTGATTTAATGTACTAAGAAATAGAGCCACTAAGGTTGAACAAATTTAACAGTAGAAAGTCCCTGCAGATTTGATCGAATAAGACCTCAACTGATAATGTTATTCTTGTATAATAATAATGTGCAGATACTCGAATATGATCAAAGTCCAATTAAAATAGATGTCGGATCAAATCGGACCAAAATAATTACCTAACCTTATAAAAATGTAATCATATACAACCATTTTATTTTTTTTTGGGTTATAAATTCAATTCATTATCAAGAGTCATACAACATCTAAAAAAATAAAAAATAAAATAAAAAATCTTAAACAAAAAATCAAATTCAACAAACACATAGTCAATTGAATCAAATAAATATACTTGTATTAAACTACGGGAGATCTACAACCAAATGTGAGTTTAAGAGGACATATTCCTTATTTCATAAATAGTTAGCTTCCCAAATTAGTCTCCAAAAGTCAACTCTAATGACAATTTTAGATAAAATAATGTAGATATATAACTACATTAAGGTGCTTTTGGTATGATAATTGAAAATATAATGGAAAGAAAACAAATACGGTGTGAAATAATCATTTAACTCTTGTCTAATCTTTTCATTTGTTTGGTTTAACCATAGAAATGAACTAATTAAACTGCTTTTTCATTTTGTTAGAGGGGATTAAATGTACTTGTTACCTTAGAATTTTAGAGATGCAGCAGATAGGTGAAAACCATTACCCCTAAGTAATGATCATAACCTTTTTAACCGAATACTCGATAGAAGTAATGGTTTAATTGAAGAGAAGGTTTTGCGTGAGACCGGACTCACCGTGAGTCCAATATGTCTGACAATAATGATCAAATACCTGACAATAATAATCTAATACCAAACAATAATAATCTAATACCTGACATTATTTTCTCCTTCAATTCACCACTGACCCTCTTCTTCTTCCATGGCTACAATATTTTCTCTCTCCTCATTACATCCATGGAAACCCTACCAGATTGAGACTTTCCACATTAAATCAACACAAAGCATATCTTACACTCCAACTATAGTGTTGCCGCCAAAACCACCACCATTTTCTCTCTCTGTCGTACTCGCCACCGTAAATCAAACCCCCAAAACCCAACTTAATGTCTTCTCCGCCGGAAAATGCCGACGAAGAAACCTAGAACAAAGAAGACGGTGGAAGTGGTGGTGGAGGAAGACGATGGAAGTGGGTAACGAGGTGATGATGGTTGGATTTCGATTTTAGCGAGAGTTGATGAATGAATGGTGTTGTGAGTGTTGGCGGCAGACTCACGGTGAGTCCGTCTCACCCAAAACTTTACCTTAATTGACTTCATTTCCAACCAAAAACAAAACCCTAACCAAACATCCTCTAAGAGTATCATTTTCGTAATTTAGTAGTGCTTAGATTTACTTTACTTTTACAATAATGAATCAAACACTTACTCAATAGAAAATACTTTTTCGTTACGTTGATTTAGTTCATTTGACTTTATTACATGATCTATAGTTACGAAAAAAAAAACATAATTATATGATCTTGTTAAATTCGTCTCAATATAAATTTTTTATATATGAGTTTTATTAATTTTGTTTTTTTTATCAATAATTCAAATTACTAAGATTTAAAATTATACATTGGTAAACATATGTAAGGAAATACTTGGTGTACTATCAATTAAAAGGAAACTGTTGAAGTAGGGTTATATAGTTATATTCCTTAAAAAGTAAGTCAATGTGTCACTCTACATTGCAAAAAGTAGGTAGCAAAATCAAACATGTCCTAGATTTCTAGGCAATCTTGAAAAGGTCTTGTATGCCAATTATTTATATCCACGTGGATTATACAGCTATTTGAAGTAGTCCATAATCCGTATTTAAGAAAATAAACTCCGATTAAATTACTTTTAATACCTTAAAAAAATAAAAAGAGGAGCCATATCAGCACCAGGCCATACGGCTATAGCCTACATCTTCCTCGAAAGTGGTAATTAAACAAGTTGTTAGTGAAAGCTGAAAAGCATGGTTGACTTTCATGTCCAAGATTACAGCTTATGAAATATGCACACCTATGCTCTTTAATTCTCAAGAATAATATCAACAAATTCAATAATTTGAGCAATCGACATATTTATCAGGAGACAAATTGAGTAGTGGATTAGATTGCAATATTGGTCATTTTACTCATTGAGTTAGATAAGAGGGTCCTCTTATCAAATGATACATGTGTTTAGAAAAAGACGGAAGAAGTAAGTGTAATAAATACTTACGATAGGAGGCCAGAGAATAGATATATTTTGTCTCATAATTAAGACCGACGAAGAGTTTATAGGATCAGATTTAGAATGATACGGTGAGATTAGCTTAGCTGATGGGCTTTAGACACGCCACAACCCATCACAAAAGACATGGTCGTATGACACAACAAAAGCATGAGACAGTTTTGACATTTTACATGATGATATATATGTTAATGTGATAAGGTGTTAGTTAAGAATACTAAAAGTCCAAAGGTTGCAAAAAAGAAAATGGACGGAGCAAGTAATAAAATACGGCCGTCAAAGGAAAGTGGAGCAATTAATAAAACACGGAGAGAGTAACTGACAACTATACAAAATCTGTTGCGCAATCTACTAATCGACATGTGTCAAATATTCAAATTGTCATCATAATGTTGGTGAAGGGGATAACAGAAAGAAGGGTCAAAGGGTTTGGGTCCAATTGGTTCGGAAGGTTTCCTTGTCCCCCCTTCATCAAATGGTGCTTGCAATTGTGATATACTACCTTCGTTTTATATTATTTGCAACGATTAGACATTTTTTACTCACATTTTATGTCAAATTATTACAATTAATATGAAATGAAAGTAGTATTATTATGTAGTTGCCCACAAACCTTGCAATTACTTAATAATCAGACGATTGTCTCCTTCAATAGTAAAATTATAAAAGTATTACTAATAATGGTAAGCAAAACCTAATGAATGTCCTAAGGTGTTAGATAAGCATACTAAAAGTAAAAGTATTACTTCACTTGAAATAAACGCTAACTACACCGATAAATGCTTGATTTCAACATTCAAATTAATACAATACCATTTTAGAAGTATATCATATTGTTATCTAACGCTTCAATTCAAAACGTCCGTTAGCAAGATCTATATTGCCATATTAGTATCATATACTAGTAGTATTATAGTAATACAATAACTAATTAGTCATTGGTTCAATGTCCCCACACTTCTGATGAAGCAAACACTGCACAGTCCGTACTACTTACTTATGTTGTCGTTAAGAATATTATGGTTGAAATCACATCACACGTGTACGCGTGCTGTTGCACAAGCCCACTAAAATTTGGTACAACTTGGAGTATTAGTTATTCTAAAATAGATTTGACTCCTAAGAAACTACACGGAATAACCCTAATGATTTATTCATACATAAATAGAAAGTTTTGGTGCTTCAACTTCATTTCCTTTTACCTTTTACCCCTTCTTTCCTTTCTCCTCTGCTTCCAACCTTCCAAAATATAAACAACCAAAAAAATGATAATGGAGGCAAAGAAGATTATGGAGAAGGAGAATGATATTAGGTCATTTTGCAAGGGAAATGTTTTTCCTGCTAAAAGGAAGCTAGTGAAGCGACTCATTTTCGATCAATTCGTCTCTTTTTTCCACTCCTGCTACCCTGTTTCCTCCATGCAGAGTAACGACAACGACGACGACGACGACAACAACAACAACAACAAGAACAACACCAAGAAATATAAGGTTATCCCAATATTCCAGTGAAATAGTATCACGAATACTAAATTTGCATGATTATTATTGTTAAAATGTTAACTTTGTAATTGATTGAATTGTAAAACTTGGTATTTTTCTTTTAGTGAAATGAAATTCTGTATTTTTATTTTTATTTTTTAAAATTTCCTGGTAACTTGAAGGTTTAGTTTTTACTTTGGTTGAGTTCTTATACATAATTGAAAGGTGTACCTCCGCCGGGTTGGTTCATGTATCCACCCAATTGTGTTTGGACGCCACCCACCGAAGGACGGGGGCCATTTTCGAACAAGTCGGGTTTATTTTGCAAATGCCGACTCAAGGTTCCGGTTTCATCTCCCGTTTTCCAACTATATGACTTGACATTTGCACCTAGCGCCTTGCAAACTAGGCATGTACACGTGAACCTCTTTGGTTGACCGGGTTGCCATCCCAGGGGTGTGACCTCAACTCGTTCAAAATGTTTCCACACCCAAGAAAATTTTGCTCGACCTCTACTTTCACCGCCACCACCTTTCATAAATCAAATTATTGAAATTAATTTTAAACTCTATTCATGAAAATAAGCTTTTAAATTTTAAATATTTTAATTATAATTATTTAAACACATTTTTCATGGTAATTAACTAATTGTAAATCATAGAAAATTGGAAACTAAACTAACTTTATAATCATTAATAATAGTTTTTTTAAATATTCATAGCAATAAAAATTTAATTAGAAATTATATTGAGATGAAGGTTGAGATGTTGGTTGCGATGGAGGTAGCATAGTTGAACTTGATGGTTGGTGGAAGAAATGTTGTGGTGGAGACGTTTGAATATTTTGCTTGTCTCCTAAACCATAATCTCCATATTCATTGACAAATTGGTTTAAATTTTCCGTATTAATTTCATACGAAAAATTTGCACCACCACTCCTTTGGCCATCATTTCGACCACCACTTTGACTCCTTCCCATTCCTCCTCTTGAGCCCATTTTTTTTTTTTTTTTATGATTACTAATTATAATATGGAGAAGAACTTTTTTTTTTGTTAGAATCTTAAGAAAACTAATAATAATATTAAGGAGATTTTTTTTAACAAAAATAAAACTCTATATAACACTTGAGAATTTGAGAACAATTAAGAATTTTTGAGTAAGAGAGAAAGAAAGCTTGAGTTGTGTGGAAATTTGAGTGAAATGGAATTGGTATTGGTATTTATAGGGAAAATTGAAGGGATGATCATACACTCAAAAAACTAGCCGGTACATACAAAAAACTAGCCGTTTTTTTTTTTAAATGAATGTTAGGCCGTGCGGGTTGGGCGGGTTAGGTGGGTTGGGTCGTGCGAGTTAGGTGGGTTTGATCGTCAAGTTGGGTGGGTCATGCGTGCGGGTGGGCCGTGCGGGCTGGGTTGTGCGAGGTGGGTCGGGTTAGGTGGGTTTACGGGCTAGGTGTGTCGAATTAAATGGGTCAAAACGGGTTGTGCGAGTTGGGTCAAATCAAACAGGTTAAACCGAGCTGGGTTGAAATGGGTTGTGTCGAAAATTTTGGACCCACGACACAACCCGGGTTAAATCCGAGCTGTGCCAGGTTAAAACCGGGTCGGACCCACGTGACCCACCAGCCGTGCGGGTTAGGGTGGGCTGGGTCCAACCCGGCCCACTAACCACCTCTAAAAGCGGTCATTGGACTAATATTAGGGACTAAAAATAGAGTATATTATGCACTTATCAACAACATGAATCGTTCATCCGCCACTTCACTACTAGAAATAGGCCAAATTCCGACGGACACGTAATTTCGTCGGAAAAGTCAGAAATTCTGACGAAACAAAAATCCGTTGGAATATAAAGGTTTTCCGACGGAATATTCCGTCAGAAATTAAAATTTCTAACGAAATTAAAATCCGTAGGAAGATTCCGTCAAAAAATCATTTTCGACAGAATTAAAATCCGTCGAATGATTTCGACGGAATATTCCGTCGGAAAATTACATTTCTGACATAATTAAGATCCGTTGGAAGAATCCGACGGAATATTCCGTCGGAATTTAATAATATAAAAAAACCCAAACCCTAACCGGTTCTCTCTCCTTCTCATTTCTCTCTCTCTCTTTCTCTTCCTCTAGTTTATCTTCTCTTTTCTCTTTCCTCTCCTCTCCTCCACCTCTCTTCTCTTTCTTTCTCCTCTCCTCTCCTCCGCCTCTCTTCTCTTTCTCTCTCCTCTCCTCTTTCCTCTACTCTTCCTCTCTGACTTCCTCTCCTCCTTCATTCTCTCTCCTCCGCCCACTCTTTCTCTCCTTCGCCTACTCTTTCTCTCTCTTCTCCTTCTGCTTCCTTCTCCTTCTTCGTCCTCTTCCCTCTTCTCCTTCCTTCTCCTTCTTCGTCCTCTTTCCTCTTCTCCTTCCTTCTCCTTCTTCGTCCTATTTCCTCTTCTCCTTCCTTCTCCTTCTTCGTCCTCTTCGACCACCGCACCGCACCGACACCAACAACCAACGACACCAGCAGCACCGACAACCAACAACCACCGCCGCAACAACACCACCGCGCGAGCATTTCAAGGTTTGCACAACAACACCACCATCGCAAAACAACGGCCACCGTCGCTACAACACCAAGGTTTTTTTTGTAGATCTAGTTTTAGTTAAGGTTAAATTGTAGATCTTGTTTTGTTTTTGAACATTTATGATTATAGTTAATTATTTTTGTAATTGTAATTGTAGTTTATAAATTTATTAGATATTTGTAATGTAATAGTGAATTGTCGTTTTTTTTTTTAATTTTCAGATCTACTGGTTTAGATCTTGTTTTTGTGGTAATTTTTGTTTCGAATTTTACGTTTTTATTTTTTTCGATTTGGTAAATTTTTTTTGTTTCGTTTTTATGGGTGGGGGGTTAGGGGGTTGGTTAGGTGGGTTGCTAGTGGCTCGAGAGGGTGGGGTAGGGTGGGCGTCTGGTCAGGGGTGGGTTGGGGAGATTTGGACAGGGTGGGTGGGGTGGGGGAGGTTTGGACAGGGTGGATCTGGGTGGGGTAAGGGTTAGGGGTGGGGCTGTTTTTTTTTTAATTTTTTTTATTGACTTTTCCGACAGAATTTTCCGTCAGAATATACCTCTTCCGACGGAAATTTCCGACGGAAATTTCTGTCGGAAACCTAACCAACTCTGACGGAAATTTCCGTCGGAAAATTGCGACGGAATTTCAATTAAAGTCAAAACAGCACCGACAGAAATAAATCCGTCAGAAACTAGCCTTTCGACGGAAATTGCAACAGACTGATTCTGACGGAATTTCGTCGGAAGGCTAATTTCCGACGAAATTTCCGATGTTTCCGACGGATTATTTCCGTTGGAATCAAGCTGTTTTCTTGTAGTGCTTAAACATGCTTCTAAGTATAAAATTAAAACAAATTTAGAAAACTTATATAAGAGAGAGGTTAGGGTTTCAAAAATCTACCAACAAATGTCAGCAAGCAAGTTCATTTCGAACAAGGAGATTCAGTTGGAGCATTATGTCAAGGCCCTTGGCGGAACTGTAAAGGAGCTCCGGCCACGACGACCCTTGCTCAAGTGCGTCAATTAGGGCTAAGACGATTAACCCCTTTTCAACCTCATCATTACTCTCAAATAACGAAAGGTGTAATGGGAAAACATTCATAGCCGACATCGAGGGACTCAAACATAGATCTAGGGTTTCTGATTTGCAAAAAATCGATTTTAGGAAAATCGAACCCAGAAAAACGAAGAAGAAGAAGATGAATAGAAAATCAATTATAGGAAAATCGAACCCAGAAAAACGAAGAAGAAGAAGATGAATAGAAAATCGATTTTAGGAAAATCGAACCCGGAAAAACAAATAAGAAGAAGATGAATAGAAAATCGATCTTAGGAAAATCGAACCCAGAAATCGAAGAAGAAGAAGATGAATAGACGGTGGATGGAAGAAGACAATGAGAGTGAGGAACAATAGAATGGGGGGAAAGAGATGATGTTGAGGAGAGAGGAGAACGAAGAGAGAGATAAAACGAGAGACTGAGGAAACAGAAAGAAAGAAGAGGGGAAAGAGAAAGAAGGAAAACTCTCAGTTTTTTTTTTATTACAATTGGCACCGGTTTGAACCGGTCATTTCAAGGAATTCGCACCGTTTGGTTTGAACCAGTGCCATTGCTCTTACACTAAATCCCGCCTTGATTTTTTCCCACCGGTTTTTAAGAACCGGTGCGAATTCATCGGTGCGCATTTGTGTTTTTCTACTAGTGAAAGCGTTAATGGTACTATATTCCTATTTTATGGTACTTTATACTCATGTTAATATTTACAACTTAGCCATCCTATTTGTTTCAAGACAAATACTCCCTTTATCCCTATTTTTTTTGCCCCATTTGACTTTTCACGGTCTCCAAGACGCGTCTTAAAACGCACATATCTTCATTTCTATATATACACGTAAAAATTATAAAAACATGACATTAATAATAGGAAAAATTGCCCGGAATAATCCCACCTTTGGGGCGTTCGCCCAAAATAATCCCACCTTTGGGTTATTTTTAAATAATCCGACCTTTATACTCAATCTCCTGGCAGCAGCCCCCTCCCCAAACCGAGTCGCCGCCTACAACCCCCTACCCCGGCGATCCACCCTCCGTCGCCAGCCGACCCCCCTCCCTTTCCCCTTTACCCTCGTCGCAAACACCAAGCCTCCTAGCCTAAACCTTAACCGCGACCACCAACCCTCCTAAACCCTAACTGCGACCACCTCTCTCTCTTCTTTCTCTCTCTAATAGAGGATTTAGGCCTTTTTGAACCAACCCACTTCTGAAATCCGGAGCTTTCATTGAACCGAACCTAGTTTCTTCAAATGGGCTCATCCCTTCAACCGTTTATCCAGTTGTTGTGGTGGATTATCACCGCAGATTTTAGATCAGAAGGGCAGAGGAGTAACTTTGAATGGAGTAAGAAATCGGGAAAAACTACTGGTGCGGGCGATGAATCTCAGCGGTGGAGGGTGGGTCGCCGGGGGTGATGGGTTCTAGGCGACTCGGTTTGGAAAGGGGGGCTTCTAGGGGAAGGGGAAAAGGAAAGGGTGGCTAGCTGGTGGTAGGGGTGGTGGTTTTTGGTTTTATTTTTTATTTATAAATTAATGTAATTATTAAATGGTTAAGTGAGAGTTAGAGGATAATTAGAAGAAACTAGAGATTTATCAAGTGAATTAAGGGTATTGGGTTGTCTTCAACCAAAAAAAAAAAAAAAAAAAAATTATAATCAGGTTTTCTTTTACAATAAAGCTTTTTTTTTTTTTTCCCGCAAAATAGTCATTTTAAAAGTTTTTTTTGACAAATTTTACTAATCTATTTTAAGAATATCATCATAGTTTTTTGAAAGCGATATATACCACCAATCTTATTTTACATGCTCCAATTTTCTTATAGATAGAGGCATTCCAATAAACTTGCATATAACATCATGTCCAATGGCTTATGGCTACAACCAACCGAATAAGTAAATTGGGGTAAATTCTTAGTTGCATCCTAGTGCATCTAAGCTAGTTGCACCACTATTAACATTTATACAGTAAAACACACATACATTGTACTACTTCTTCTCCTTCCTTGCTCAATCTTCTTTCTACCTTATTTCTTCCCGTTTATTTTCTTAATTCTTATGTATAGGTTTCCCTCTATTTCTAATTTTCCCCTTAATTCTTAATTTTGTTTGAAAATTTTCTCTCTCCTCTATTTTTGTCATTGTCTCCTTCTTTAAACATTATCTCTCTCCTCTATTTTTTGTAATTTCGTTGAATTCGTGATGGATTTAATTGATATTTTTGAAGAGATTGTTGATACAGGTTTGTTTATATTATTGATTTATAATTTGGTTTAATTTATATTTTCTGAATTTGTGATGATATTTCATATATAATTTTGTGTATTTTGTCAATTTGTAGTACGTGATGAATAACAATTAATTGTAGTGATTTTCTCTCTCCTCTCTTTCTCCTTTTTTTTTTTTTTTGGGTATTCTTTTGATTCATAATCTATCATGTTAAAATTGATGATTATTTTCTTGATGATGAACCAAGATTATTAGATTTAAGGTAGGTATTCAAATTTTTAGAGTTAAATTAATTATAATCGAACTTGTGTATAATATTTGTAAAAAGAAATGAACACATAGTACTTTAAATATGAACATTTTGTAGACTAAAAATGAACAATCAGTACATAAAAAATGAACATATATATATTTTAACGATTTATATATATTTATTTTTCGTTAATAATTTTATACAATGAATTTGAACGTATATGAACATATGAAAATCATGTTCATTTTTAATATACTAAATGTTCATAATTTTTTTTGACGTGTTCATTTTTTTCTCTGTTCAATGTTTTATACTAAATGTTTATTTTATTTAATGTGTTTATTTTTATGAAATGTTCATTTTATTAGGTATGGTCTATCTATTCAATATGATTGTATGATAAATGTTCATTTTTAATAAATTAAATGTTCATATATTTTTTATGTGTTCACTTTTTATTACTAAATGTTCATTTTTTATTACTAAATGTTCATTTGTTATTACTAAATGTTCATTTTTTTTACGTGTTCATAATTTTTTTGTTACTAAATGTTTCGTGTTAAGGCCGTGGTCAAGCAATAATTATATGATTGTATGATAATCAATTCATTTTTAATATACTAATTGATAAAAAAATTTAAAACATGTTCACTTTTTAGTACTATATAATTTTTTTTACGTGTTTATTTTTTATTACTAATATTGTTCAATTTTTTTACGTGTTTATTATTTTTAAATAAATGTTCATTTTATAGAACGTGGTGCAGCTAAGACCTAGTGGTAAATTGGAATACATAAATTATAGTACTAAATATCCCTGTTAAAATAAAGCCCACAACTATGAATCTACTTCTCCTAAAAGCCCTCAATATAGAAACAAAATCAATACGCCTTGTAAGCTTAAAAGAGATTTAAACTACTTGATAAAATAAGTAATGAAATTTCCTTGATCTCTATGGGCTTAAGTTTCGACACTTTTTTGCATTTCCAATATGTGAATCAAGATAATTCGGGTCACAAGATGAGTTTTTTTTTTTTTTTTTTTTTTTGTTGTTGTTGTTGTTGTTTAGAGAGCCACAAGCGCAAGTGATGAGAATCGATCTCAGGATTACCTGGAACCAAGAGGAAAGCTCTAACCATTTGAGCTATCTCTCACTCTCGGGTTACAAGATGAGATTCATATTTGATTTAACCGGATCGGATGTAGTAGTTGATTTTGACATACTCTACATGCTAAGTTATTTTGCCCATGCAAATAGAATTGTTTTTAAATTAGGTCGAGTCTATTCGGATTAGTTGGATAAGATTAGTTTTTGACATATTAAACATGTGATTAATGTCTAAATTCGAAAATATGTCAATACATACTCATTATACTTCTCTAAAAAAAAATGGGTTATATGCATGTACTAAAGGAAAAATTCAATAAGAGATGGAAAACGTCGTCAATTATTATGGGTTGAATAGTCCACAATGTTGATAACTAAGGATTTTGTTGTCGTCGCTTTTAATGAATGATAATTAAGTTGAAGATGCCTGCACCTTTGGCAAGCAAAGACCTCAATCGCCTCATATCTTGTATACAAATCTTTTTAGATTTTCCTCAATCTTTAATTTAAGACCAAACTTTTACATGTGTTTTTACCGCCAACTATAATATTGATCCAGCTAGCAGCAGTAGTGGCCGTGGGGCTATATTAAATAGATACAAAGTATTTATTGTTTTTTCTATATGTAGAAACAAATGATTTTAATGTAGTTTTATGATTTTTGACTACCATAATTTTTTAAAATGAACGGTTGAGATTATTTGTTTATTTATTTATTTATTTTTAATTAGTAATTTTAATTAAAAATAATTTTTTAATTATTTTAAATACATTTTTATCTTCTAGAAATTATTTTTTAACATTTTTGAAATTCTGAAAATAAAAAATATGTATAAAATAATTAAAAAAATAATTTTAAATTAAAATTACTAATTAAAGATAAATTAAAAAACAAACAATCTTAACCGTCCATTTTTAAAAAATTGTGGCAATCAAAAGTCATAAGAGTACAATAGAATTTTCAATGATGAAACACATTTTTAGTGATTAATTGAAACTAGTAGGTTGTTTTTTTTATTAAAAAATATATATATATATATATATTTCATACAAAAATCATATGATATCTATAAAGGAATTTTTTTTTTTGAGGAATCTATAAAGGAATTTAAATTTAACAAAGACATGACAATTAAATCAAATAAAAACATGCATTTAACAAAAAAGCTACAATTAATGTCGCAAATCAAACATTTTTCATAGAGTATATTATTTCATATTGCAGTGATTTACTATTATAACCAATCATAGCCTTAAATTGTTGCTATTTCTATAAGAATGTTACATTATTCTGTAGCAATTTAGCATGTGGGTATGATATATTATTGAAAAAAAAAGGCCTCCCTTGCATACATTGCATTGCATAATACCATCATGTCTCCCCTTCTAAAGAATAATATGGTCCCTTTCTTTAATTTATAGGTTGATTGATAATAAGTTACGGAGTAATAACCTTATAGGCCTATTTTAACAAAGTCAGTGGTAGATATTATATTTTTGATAATATTTGTCGTAGATTAAGATATGTATATTGATGAATTATGATACACACTCTAATTTGAGAAGTTTTTTTTGAAATCTAACAGTCAGAAACTCTATATATATGCCACATCATAACTTCATAATCTATTGATATGGGGTCGCAAAATATTTATTTAGTCATTTATGAAAAAAATTATACAAATTAAAGTATGCTCCACCATAATACACTTCAATCTAGTGTGATTATAACGTAAATGAGCTGAACCCTTTGTTCTTTTACTAGTTCTAAATAGACTAATAGCGATAACGCGTAGTGGGTAAATCTGATACGTGTTTAGCGAATTAGCTCAACTTAAAAGTTTAAAGGCTCAATTGTAATTTGCATGAAATTGAAGGGGATGTCTTTTTTTTTTTTTTTTTATTAATTTTTTTTTTCTTGGTTAAGGAGAACTCTGACCTAATTAGTACAATTTTTGGGTTCGGCCAGTATTTATGGGCTAGACGGGTGTACGCTGAGCACTTTAATTTAGAAGGAGTGGGAAGGATAAGGGAAACCCTACCCCCCAACCAACTTCACTTGATAGGATTATTTAAAGTTTAAATCCCAAACCTTTAAGATATGAACTAAGAAACTTACCAATTGAGTAAACACTTTTGTTTGAGAGAAGTAATTATACATTGAGTCATTGACATATGGAAATTACAATGTATCTATATAACGAGTGCCTTATCATGCTTTTATACTAGACAAGATCAAACCAAATTTTCTTATTTTCATTTTTTTGTTGTCATACTCTGCATATATTTAACTTTGTATTTGTAATTATTATAAAAATAAGATATTTTAAAAATACACGTTAAGATGAAAATTATAAAAGTGTTTTTCTTATACAATGATGTACCATTGAAATCAAAGTTCACTCGAAATAGGCAATCAGATCAGATCAAAATGGATTTAAAAAATCAGATCAAACTGTCTTTAAAAATTCAGATCAAAATACCTTAGCTTACGAGTATTCTTTTCAGGTGAAGTACAGTAAACAAAGCCTGTCCTAAGTGGACTCAAGCTATATAAACGGAGCCTAGTCATCCCCCAAGAACTTCCTTGGAATAATTTAACTAACATCCAAGCTGATTAAATAAAATCACAAACACTCTTTATCAAATGGACTACTTGTTTTCACTACCTAGCACTTTAAGAATATACTATATCCATTTGAGAAAATATAAGTTTACCTTTTTTTTAAACAAAATATGTTTATCAAATGGACTAGGTATCGTCGGTTTCACTACCTAGCACTTTAAAAACATACTATATCTATTTGAGAAAATACAAATTTATCTTTTTTTATAAACAAAAATATGTTTATCAAATGACAAATTGTAAAAAAAAAAAAACAACTTTTTAATAAAAATAAACCCCATAATAATTGATTTATTTACAAATATAGACATAACCGAATAGTTCGTTGGCTACTTGACAAGCTATGAAAGATGACACAGTGATAATATTCTAAATTTTAAATTAAGGCGTAGTCTTAATCTTTCATAAAAACAAGTGTGCTACGTTATCTTTGACGCTTGACAATAGTCTTTTTCTTTAACAATCTCTTTTATATGTTCTATCTAGCTAATTACTACGAGTAGTATATTACGCATTTTTTATTATTGAAAGTGTCCTACTCATGAGATGAAAAAAACAGATCATCCTCCCTTTTCCTACTATTTTCACATTCATTAGTGTCATTCATACAATGAAATGATTATACCATACTTAATTCTAAGTTATGAGCAATAAAATAAAGTTGTACGTCACTCTTTATCTAAGTCTCTTTCCATCAAATTTATTTTATAGTAAAATACAATAAAGATGATTATTTAATACACAAATCCTTGAAAAATTATAATCATTGATGAAATTTTTTAAATATCTTATTTAATTATTAAATTTTTCAAAGAATTAGATTATCAAAATATCATAAAAAAAAATCATAATAATAAAAATAAAAATAAAAAAAAATCATTTGTACATCAATGCATTAGCATTCCATGGTATGCAAAATATATGCATCATCCCATGAAATGACTTTATACCATAGAATGAAATTTCCAGAAAATTTCATTAGTGATATATTATTTGTTTATATATATATATATATATATATATACACGAGTAGTACGACTTCATTTTCTCATCTCTACCTCCCTCATTATCTCTCTCCTCTTCCCTGCTTCAATTTCCTAAAGTTCTAACCCTTGAAAAACTAAAAAAAAAAAAAAAAAAAATGGTGAAGAAAATGGAGAAAAAGAATGAAGTTAACTCTGTTAACCTGAAACCTAAAAAAGGAAGTGTTATCCCGGCTAAGAGGAAGCTTATCAAACGCATCATTTTCGATCAACTCCTTTCTTTTCTTCTTTCCCCTTCTTCCTCCAACTCTGTTTCCCACGGCAACAACAACAACAACAGCAGCAGCGGCGGCGGCGGCGGCAACAACAACAACGGCGCCAATATCAGCAACAACGACAACAACAAGAAGAATCATAAGGTTTTTCCGGAGAAATAGTAACATGTATTACTAGGGCTGGCAAATCCTGACCCGACCCGAACCCGATCCGAAGTTACTGAGAGAGACCCGAACCCGACCTGAACCGAACCCGAATAACCCGAATTCGACCCGATTTGACCCAAATTTCATATTTCGTAATAATATTAAGTTTTACACTATTTTTAATAGTTTCTAAGCATAACCCGAAATCTGACCCAAACCCGACCTGCTGACCCGAATTGCCACCCCTATGTATTACTAAATGTGCACGATCAAGATTGTACCATGTTTTTGTTGTACCCTGATTCTGTTTTTTTGTTGGGTAATTCGAAGGCTCTGCTTTTACCCTGCTTGATTTCATATATATATATATATATTCATTACTCACAATAGAGAGAATTTGGACTAGTAAGTAGTAATAGTGTAACAACATATGGATGGCCTAGTAGTAGCAACTGTTAGCGTATAATTATGTAAATAATTTGATGCATAATATAAGCCTCAATTTATGTCTAGAAATAAGTGTAATTGACAGTGATTGATTTTGTAATTAAGTGTATCTTGTATTCCATATATAGTGGATACTATAGGTTGTAAGGCACCGTTATATAAAGGGAATTAGGGAAGGAAGGATGACAATCTCCTCAAGGGAGTATTTCACCTATTCTTACATTCTTACAGCAACTATGTTGGTTAGTGATTATGATTTGGTAAGTTGAATTAATAATACCTGGGATAATTTTTTTTTTTTTTTGAAGGAATACCTTGGATAATTTTTGTAAATTGGGGTTTCTTTTAATAGGATCAATATCTTTTTACGGAAAAAAACTTTGTCTATCTAGTATTCTACTACATAAATATGCCTTCATTATTCGAAAAAATAAAAGGTCTTTGCAAATTAAAGAGAATAATACACTAGATACATTAGTATTACGAAGTATAAGAGTAATTAAAATGTCCTAATGATTTGAGTCTCTAAATCTTAATTTGGTGCCAGATTTTGTTTCCAATAGTTTCATTATCAATATAAACAACCCTCAAAAGCCAAACAAATTAGTAATGGTTCTTGAATGACATTCTATCATACTAAATTACTACTATATGAAGTCAACCCTCAAAAGTCAACCCTCGTAAGTACGTATAATTATTACTAAATTTATTTGATGTAGATTGTGGGCCATTATAGAATGAACATCTCGTCAATCACTATTACTACCTTCACAAATTATGAAATAATAATTCAAATTGAAGTAGTACCTCTGTTATATATTTATGTGCAACTTTTGAATATTTTATATCTCATAAATAATACCCAACAGTTGTACATAATATATAACGGAGGTAGTATATTATATCTAGAAGGCTTGTGATTATATGAATTTTTAATGTGACAACCGATATCAAGTAAAGAGTATTTCAATACCCCGTTCAAGTCATTGGCAAGTCATCAAACAATAAGAGTATTTGATACCTCGATCTTTTCTCTTATAGGCTTCTACCAATCACGATTTACCTTACGATTTCCACTATTCTTATTCTCTCAAATTATTCTACGTATTAAATTAAATAAACTCATAAAAGTGACAACTCTAAGACTCTTTGTAATATAGTATTTTATTTTCTATTATTTTCCCTATATAAATTCGACAAATAAAATGACACGGTCAAATTAAAGAAACAAAACAAGAATTGCAAAACTTTTTTTTTTTTTTTTTGGTGTTCCACCCGTTTCACCCTTTAGGCTAATTCGGATTTAGGGATCAATTTTGGGTGGTTAGGTTCCAGACCCCACCCAATTGTTGTTGCGGGGGATCGAACACGGGTCCTCCCTACTAAGTGTAGTCCCAATCACCACTACACCAACAGTCAATTAGTATTGCAAAACTTTTTTCATTGTCTATTAATTTTGTTTGCAAACCTTTCAATGGCTTACAAAAATAATAATGAAAAAAAAAAAAATTGCAAACCTTTCAATGGCATGCATTGAAAAAATATATAAATAAATGTCTATTTAAGGAGATCCTTTCATATGTTTCATTGTCATTGACATAAAAACACGCTTACCTTGATCCCAAACCCCACTCTTTATTTTTCATTTTCTAAATTTGTTTATTTTAGTAGGATTTCCTTTCTGTTAATTTCTTTACTTCAACACTTCACTTTTTCTCTACTATTTATACTTTAATCCTTTGACCTTTTTTTTATAATTTTCAAAACACATCTTAAAACATAATTATCTTCAAATTTGTTTTTGCAAAAATTGTATAAATTTGCTTGACGTAAAGTACACATTGCAACGAATCACAAGGGAGCATTTTTCTAGTATAACACCAAATTACTTACGCAGAGTAATAAAATGACTTGGAAGTCCAATAACTAATCAATATACGAAGTACTAGCAGTGGCGGACCTAGGAATTTTCGTCCGGTGAGTCAAAATTGATAATAAAACATGTAATAAATTTTTTTTACCAAACAATCAAATAATAATACTAAAAATACAACCAAATATTCAAAAAGTATAAAATACAACCAAATGTTCAAATAAATTTATTTTTGGGTAGACTAGTGAGTGATATGACTCACCAGGACAACATCCAAATCCGCCCGTGGGTGTGTATTAGCCCGTAAGCTATGAACCAAAATTTATTAAATAAGCCGTGAAATTTAAATGAAAACTATGAACTTGCATTTATTAATATATAATCCATGAAAATTAAAAAGAAAAAAAAACACACGGTGAAGACACTTCACGTTGAAAAGCCTGAACTTCCAATGACTAGTCCTTTCCAAATGTGAAAGCTTTCTAAATCTAAATTTTAAGCTTTTCCTCCCATACTTGAAGCATTGTCCTGCTTCCCTCCCTTATAACCAACCAAACCCTTATTATCTTTTCCAAAGCTGGTCGTGTATCCCCATCAAGGCCATCAACCTTCCTATTCCAACGCTTCTATAATTCCCCATCAAGGTTATGACACTAGACCTCACCTACATCCGGGGCTCAATGGCAGCCATCCTTTTGAGTCCTCCAAGACTCAACTTGCCCCCAAAACATCTACTTCCATTTCCGTCAGTTTCGTAACCCGGTCTAATGCCGATAGGGTTCTTCTCTTTACAGAAGCACGAGAGGAAAGCTTTCATGACTGTCTTCCTCTTTTTCTTTCATTGTGACTACTGGCATCTTGGACCGTCCGAAAGGGTGATGGTTTTTTTTTTTAAAAAAAATAAATTGATTTTTTTTTTTGCCTCACTGGTGAGTCATATGACTCACCATGACATTAACTAGGTCCGCCAATGAGTACTAGTAACTTAAATCAGTGATCCGTACAATGTTATTCCAAGGTTACCCAAAAACAAAGATAATCACAAACATGTACTCTCCTATATCATTAATCTGATTAACAAGCTAAAGTATTGATTAATTATCTGAGGAAAATCTAGAGAACATTAATACGGAGTACAAATTAAAGAAAAGGTTAATGACAAATGAAGGGGTCAAACTGGTGGGCCTAAATATGAAAAAGATATTTGAATGTTACCAAATGCATGTTCCTCTTTATCCATGATCATGTTGTTGCTAGGAATTGAAAGCGCTCAAAAATATTGCAATTTTATGCATAGGTAGAGAACTCAAGGTCGAAGGTTATTTTGATACTCTCTCCGTCCACGAATTCATAATTTTATATAGATATTATTAAAGTATTTATTGTCTTTATCTTAATTGGTAAAAAAAAAAAATCACTTTTAACCCCATTTTTTACTCTATTTGTACCCCATCCTCATCGATATTCAATTTATAAAATTGAAAAATTGAACAATCTTTAGGTGTCAGGGAAGTAGATCAAAGTACAAGTAGCTCACAATTGAAAATGTAAAGGTTAGTTGTATACCACATCCGTTTCATATTATTTGCAACGATTAGACATTTTTCACACATACTTTATGTCACATCGTTGCAAATAATATAAAACGGAGGTACTTCGTATTATTTAAAAGAAACAATTCGTTAAGAAGGATGTTAGTATGTTACTCATGTTAGTTAGCAAACTCAGTTGATTCTTGTAGGAATAAATAGTCAACCTAGTCCTTTCGAAAAAAAAAAAAATAGTCAAGCTAGTGATGTCATTGTTGATATGCCGACTTTCATGTACAAATATAGAACCTTTTTTTTTTTAATTTATTTAAACAATAATTAGCTACTTCCTTCGAAAGCTAAATAAATAAGGGGAGCACCCTTGATAATTCTCATCCCTATCTGATTACATTACGTTCCTCTTCGTCCAAAAAAAACACACACAAATATGGCAAAGAAAATGGAGAAAGGGGGTGAAAATACCACATTTTACTTGAACACTAACAAGGCGAGTAGTGTTATCCCAGCTAAAAGGAAGCTAGTGAAGCGACTCATTTTCGATGAATTCATCTCTTACTTTTACTCTCTTTGTTCCTCCTCTCACTCTGTTTACAACAGCGGCGGTGACGAATACGGCAGTGGCGGTAGCAACTATAAAAAGAATCAGGAGGTTTATCCGATATGATGGGATAGTATCATTCCATATTTATCTTAGATGTTGGGTTTTTTTCACAGAGCTAAATAATTATGTGTTGTATCTTGTATAGCTGTATTTACCAATATAATTTGTGTTTTGGGTTTTTCATTTTCGGTTACTACAAATAGATTTGTATCTTGTATACTTGTTTGTTTTTGTTATAATGTATTTGTGTGATTTGTATTCTCTATTTCTCTTTGCTTCTTCTGAAAGTTAAGATTTGTCCATTAATCTATTTAGGATTTTATTTTTTTTAATTGGTGGGTAATTCGTAATTATAACTAGATGCTCTGTTTTTCCTCGTTTAAGATTAGAGCTGCTCATTGGGATGGGCCGTTGACCTGGCCCGATCCATTCCGAAAAGAGCAGCTTTGATTAACCCAAAAATAGTGTGTTCCTGCCGAAAATACCCAAGTTTGGGATTTATAATCAAGGACATTTGAAATTAATGTTTTAGGTTTTCAAAGTCCCAACGATCCTATGCAAAGTCCGATCGATTTTAATCCGATTCGAGTTCGAGTATGAGGATATGCTTGTTTGTAGCAAATTTTTGTTACGTAACTTAACCAATAATTTAAATATGTTATGTTTAGACTTTATACCCTATATTCTTTCTAATTTTTTACGCACCAAGCCAATATGATATAAGAATTAAAGATTATTAGGGACAATATAATACAAGCAATTATAGGTATATCATACATTATATATAAAAAAAAGTAATCGGATCATTTGGAGGTCCGAATAAATGGACCGGATTCGGATCTAAAAATTACATTTCGGGTCGGATTCGTACTCGGATTTTTGGATTCGAATAAAGATCTAAATCTGAGTCCAGGGTCCGTTTACTAAACGGATTGGATTTCGATTAAGCCACATCCGATCCGTTGCCATTCCTAACTCCCAACATATTTAACTTTGTATATGAACACGTGTACCCATAAACAGCATGACACGACATAACATGACACGTTTCCTAATTCCTACCTTTAATTAAAATACCATCAAGGAAAAGGGAACGTTATCAAATCTAGGCTAACACAATTGCTACTATAGGGGTCATGCTGGTGGGCCTAAATATGAAAAAGGTGTTACGTAGTATATGAATTTCCTCTTTAAGCATGATCATATATTCATGTTGTGGAGTAGCTAGGAAAGGAATAAATATAGGGTACTCCCGGAGTACCTTATATTGTATTTCATGCCCAATCTAAATTAATGGCTAAAAATCCAACTAAAAAAGCGTGTGCGAGATTTCATTTTATGAAATAACAAATAAAAAAACGAAATAATATAAAAAAATACCCCTGTATATAAGAAAGGCGAACCAAAAATCAAAGCATTTTACTTCTCTCTCCACTCACTTTCTTTTTTCTCTCTCCGTTTGAAATTACAGTTTCTCCATTTAAAATGGATTAAAAAATCTTCAATTGAAGACAAAATATCTACTCAAGCAAGCCTAAAACTAACATAAAATACTTTTAAAAGCATTAAGAGAAGTAAGTTTTTGAATAATTGTAAATTATTTTGCTAATTAGTGTTGAATTTGTGCTAATTTTTGTATTTTTTGACATTTAATATGCAATTAATACATATGGAGATATAACGTAGTAGATGAAGATGAAAAAGGAGATAAACAAATTTCGCTTTTATATTTTGATTTTAGACTACTTTTATCTCAAGATGATGTTATTGTTCTTTATAACTTATGTTATTTTGTGTTCAATCTGTGTTATTTTAGTCTTTGGAAGTAGATTATGTTACTTTATGGTGACTGTGTGTTATTTTGGTGAATTTTGTTTCTAAATTTTGATTTTAGGCTACTATTAAATCAAGATGATGTTACTGTTGTTTAGATCTTATATTATTTTGTGTTTAATCTGTGTTAGTTTAGTCTTTGAAAGTTGATTATGTTACTTTATGGTGATTGTATGTTATTTATTAATGTTCGTTGTTTCTAAGTTTTGATTTTAGGCTACTACTATTTCAAGATGATGTTATTTGCTCTTAAAATCTTATGTTATTTTGTGTTTAATAAGTGTTACTTTAGTTTTTAGAAGAAGATTTTTGTTCTTAAATGATTTTTTTATTAAATATTGTGCCAATTGGATGATGTTCTGAATATTATTGTTGCATGAGGTGCTTGATGTTGAGTAGTGCAGGTGTATGTTATTTAGTAAATGAAATTATTTTACTTAAAATCTAATGTTATTTTGCTTCTTAGTTTTCTGTTATTCAATTGCGTGGTGTTATTTATATGAATTTTGTTTTGCTATTTGGTTAATGAGTTTAAGGTACATTATTTCATATTAAACTTTATGTTATTTCATATTAAACTTCATGTTATTTGTCACAAAGCTGATGTTATTCTATTTAAATTCTATTGTGTTTTGTTTTAATCTTTGATATTTTAATAATATTTTATGTTATTATGTTTTATACTTATGATATTTTATTCATATCTTATAATAGTTACGTTTTAAAACCTATGTTGTTTATTCACATATAATGTTATTATGTTTTAAACTAATGTAATTCTTAAATGACACAGAGTTTAATACGAAGAAGAATAGATGATTGGATTAAGCGGAATGAAATAATTGCAATTGGAAGAGAAAATTGATTGAATTCACAAATTTGAAGAAAGAAAATTGAAATTGATTTGAGAGAAAACTGAGGGAAGCATAGTAGCGATGAAAAGGAGGAAAAACAAAATGAGGTTGAATTTTTATACTTAACACTCGAAAAAAATTCGACGGTATTTTTCTTTTTTTACTTTGGAGTACCATGCACATGGTACTTGCATATTGGTACTCTAGGTGTAAGGTAGAAATTGTGCTAGCTAGGAAAGTACTCCATATTCAAGAACCGTACATTGCAAAAAGTCCATGATAAGAAAACTATGATGTGATTTATTTATTTTTTATTATTTTTTTTTCATTTCATTTCAAAAGAGTCAAGGATATCTAATGGATGACCAGTTGACAATTATGATGAGATGGCTTTTTTTTTTTTTTTCATTTCGAAGGAGTCAAGGATATCTAATGGATGACCAATTGACAATTATGATGTGTTTTTTTCAATACAAAGTACAAATACGGAGTACCATTTAAGAAAATCATTTAATTGTCATAAGAGTTATACTTCCTCCGTTCTTTTTTTATCGCATCACTTACTACTTTAGGAAGTTTACTTATTATTGCATCATTTTCTTTTTAGGATAAAAAATATCTATGTTCACACTGCAAATATCCAACATACCCTTACTTTTTCACACTTATTTTTTATTTTATCTTACATTACATGGACAATTTTGTATTTTTACGTTTCTCTCTCTTACTTTTTCCCACTATCAAATTTTGTCTCCAAAACCCCTATGATGCAATAAAAAAAAAACGGAGGAAGTATATATTATTAGCCTTGGGGGTGTTTGGTATGTGGGATTAGGAGGTGGGAATAGGATTATTATTCCCAAGTCTCCATTAACCCATGTTTGTTTGATGGGAATTAGATTAGGGAGTGGAAATAAGATTGAGATTATTTACCCTCTATTCCCACCATTTTATTACTTGGGGGGGAGGTGGGGGAGTGGGGTAGATAATAAA
Organism: Chenopodium quinoa; assembly: GCF_001683475.1. NCBI lineage: Eukaryota > Viridiplantae > Streptophyta > Magnoliopsida > Caryophyllales > Amaranthaceae > Chenopodium > Chenopodium quinoa. The sequence continues at coordinate 2,228,811 of NW_018743850.1, read as the reverse complement.
ATGGTGGGAATTCTCTAGCTAATTAAAAGACATAATTGCCCTTAATTTAGTAATGCCTATCAAATTTGAGACTTAAAACAACAAGGATAAAATAATAAATTTGGCCTTTAGTCCTAATTGTATTCCCATTTATGTGCCAAACAAGGGATTGAGATTATTTGATATATTCTCACTTACCAATTTCCATTACCACTTCCACTTTATATTCCCCAAATTTTCATTCCCATGTGCCAAACGCCTCGTTAAGTTAATTATTTACAAGTTAAGGAATTATAAGTAAATCAAAATAATATATTTAAGGTAGGTGTTTTAATAAACTAGTGTTTTGAAAGTAACTAAGAAAATTTTATATGTAGCCCTAAGGACTATGTATAAGAAACTAAAAGAGGAAAGTATTAATTAAATATATTCATTAATTACACTAATTTACGCGTTATTTTGTCATGCATCCTAAACTTATACCTAAAAAGAAAAGATATTAAATGCTTATTTGTAGCCCTAAGGGTTATGTATAATATTACCCAAGTAACTAACATAAACATTCTGGAGAGTGAGAGATAGCTTAAGTGGTTAGGTAGAGTTTCTCTGCCGATTTCAGGAGATCATGGGATTGATTCTCATCATCTGCACTTGTTTATTTTTTAATCTACTTTTGTTCATTACACCTTAAATTAAAATAAGTCTTTAAATAAATAAAAATATAAATAAAAAGGGCAATGACTACAAAATATAAATTGATTTCTAGAAAAATAGAGAATCACTAAATAAATGTGTGATTAAAGTCATACTTTTGGAATATTATCTCGCATCAAAACTTCATAAGATGCAAGACTTAAATCATTTTGAGTTACAAGAGATTCTAGTCTAGTAAAAAACTAAAAATGGAACATTTTTCAAAGACAATCATGCTCATTTCTTCAACTAGCTTAAATTAGTTAATTACTCCGTAAAACATAAGATATGTTCTAGACTTAGATTAAATATTGGGGTGTGTTATACGGAGTAAGTTTTAGTCTTGAATGTTGTACCCAAACTCATAAAATTCAAACTGCTATTTGGGCGGGTTGGGTTTTGGACTTAAAGACACATTTTTTGGATACCCAAACTCAGATTTCTTTTCGCGACAGATTGGACCGGGGTCAGTAAGCCGGATATAATGATTAGCTCTAAATAATCTCAAACAGGGGAAATAGAGTCTCCAAAGTACCAATGTTCCATCCAACTAAGAAAGCAGATTACAAAATGGAAAAAACATATAAATTTGACAAGAAGCAAAGAGAATTGCAAATCACCCAAACACAAGCAAACAACTAATCAACATTAATCTTCCCTCCTCCCCCCTCACCCACCAAAATTAAAAAAGCAAAATACAAATTGGTACAAGTGTACAACCTTGATCATCGATAACTATGTAATGTTACTGTTCCAGCGGATAAACCTGGTAATTCTTGTTGCTGTTGTTGCCACCGGCTCTGCCACTATTGTTGTTGATGATGTTATTGTGTATGATGAAATTTTAATTTGATAGAATTATGTGATATTTATATAAAAAGTGATAACATTCTGGGTCATCCAAAATTGAAATGGGGTGGAGGGAGTAGTAGTAGTGCTTTTTTTAATTTTATATTTATTTTTATAAAAGCTTAATAATTTTAATCCTTGCCAATCAAGTGTTGAACAATATGCTAATTTATCAAATAGATGAAATACATGATACGAAGTACTAAACTTGATTAGCTTCTCAAATTCAGTTAATGAAAATCTGATTATAAATGATAAGCTATTGATATGGGGTCGCCAATAAAACATCAATGAGAGAGAACAATTAAATCCAGTTTGATTATAACGTAAATGAGCCGAACCTTTTGTCTTTAACTAGTCTTGAATAGACTACTAACGCGTCCGGGAAATCGGACACATGTTTAGGGAATTAGTGCAACTAAAAGTTCAAGGGTAATGCTATATGTAGTCCTTAAGACTATATATAAGCATTAAATACACTTTAAAAATTGTATAAAATTAGGAATTCATGACAAAAACACACGTAAATCAGTGTAATTAGTGTTTATGTTTTTATGATTTTCTAAATTTATACGATTTTCTAGTGTGTATTTAATGCTTATATGTAACCCTAAGCGCTATGTATAGCATTTTCAAAGGCACGATTGTAATTTGCATGAAATTGAAGGGGACGTAACAATTATTTTCATAAGAATGTTAATCACATGATATACCAAAAGTTCTACTCATGTAAAGAAGGGAGTTTTCATAAGATTTTTTTTTTTTTTTTTTTTTTTTTTTTTTTGACTCATTGTTAGGGCGCTTGGCTTGGCATGTGGGAATGAGAATTTGGGGAATTATGGATGTGAATTTGTTGTTGGAAATTAATGAAAAAGGTGAAACGGGATAATACATTGACCAAAATCATCACTTAATAATGATTGGTATGCCGTATGCGTGAGTGTATGTCTAGTTGACTGCCATAACATGCACAAAGACACCAGTTTCTCCCATTTTTTTTGAAGTCTTTAAAGAGTTCCAATTTCTTGCAGGTTGTCCAAATGCTGGTAAAACTAGAATGGCTACAAAAAATGAACACAAGCTGCATAATAATAATCAATTCAAGGGAACCAAAACCGCTTTATTATGAATAACAACAACAAATTTCAATCACCAGTTCCAGAAGAACTTCCTATCGGTGTATGTAATAAATAGGCCTCAATGTCAGTCTCCAAGATGCTGTTTTAAAATATTAGTATAGATGTTACTAGATCAGAATACTTCATTGGGATGTAGAATATTATTGCTAACGTCGTGTTTAGTAAAAGAAAATTTAGCATTGGACAAATTTAGATGATTCATGATTGCCATAATGAATATCACAACATTTTAAAACAAATAAACAACAGCATTTGGACAAAAGACATGTTCGCAAATATAAACTGCTTGCAAAAATAGCGCAGCTATACGTAATAATTCTCCATCCGTCTCAATAGATAGTTCCTGTTTGTATTTTTCACGGTATTTAAGAAATGAGAGGAGAAAGTAAATGAAGTACAAAAAAAAAGTTGAAAAATAAAAAAAGATGAAAAGTAAATTATAGACAAAAGTTAGAGAAGAGAAAGTGAATGAAGTACATAAAGAATGTAAAAAGTACAATTATAGACAAAAGTTAGCGAGAGAAAGTAGAAAAAAGTACTACAAAGTATGTGGAAAATTTAAGGTTACTTTAGAAAGTACAATGAATAAAGTTAAAAACATTAGGGTATAATGGTATTTACATACTATCCAAAATATAGAAACATGAACAACATTTTGAGTCTCCAAAATAGAAAAACGAGGACCTATAATATAAAACGGATGGAGTATAATATTTCACTATAGCCATTAATTGGTAAGTATTGGGATCATCTTACGTCAAACTAACCATTGGCAAACTTTTATTCTCTTTCAACTTTCAATCAAGTCACCTTAAGGTTTATAAGGGTCTTAAAACTCTTAACTCTTAAGGCCTAATCCCTCAATCTCTTTTTGTTTGCTCTATGGTCCACTTGTTTGTGAGAGCTTTATGTGTCACATGAGGTAAAACATAAAGAGACATAGAGAGTATTTTGTTGGATGAAGGTATATATGGAGTACATAATTTGCAACTTTACCTTGGTCAACTCGATCAAGAACAGTGATATATATATAATTCGTAACTTTACATTGGTCAACTCGATCAAGAACAGTGATCAAAATTAAAGTGCAAAACTTGCTGGGAGGTAAAGGGTCAAAATAACTAATATAAAATCAATACTTTTAATGTACTGATTTTATTGAAGGAAAAATCAATACTCGGTTTAATTATCTATTTTTTTTTTTGAAATGACTCGTTTCTCAAAATATTTATTGTTAACCAATTTTTTTTTTTTTTTTGAACGGGATGTGGTATACTCATTGATTAACTTGAAATAACCTTATGAGTGTGTTTCAAGTTAATTCTTTGCAACTTTAAACATGTAAAAAAAATAAGGGACATTTTCAACGGTGACACCCAACTTCTGCTACGCACACATGGTGACTCTCTTGAAAATCAATTATACAAAATGATCTTAGTTAAGAATTTTTTCCCACTTATAACTTTATTTCATTAAATTGTTAATTAAAATTAAGTATGGTTATATTTATAAGAAAAAAACATTTTAAAAAAATTAACCACCACCAACCATCTACCCACAACACCACCTCCAACTCCACCACCACCTTCACCGAAACCCTAGCTCTACCACCTCACCTTAGCCGAATCTCTAGCACCACGGCGAAGGGCTAGGTCGTCAGAGGACAGAGAAAGAGTGAGGTGTTTAATGTTCGGGTTTGTTGAACTGAAGCAAGAGGTAACTCAGGTCATTCATTTACAGATCTCTCATAAAATTAGTGACAAGGAAAAATTCCAGAATGCCACGGCAACATATTGTTACGGCCAATGTGGATTGATGCTAATGAGCTAATCCATGAGAACGAGACTAAAATGGGACATGAGTGCATTTATCCTCAGAGCTATCTCTAACTGTACAACAGTACCTATGTTATGATTTTTATCTACATCCTCGAGAAAGCAACTAAAATACAGGGCCAACACGCTACCAGCACAAAATTTAATTATTTGTACCAGGTGCAATACTTTAACCTAGAGACTAGCTCAAGTATCAATCCAATAATCAGCATATCAAATTATAGGAGTGGAACACACAGTGAGAAAGTATGAGAACAAAATTAACAAAATGTAAAAGGATGATAAAAGGAGTTGGATTTTACATATATCATCATCCCATGACATCATAGCATGGTTATAATTTGCGTATAGTATGAAATTTCCACAAAATTTCATTGGTGAAATTTTCAAATATATATTTTTGTTATAAATAGTACTTCATTTTCTCACCTCTATCTCTCTCATTATCTCTACCTTCTCCCCTTCTTCCACTCCAAAAGTTCTAACCCTCCAAAAAACACAATTTAAAATAAAATAAAATAAAATAAAGAAGATGGTTAAGAAGAATGAAGTTAGCTCAGTTAACTTGAAACCTAAAAAAGGAAGTGTTATCCCAGCTAAGAGGAAGCTTATCAAACGCATAATTTTTGATCAATTCCTTTCTTTTCTTCTTTCTCCTTCCTCCAAAAACTCTGTTTTCGATGGCGATGCCGGTTGCAGCAATATCAACAACAGTGGCGCCAGCAACAGCAACAACAACAGCAGCAGCAGCAGCAACAACAATCATAAGGTTTTTCCTGAGAAACAGTAACATGGATACCAAGTGTGTACGATCAAGATTGTTTCATCACGTTTTTTTTTTTTTTTTTTTTTTTATATATTTTTTACGTAGTATTTTTTTCAGTCCAAGTAATGATCTAATATATTGTGTCCTGATAATACTCTGTTATCTGTAATTGAATTATGTTTTTTTTTTGTTGGATAACTCGAAAGCTCTGTTTTTACTCTGCTTGGATTCATATATTTACTCATAAACGACGGCCGAATTCAGGGAATAAGTAAATTACACATTGCAAATATTGTAAAATGGATGAAATGTGGATGAAAAATCTAAAAGTATTACGATTGTCCAGAATTATTAGTCGCGTTAATTGAATTAGCCAATTTAGACTAGTAAGTGGTAATAGTGTAACAAAATTTGGTTTTCCTAGTAGTAAGAACTGTGTTGCCTAGTGATTATGGTTTGGGAAGTCAAATTAATGATATCGTTGATAATTTTCCTGAATTGGGGCTTTTTTTTTAGGCTCAACACCTTTTTATAGATTTAGTTAGTTCCATACAATACATAATTATGCTTTCATTATTTGGAATATAATTGTCCATTTTAAGATTGCAAACAAGATAATTCTCTCTATACCAAAGTGTGTTAATATCATAGTGATTAGAGTCTTAATATCCTAGTGATTGGAGTCTTAATATCATAAGGCCCGATTTATGTTCCAATAGTTTCAGTATAAAACACTAAACAACCCTCAAAAGTCAAAACAAATTAGCAATGGTTCTTTACTAACTCCCTATCACATCATTAATTTATTTATTTGATGTGGATAATTATGGTCCATGAAAGGATGAAAATCACTCAACGATACCAATTAGTATGTTAAAAAATTGTGAAATAATTTGTTTGAAATACATTATATCTAAAAGGGTTGTGATTATATTAATTTGTAACATGACAACCAATTCCAACCAAAGTTAATTTTTAGTACTACCCCGTTTGAGCCATTGCCAAGTCATTAAACGATCCAAATATTAGACATCTCTCTTCTCGTTTTAGGTTTTTATAAATTTACTCCGTATCTCAAAGATTCCACCAATCTTGTTCATGTTCAATCATTCTATGTATCAACCTTATAAAAGTAACAACTCCACGACAATCTTAATAGACTAATAGGCAATATTCGTAAATATTATTATTTTTTATCTTATTTTACTTGTCTCAATAATTAATTAATTAGATCAAATATGACAAGCAAAATGACAATAAGAATCAAAAATAGTATTGCAAAATTGAAAATTACTTATACAATACTCCTTTCGTTGTCTATGGAGTTTTTATTTTGTTTAAGGAGAAGCTTTCACACGCTTACCTTGATCCCATTCCCACTCTTTATTTGTCTACATTTGTTTATTTTAGTACGGGGTAGGATTTTGTCACTGCTTTTATTCCAACACTTCATTTTCTCTCTACTCGTTTTTCCTACTTCCCTAACTTATCCCTATTTATTTGCTTCATTTTATTTTTCACAATTTTTGAGACTCATTTTAAAATATACTAGTAAATATCTTTAAATTCATATGAAAAAATTAATTTTTTATTGATATTTTAAAAGGATATTGAAATGAATTCAACAAGATTTATAAATAACTAAATTATTTCTTACTCTGTATGAATTAGTGATAATTTGTGGTCAAAGTTATTATAATTTGATTATAAAAACGCAATAAGGCAAAAATAAGAACAGAGGGAGTACTTTAGTGGTGAAAACACCAAATTACATACATACATTAATAAAATGGCAAAGAATAGTGAAATTAGCAAAATTAACTTGGAAGTCCAAGAAGGGTAGTGTTATCCCAGCTACGAGAAATCTTGTCAAATGCATCATATTAGATCAACTCGTGTCATTCTTAACAAAGAGAAGAAATCCGACATTGATGCTTGACGGATGAAAGATTAAATTACGTTTGACATGTAATAATAAGAATTTCAACATAGCTTGAATATAGTATAATTACATCACCAAAACCTGAATAAGGAGCAAAAAGGCTAATTACCACTAAGCATAATTTTAATTTTTAAGCTTAATACTCCATAAACCTTGACTCATAAAGTTAATTATCACATCAACTACTAAAATTGAACTAAAACTAATTAAGATACTACCTTAAATTAGTGATATTCCAAGTTTACCAATAACATGTACACTCCTATATATCATTAATCTAATTAACAAGCTAAATAAATGATTAAATATTGGAGGGAAAGAGAACATCAATAAGTCTAGAGGCTATTAGGACAAAGAAAAATGTTAATGACGCATTTGCAATTGAAGGGGTCATATTGGTGGGACTAAACATGAAAAAGATACTTTGAATATTACCAACTGCATGTCAGCATGTTCCTCTAATCCTCTTTATGCATGATCATTTGGCAACTAAAAATTTGCACAAAAACAGTGCAATTCTATGCATTACGAAGGGAACTCAAGGTTATTTAGACTAGAGTTGTTAATTTGGCTGTCCGGGTTAGAATCAGTGAAATCAGGTCGGATTTATTTTAAATTTGAGTCAAGTTTAAATTCGAATTTAGTTTTTTCAGCCGATTTCGGGTCATGATAATCGGATCGGTTTTTTTGACAACTCTTACTTCCTTGATCGGTCCCCAACGATCATGGTCACAGTGACACAGCGTCATTTTAAAAAGGTTAACGTTGTATTAAAAAAAAATGATAATGCGTTAAGATGGAAGTTAGTTAGCAAATTCAGTTGATTCTGGTAGGATTATATAGTCAAGCTAGTGATGTCATTGTTAATTTGCCGACTGTTATAATACTCGTACAGATATTAAAAGGTTTTATTTATTTATTTAAACAATTAACTACTTCCTTCGAAAGCTAAATAAATAATTCTATATCATTTTCTCACCTCTATCGATCTGATCACATTACCTCCGTCCTTGTCTCTCCTCTTCGTCAAAACAAAAAAAAAAAAAAAAAAGGGCAAAGAAAATGTCGAAAGAGGGTGAAAATAACACATTTTACATTAGAATTTTCAGTAGTGTTATCCCAGCTAAAAGGAAGCTAGTGAAGCGACTCATTTTCGATCAATTTGTCTCTTTTTTCGTTTCTCTTTGTTCATCTTCCCACTCTACTTCCGTCATGCGCAACAGTGGCGGTGGCGGTGACGGCGACGGATATGGCAGCAGCAGCAACAACAACAGTAGTGGCGAGGCCGGTGGCAGTGGCAACAGCAACAATAAAAATAATTATCAGGTTTATCCGACGGAATAGTAACATAACATATTTTTAGATGTTGGGTTTTTGTTTACAGAGCTAAATAATTATATGTTGTGACGATTTGTATTTTGCATCTTTTATTTTTGGCGAACGAGGGCAATGAAGGACGAATAATATAGATTATTTGTTTGTTTTTGTTAAAATGTATCTGGCTGATTTGTTATTTGCTGCTTGTGAAATTTTATAATATTTTAATTATTGGTGGGTAATTAAAAGTTTATTACTAGATGCTCTGTTTTCTCCATTTGAGATTAGAGCTGCTCATCAATTAGATGACCTGTTGACCCGGCCCGATCTATCCCGAGAAGAGCATGGGTTTTGATTAACCCAAAAAAGTGTTTTGGGTATGAAACTAAAACCCGACCTGGCCCGATATCTAATATAGTACAGTCTAGTTATACTTAAATACTTAATGAGTTCAATCAACTTAAGCAGTTAGGCATCTAAAATATTAGCAAGAAATTTCAATATTAAACTAATGTTGCGACAATATAATTCAAACAATAGTAACTAGAAAAATATAATGATACACTGATGATTTGTAATAAAAATTATCAACAAAGGGGGGATATATTTAATTTTCACAATGATGGGAATTATAATTATCAAGGACATTTGAAATTAATGTTTGAAGTTTTTAAAGTCTCAACCTGTTTTATTTGGAACATAAATACTCCGTATGTATTCTCATTGGATGACAGCTCTTTTAAAGGCAGCATGACTGCATGGCATGACACGATACATTTTCCTAACTCTAATTAAAATACTGTCAAGTAAAAGCAAACACCACCAAGTCTAGGCTATTTATCAAGTAGAGCTAAAGAAGTTAATGGCACAATTGCTACTAAAGGGGTCATGCTGGTGGGCCTAAATATGAAAAAACTAATAGATTAAAAGAAAAGGAAAATTACAAACTAATATATATATATAGGAAATTGCTAGAATGAGAAATGAGATAGCTAATAATATTCTAACACATGTCATTGTCAAAATATGAGAAAGTTGAGAATAATAAATAAATAAATAAATAAATAAATAAATAAATAAAAAAATTTGAATTTTAAACTAAGATGATGTGTCTATGGATTAGTGGCTTTCTCATTTCTCATACTAGCAATTCCTTATATATATATATATATATATATATATATATATATATATATACACCAGAAATGACACGTGTTACTTTCTAGTGTTGTTTTTTCCCTCCAAAACTGTTTTTTGCTCTTTTTTTTTTTTATTATTTTTTAATTTTTTTTTACTTTTTATTGTAAATATACTTTATATATATTCATCAAATCATTTGATTGTGATTCACTTTCCTAATAAAAATATATATATTTGTGATTCATATATTTTCCATATCTTTTATTATTATTATTATTATTATTATTATTATTATTATTCAATCTATACCGTAATATTAAAACAGACACTAGGAAGAAATCGATTCTAGAAATAACACGTGTCACAATCTAGTACTATTTTTTTCTCTAAGTTTTTTTCCACAGTGACATCAACTACTTATTGTAAAATATACTAAAAATATTCACCAAATCATTCACTTACTTAAACAAAATATATATTTGTGATTCACATATTTTCCATAAAATACTATTCTAACGTCTATTACTTTGTATATATATGGAGTATATATTCTTTCCTAATCCTTATGCAATATTTTATTCCTTTAAATCTTCAATATATTATATATGTAGTAATTTTGTAAGAAAATAAAAATAAAAAATTATGCGTTTTAGAAATAATTGATTCATACTTGATTATTACTACTACCTCCGTTAAGTTTTAGTTGTAACTTTGAGTTGCAACACGAATTCTAAGTCAAAATTTCTTAATGATGATTATGGGATAAATGGGTACGTGATTAAAGAGGAGAAGGATAAAATAAACTTGATTAATTAACCACCCAAGCCACTCACCACACCAGGCCACCACCACCAAAAGCCCCCTAAACCTAGACCACCCACCACCACCGACGCCATCGAACCCCCAAACCCAGACCACCACCACTGAAACCCCCTATGCCAAGACCACCGATCGACACCACCAAAACCGCCACTGAAACCCCCGACACCACCTAAACCTAGACCACCCACCAACACCGACACCATCGAAACCACCCACGAACCCACGAAAATCACCGAAACCACCCAGGCCACAAACCCACGAAAATCACCTAAACCACCCACAAACCCATCGAAAATCACCAAAACCACCGACACCACCCACAAACCCACTGAAACCCTTAAATCCAAACCACCCACAAACCCACAAAAATCACATCCATAAAACCCACGAAAACAACCACGTGTTGCTTCCCTTCTTGCCGCAAAACCACCATACCCACGACGACGAAGTTGATGCTAGTCTGCTAGTAGTGCGTGCCAGAGTCGAAACCAAATGGAGGTTGAGATAAATGGAGATTGAGAGGAGAGAGAAAGAGCCAAGTTGAGAAGAAGGAGGTAGAATGTTCAATCTTCATTCATCACATCTAATGAATTGATGAAAATCTATGGATTTACTTGAGGAAAAATAAATTTGGTAGGTGGGAAAATGGGTTAATTTTTGGTGTGAGTTGTTAGATTAATATTCAGATTAAGTTGTTAGTGTAATTTAATTAAGGAAAATTTGTTAAAAAAAACCTTTTAAATGGGTCATTTTGCAAGAAGAAACCATATAAACGATTCTTTGTTAAAAAAAACCACTACGATTGCTTTTTTTGTATAAAGAAGCCTGACCTCTATTTTCCGGCATTGACTCTCCTTTTCTGGCGTTGACCAATTGAAATTCCTACTTGCTGCCACTTCTTTTGATAATTGCACCCCCCTTCTAATTTTCCCTTTGCCTTCTTGAATGCTCTGAAGCAATATCACATCAAATTGGGCTACTCACTCTTTGTCTCTGCGCTCGCCAATAATACCATCACCATTAATTGAGGTAAGTGGAAAGTCATAAGTTGTTTACTCGAATTAGTAATTTGAAAATTGGGGCTTTTTGTATGAAATTGGAAATCTGATTTTGTTACTGTATCAATGGCTGATGGAGGAAGAAAGGAGAGGCTTGGAAAGAGGACGCTTGGACGCTATACAAGGTTTCCCAATTACGTAGTAAAGTACAAACCCAGGTATGTTCTTCAATTTCCTACTCATTTGCACAATTCGCGTTTAATTGCATAGTCTTTATTTCCAAAAAACGATAATTAGTAAATTAAATTTACCTGATTGTTGTTGGTTGTTTGATGATTTTGAACACTGATTCTCGAATAATACATGCAAACTGGATTGAATTGTTGAATGTTTTTACTTGAATTGTTCATTTGTTGATGAAGTGTGTTGAATTTCCGGAATTTTGGTTTTGTTGGTGTGTGTGTCAGGTTCAACGGTAGAGTGAATGTGTTTGAACCTCGGTTTAAATTCATGGAACCCATTAACATTAGGATGTACTATGGTGGGCATTTTGTGACTAAGAAAAACATTACAACTTATGAGAAAAAACCAAATGTAGACCCAACAAAGTATGGAATTGTTTTGCGTGTGAATGTAGAGGAGGTTTGCTATTTTGAGTTTGCCTACTGGATTAAGTCTGACTTAGGCTTTGATGATATAGGGGAAATTTGGTATAGGAAAAAAGGATGTTCTTTACACACTGGGAGGGCTAGAATAGAGGGGGATAAGAACATAGCAGAGTTCCTTGAAGCACCTGAGAAAGATGCATTTTATCACCTTTATGTTGTGCATGAGGACAAGATGGATGATGTTAATAGGAGGTTAATTTATGGGCCAGGTGTTGCTTTTTACACAGACAGTGAGAGCACAAGTGGGAGAGGTAGTGATATGGCAAGCAATGGGGTTGGTGAATCATTAAATAATCAAGAGGGGGGTCCACCAACACACAAAGTTCATGATTTCCAAACTAAAAACCCTAGATCTGAGCTTTCCAGCAGCCAAAGAAACTTGCACAAAATAGTTTCAGAAACTGTTCTCCCCTCCAAACCAGTTCATAGAGCCACAAGGCCAAAGCTTCCAATAATTTGAGCTCACAAAAAACCACCCACCCAATTCATTGAAATAAGTACCCCTTCCAATTCTGCCAGCAGCTTCCCTGTTCTTCCAGATGTCATTGTTTTGCCTGCATTGTTTACCTTGCTAGAAACCAAACCAGAACCAAACACCAAGCAGTTGATGGTTATTGAGAATGACACAACCAACTTCAGGGAGGCAGAACCAACTGGTGAATTAAGTGACTATGAGGTGCAACATTTTGAGGAGGATGATCCTGAATTAAGTGAAAATGAGGTCCAAGATATTGAGGATGATGATGCTGAATTAAGTGACTATGATTATGAGGATAAAGATGATGATGATTTATTTGATGAGTTTGTAGATCATGATATACAGGAGGGTTACTAGGAGTTTTAAGTGTCTTTCAAAGGGTGTTGAGGATAATGATTTTGAGCAGAATGGTGAGGATGGTTTGCAGATTGGGAATAATGAGGACATAGTGGATTCAGATGATGAAGTGGTGAGTGAGGTTGGTTCAGATGATGAGGGGCCAGTGTTTCCTGAGTTCAACCCAGATACTGATTTTAAGGGCAAAGTGGTGTTGAGTAAAGGCTTAAAGTTCCCAACCAACAAGTGCTTTAGGAGGGCTTTACAATACCATGTTATTGACCATGGTTATGACTTTTACTTTCTGCATAACAACAACCAAAGAGTGAGTGTATATTGTGCTAATAGATGTGGATGTCCTTGGAAGAGAGCAAGAATTGTGGAATGCACATGCAAAGCTAGAAGGAAGTGTAGGTTTAAGATACATTGCATGAAGTTAAAAGGGGTGGCAACTTGGAAAATCAAGAGTCTTAGGCTTAAGCATATATGTGGGCATCAACATAAGAACTCAAAGATTAGTTCATAGTACTTAGCTGAGAGGTACCTTGAAGACTGGAGAGATGACCCCACATGGAAGATAGCAGCATTTATTAAGAGGGCAAGAAGAGAGTGTAGAGTAGAAATAAAGTACTACTTGGCATGGTATGCTAGGCAGAGGGCATTCAAGATGATTTGGGGGGATGCAGCTTTGGAATATGAGAAGGTTTGGGATTATGCAGCTGTCATAATGAAGTATAACCTAGGAAGTACAGCTGTTATGAAGGTAGATGGAGTGCTTAACCCCCAACCTGTTTTCCAGAGGCTATATGTGTGCTTGCAAGCCTGCAAGCAAGGATTCATGGCAGGATGTAGGCCAATCTTGGGAGTGGATGGTGCTCACTTGAAGGGGGCTTATCCAGGCATTCTACTGACAGCTGTGGGGAAAGATAACAACAACAACATCTTCCCATTAGCATGGGCAATTGTAGAAGTAGAAAATGGAGAAACTTGGACATGATTTTTGGAGTTGTTAAGACAAGACATTGAGTCAGTTGCAGACTCTGTCACTTGGGTGCATGAAGCTGATGAACTCACTTACATGAGTGACAGGCAAAAGGTAATTGTGTTGCTTACAACTTTGTTCTTTTGTTTAACCAAACTTACCTATGTTATGCTTATTGCTTACTCTGAACATATGAAACAAGGCCTATTGGATGCATTTGCCACAGTCATTCCTAAATGCAGACACTAGGTACTGCTGCAGGCACATTTGGAGCAACTTCAAGAACAAATTCCCTGGGACTGTCTACAAAGAGCACTTTTGGAAAGCTGCAAGATCTACCACAGAGGTACAACCTGTATTACAGCATATTCAATTGCTTGCTTGTATTTGCAACATATCTTACATGTCTCTTGCTTTTGTGTTATTTTGCTTATGTATGGCCATAGCATCACTTCAAGCAGCATATGCAAGACATCAAAAACCTGAGTGTAGATGCCTTCAACTACTTACAAGCCATCCCAGCTGCTCATTGGTCAAGACACAAATTCAGCACCTTCTCCAAGTCAGGTATGCTCTTGAACAATTGTTGTGAGAGATTCAACAATGTTCTTAGAGAAGCTAGAGCCAAACCTATTCTACAGTTGATGGAGTGGATAAGGAGATATGTAATGGGAAGGTTTTTTTGCAAAAAAGGAAGGGCTGAAAACTTTCAATGGTGTGATCATGCCAACTGTTCTAAAGATGGTGCATAGAGGTCTGCAACAAGTGTCCAACATGAGAGTAAGTCAAGCTCACTTAATGGAGTTTGAAGTTGATGACTCAAGAGACACCTATGTTGTGAATCTGGAAAACAAATCTTGTAGCTGCAACAGATGGACTCTTATGGGAATTCCTTGCTGGCATGCACTTGCCTGTATTCAATTGAGAAGGCTAGACATTGAGAACTTCATCCACCCAGCTTATCATGTGGAGACCTACACCAAGGCATATGCTCCAACCTTTAAAGCAATGTCAGGTCATCAGCAGTGGGAAGTCACTCCTTATCCCAGGCCATTATCTCCTGCACATAGAAACTTACCTAGCAGGCCTTCACATAAGAAGAGAAAGAAAGAAGTTGGAGAAGATAAGGAGAGGAAGAATGTAAAGAGGGCAAAGGTGCAAAACAAATGCTCTAACTGTGGTGGGTTGGGGCATTACAAGAATAAATGTCCAACCCCACCTATTGATAAGCCAAAGAGGCAGCCTGGAAGACCAAAGAAAGTTGCAGCAATAGGGCAACCAGTAGCAGGCCAAGCAGCAGGAACTACCTCATCCCAACAACTGAGTCAATCAACCAAAGCTTCTCAACAGTCCATCTCACTGTCTGCACCCCAACATGGAACTCAGCAAGCTCATTAAGTTAATCAAACTTTTAATGTTAATACATATATGCTCTGACAACTAATCTTTTGAAAAACAATTGGTGTACTTGTTTTTTACACCAACTTATGTTATGGCAGTTCTGTTTTGTAAAACAATTGGTGTATTAGTTTTTTACACCAACTTATGTTATGGTATGGTATTTCTGTTTTAAGCAATTTCATTAGTTCAATTCCTCTTACATTGTGTGCATGTTATTGTTGCTTCAACATTTGTAACAATATTTAGAAATCAAAACATGAAGTGAGTAAACAAGATGGCATAAAAACAGTAGATACACTAGTAGAAAAAACTAATTTAGAAGCGGTTCAAACCCCCTAATTGGAAGCGGTTTTGAACCGCTTCGGTTTGGGGGGCTTGCCATTGTCAGTTAGAATTGGAAGCGGTTTGGCGCCAAACCGCTTCCAATTCCTATTTTTAAAAAACAAAAATTCTACAATTGGAAGCGGTTTTGGCGCCAAACCACTTCCAATTGTAGAATTTTTTTTATTATTTTTTATTTTTTATAATTTATTACTAATAATATTAATATAATAATATTATTAGTGACCTTTCACAATAATTTCAGTATTATTAATTAATAGTAAAATAATATTATTAATCGATATAAATTTATTATTATTAATTAATAATAAAATTAATATTATTAACTAATAATAATATTAATATTAGTTACAAAATAATACAATAATATATATAACACGAAATAATTATATATATAAAAAGTAACATCATTAATATATTTAATGAACAACAATATTTAATTACACCAAAATATATTAAGATTACAATTAGAAACACTACGTACATACTAATACATACTTAATTAAAATAATGTTGACAATAATAAGTAATTAAAAAAGTTAAGCTAACAAACCAATATAACCATTACCGCAATTCTACATGCCATCAAATGTGACGAAAAAAAGCCCACATGTCGCGAACTTCATTGATTTCATTCCTTATTAACGGGCCTTCCCTTTGAACCTTGCAAAACTTTAGAGAAAAAAAAAACCAAACATTGTCATGAGTATCACAACACCGAAATTCACCGAAAATCACCAAAATGGCCGAAATGCACAAAAAATGACATGCATCACGTACATGTACAGGCTGCTGGGCAGCTGCCTGGCTGGGTGCCTGCCTTGCTGGGCTGTTGCCTGGCTGGGTGCCTACCTGCCTTGGCTGCTGCAGTGGCCTAGGCAGCCTCCCTTAGCTGCTGTAGTGGCCTGGGCAGCCTGCCTTGGCTGCTGCACAACCTGGGCAGCGTGCCTTTGCATATTGCGTGTTATGCTTGTGTTTTGTTCAGTGCAATAATGAAAACAATTAATAGGTTGAAGATAGTAAAAGCATACCTCATCTAGCTGTTGTGTGTCCTTGCAACTACTGACTATGTCAAGCATAAACCTCATAACGTATAGGGCACAGTCAAGTCCGTTGTCTTGTTGCGCACACTGACATGCCATAAAGGATATCAAATCATGCATAGCCATGACCGAAGCCAAGTATATTAAGCAAATCACTAACTCAAGGCATTACCTTTCCATATTCCCACGTAGGACCCGCAGCAGAACGACAATGTAGCTTCTTCATAACACTTTAGGAAAGTAAGTTCAAAGTTAGAAACATAAATACTCAATGGTTTAAGTGAGGTCAATCAACAATAGGAAGCAATATGTACCTATTCAATATATTATTCACTAGCAACCTACGTGGTGGATTCTGACGAAGTTAATCACAGTGGTAGATTGTGTATTTGGAAACACAAATCACCAAAAGGGTCCAATGAGCACTGCATATATTGAAAAAACGTCAACAAATATACGCCACAGTTAACTGCATTTTCAAAAAAATTTTAAAAAATAACTACTGAATTTATGACATTTGTAGACGTACTCCTCAAAACATGGGGCTAATATGAACTTATCTCCCGCACGCGTTGATGCCTTGATACTCCGTTCTAGGTAATCTTCCACATCACGAGGGTTGCACAAGCATCTGGTAAGCGAGGTCTGCTCGGGGCAAAACCACCCAACTGCAGCCTTGGAATCGCCTAAGCATCTAAGGTGCTCCTGTAGTGCCCTTCATGACAGTATTGTGGGGAATAATTATTAAAAGCATTGTTTACAGTCGAAAATGCAACAAAATGATTAGGAATAGTGGCATTGCATTACCTCATGAAAGCTTGAACGATGGAAATGTTAAGCATGGCACCAGATAGAAATTCCTTCACATCCTCTTTTGCAATTGGTGCGATCCCATCCTCATCATAGTGAAACAATGCCTTAGGTAAAATCACTTCAATAGATCTACCCCTAGGCAACTCACTCACACGGTTATGAAGAAAAGTACAAGCTCTAGAGAGCGAATTCAGGATGCCGACTTCTACTAGTGGAGTACAACTCGTGGCAGAACCTCTCGAACTCTTCAACCCTTGTCCTTGTTCCATGTTCTTTGTAGGTTGGACATTCTTAGATTTTGGCTTCTCCACCTTCTTCCTTTTAGATGACTGATTTTCATTTGTAACATAAAAGCACATGGTTATATTACAAGCTATTTGAGACATGTTTTAAAAACAAGGTAAGTAGTGTACACTTACCCCTCCTATCAACCTCACCCGATCACGTGGCCATTGCACAAAGCTACCTTTCGCATCAACCAGCGTGATGAAGTCATATTCCTCTCTAGGTGCCGGTAGTGGCAAGTCCTCAAACCCTGGTACTATGGAATTGATCCCGACCGATATATAGTGGGTACTAGTATTAGACTTAAAATGGACCTTGTTAAACGGTTCACTAGTAGAGAAATGCTCATTTGCGTCGCACTTTTAGAGTGTATTTGCGTCGGTTCTAGGTGCGAAGCAAGTGTTCGCGACGCAAATGACTTTAAGTCATTTGCGTCGCTCATTGGTGCGACGCAAATAACTCTTATTTGCGTCGAACTTTTATAAAAGTGCGAAGCAAATGATAATTATTTGTGTTGCTTATTTACAAAAACGAGTGTTATTTGCGTCTTTTTATAATAAAAACGCGACGCAAATAGTGTTAAATGGTGAAGCGAATTCTAGTTATTTGCATCGCTTTTTTACAATATTATTGTGACGCAAATGAATCTTGTTTGACAATTCAAAAGCGAATTATTTGCGTTGCTTGTTTGTTTAATGATCAGCGATGCAAATGATATATAAATATATTATATGATACAAAATAAAAAGTAAGAAGAAATAATAAAGAATTCAAATATAAATTTTGGCAGAATTTCCTTTGTAATTTGGCCTACCCATAAAATTGGGAATGACGGCATCATATCAAAAACCTGTCCAATAAATTTACAACTCAATTCCATTGACATTAAAGTCATCATTCAACACAACCACCAACACCAACCCAAATTGTTGGTAAACAAAATACATACATTCATGTCAATCCTAACAAATAGAACAAGAGTCTAACAAGTAAATGGAGTTTTGTAAGTGTAGATCTAAAGTTCAACATTGCATACAAAATAGTCTGCCCAAATATCTCGAACCTCGTTTATCTCCTCATTTGTGTACGGTGTAGATCTTGAAAAATCCTATTAGCACAACACAAACAAAAGATCAATGCAAAAGTTTAATCCAAGTGTAAGTACTTCAAATTGTATTTATTAAGTAAAAATGAAATATTTGACACCTCATACCGTAATAAGGTCCTCACTATTATGATGATATTGCATTATTTCGAACATATAACGCATGACGTAATAGCCACATTCACGTCCACCTAATTGTTGAGGACACTACATACATTATAACAATTAGTTCAATTTAATTGCTATACATAACATTATTAAGAAAGTATATTTTGGGTAAGGAATGAAGTTAAACCTGTCCCAAATGCCATGTCAATTTACTTCCCTTAGGTTGTCCACCTAGTGTCTTGTAATTTCGAAAAAGCACTACACATTTGAAATAAATAACATATTTGTGCAAATTATATAAAAGCATTAACCTTAAATAAATTCACATGACTCTATAAACAAACTTACTTTGTCATTGGAAACTTAATTGCCAAATTTCGCTTTTGACTCATAGAATCAAAGATGTAGACCTCACGCTTAGTCATGCATAATACCAGAAGAACCCAATGATTCCTACATAAATTAGACAGAAATTTGTAAATAATTAAGTATTACCAACATTTTTTTGCAATGTTTAAATAGAAAAAAGTTCTAATTTTATACTTTTCATAGTATGGGCATAAGATGAATTGCTTTTTTTTTTTTTGTTTTTCCATTGCATTTCTCATGTATAGTAGGACACGATCAGCATCACTATGCAAATAGGTCTCTGAAATCATCTCTGGACACATGAATCCAGTGGGAAACACATCGACCGTATCGAGAGAATAGTCACTCAAAGCCCTACATATATATCATGTAATAATATTAGGAATGGTAATAAACTAAAGTTTTTAGGAGGGTTGAAATTTGAATATCTTACATCATAAAAACTTGCAAAATTGAAATATTAAGCCATGCTCCCGTGAGAAGTTGATCGACATCTTCTCGTTTGATAATGATGTCCCTTTCAATTTCATAACTAAAGGTTCTTACATCACCGATCATCTTCATCACATTTTCACCTTCGGGTAATGAATATAAGAAATCATTCAAACACCTACACTTTTGAGTCAAATTTTCCAACACAAAATCCACAAGAAAGGTTTTTTTTTGGATTGGTGTTGGATTCTTTTGTTTCGTGACCACTATCAACCTCTTTTCTTTTGACTTGCACATTTTCTTTGGTCATTTCTCTATTGCCATCACTCTTGTTTGGGATGATTTCCTAATTTACAGTTAAGCAAATACATTAAAAAATTTGACTATATTTTTCAACTTCAAAACTATGTAATAATTGTTATAAATATAATTTACCTTATCATGCAGAAGGGAAACCAAGTGTTTCGGCCATTGTGTAAAAGTACCATTAGCATTCTTGAGTTTCTTTATGAATGCAGAAGGAACTGGGACTGGAACGTCTTTGAACTTATCATAATAATCATCAACACTTATCCTCACATGATCAGGTAGGAGGCTACTATGATGATCAAGGATTAACTCTGGATAAAATGTACCTTCAGCAACAATGACTCTTTCTCAGAGTCAATCATCAACGATAGCTTACATGCAACTGGTTCCTTGTATATAACCCACAAAATTATATCAAATACATGTTACAAAGTAGTAAACATTATAATGGAATTATGCCATAACAAAAATCAAATAAAGATTTTAAGATACCTGTATGTTTGCAAATGGATCATGTATGTTTGCAAGTGGAGCATCACCACCACCTGAGTGACAACTACTACGATTTTGTGGAGTACCCTGGCATATGCTATTCAATTCCATTAATTTAGTTGGAATTTGAATACCCATCTCTTTAGCCAAAAACATAAACTTCTCTTGAACCATGAAATCCACTTTGGACTGCATCTCCTGTACAGTCTCATCTCGCACCCTTTGGGTTACTCTTGCCTCTAATTCCTCCAACTCAACATCTCCAATTTGCGTACCACGTCGGCCACTACGCCGCTCTCCAGATCCCCATACAGCTTTAATGCCAACTCCTCTGCCAAATGCTATTGCCCGACCATAACGATCTTTTCTTCCAAGGGCACGGGCCAAGACATCATCATTCCTATTAGGAACAAATTTCCCTTCAGCTTGTTGCTTTTTCCAATCATCCTATACAAAAGCATAAAGTTAGTATGATTTTGTTGCAATATATGTACTTAAGAAAATAGATTCAACATTGAAATAAAGACTTTTCTTTACACTTACAATGGATTCTTTCACCTCTTTTGTTTTCTGATCAGGCAAATAATGATTTCCCTTATCATCTTCTATTGATCTTGCTAAAAGCCAAGCATATGTCCTATCCGGCAAACTAGAAACAACCGAAGAGCAAGATGAAGTAGTAGATGATGAAGGAATATACCCTTTTCTTTTCCATACAATATCCATTTCACCATATGACTTGGCTCCTAAATGATGCGGGTATTGGTTGAAAGACTGGCTCTTTCTTGCCTTCTCACTTCTTTCCTATTTTAGAATCAAAAAAGGAACATTGTTATTTTGAAGCTTTATGACTTATAGTGATGTATATATATACATTTACACACCTTGAATTCATCCGTGCTATGCTCCTTTACAAAACTATTCCACACATCTGGAGTTATGAAATCATAAATTTCATAAGGCATTCTTTTGTCATCCGGCATTTTCCTAGTACAAGTGATCCAACCGCTAACCAATTTTGCTTTAAAATCTTTCCATCGCTGATCACAAGTGTGTAGGACCTTCTTCTTCTTTTTTTCATCTTCTTCGATATGAAACTCTCTCTAAATAATAAAACATTGCATTATTAATTGGTAAAACATTATCGATATCAAACAAAATCTTCCCACAAAGTGTCTTTTATTCCTTGTGGAACTTCTTATACATTAAATAAGAAATAAGAAATAATAATACCTTAGCATCTTCCCACAAAATGTCTTTTATTCCTTGTGGAACTTCTTTCCAATCTTTAATCAATATAGAGACCTTTGCACGACTTATTTCACCAACATGAGTTTTGTATTCTGTTACCCACTTTCCAATTGGCCGATAGAATTCATCCCATTCAAGCACTCTAGGAACCCCACTCTTCGATTTAAGGCCCTTTGAAGGACCTCTTGGCTTCTTTTTCTTCTTCTTCTGAGAATCAAGCTGTGATGGTGATTGATTGTGTGGCTCATTTTCAGCATTTTGCATATCCTCATCCTCCATTATTATTTATCTGCAATGTAGTAAACATTAAAAAACAAATTATAAACATGTATATGTAAAAAAAAATCCAGATTTCATACTTCATTATATTCTTAATTTAGTAACATAATGTAACAAATAAATTAGTAACACATTGTAAGAAAAAACAATAACACAAAATTCCAGATTTCATACTTACTTAATTCTTCTCTTTTGCAACATAATATCCTTCATCATGATCTACACGTTTCAAAGTTGTGTCAAAATCATCAACTATTGGAGGGATGCTCCAGACAGAAGGTGGTGACTCATTAAATTGCTCATCATATTCTTCCTCATCAACCACATCTTCAATGCCAAGTATCCTTCTTTTTCCTTCTAAAACAACTGACCATTTACGATCAGCTGGTCAGCCATGTAAAACACTTGTTTTGCTTGTGATGCTAATATAAATGGATCGGCTAGATGCCCTGGTCGACCAAAATTTACAAGGGTCAAGTTCCCTTGTTCATCTTTTTTTACACCACGACTAATATCAGCCCACTTACATCGGAATAGAGGCATCTTGAAATCAACATAGTCTAACTCTATTATTTCTTCAATTACTCCATAATAAAATTTCTTCTTATCCACTAGTGTTTTATCATGTTTACTAACAAATTCAGATGACAAACCTATTACTTTAACACCACTATTTTGCATTGTTGTTTTGTCATCTTGTCGACTAGTGTAAAAAGAATATCCATTGATGTCGTATCCCTCATACGAAATGACTTGAAATTTAGAACCATATGCTAACCATCTCAATGTGTCAGATACATCATTAAGTGTGGTGGACAATTGAGACATCACTCGATCCTTGAACCATGTAAGGAATGAACAATTATGCTCCTTTATCAGCTGAAGATCAGTTTTGGAAGGGTATTCATTTTTAAGAAAAATCATGTGCTCATTCAAGTAAGGATGAACTTCACTAAGACTTTGCAAAACAAACAGCTCAGCCTTATTTTTCATATCACAGCCCATGGAAAACCTTTTTCTACCAACAGTACCTTCACCTCCGAGCCTCCCATCATGTCGAGACTGTGGCAACCCAATTTTTTGTGCACTTGCAAGAAACTGAGCAACCCATGCTGCCACTTCCTCGGCTGTTGTTCGTTGGACAATACTGGCTTCAGGTTTGGCCGGATTCATGACTTTTCCCTTTAAATCACCCATTAGTCGCTCAAAAGGATACATGTACCTCATACAAACGGGTCCACAAAGTTTAATTTCCCGTACAAGATGAATAACCAAATGGGGCATCACGTCAAAGAAAGATGGGGGGAAATACATTTCAAATCGACACATTGTCTCAATTATATCTACTTGCAAGTCATCTAATATACATGGATTTATGACCTTGCTGCAAATTGTGTTAAAAAAGACACACAATCTTGTAATCGTATACCTCACTTGATCCGGCAAAATTCCTCGAATTGCAACTGGTAATAAGTGTTTCATCAAGGTGTGACAATCATGAGATTTCATGCCAACCAATTTCAAGTCAGACATCAACACAAGTCTACGAAAATTTGAAGAATATCCCGCCGGGACCTTTAAACCATGCAATGACTCACAGAAGCTTATTTTTTCCTTTTTAGACAAGGTAAAACAAGCTGGGGGAAGATACCATCGTATTCCTCGAGATTCGGGTGCCAACTCTGAACGACCCATAGCAGCCATGTCTTTTCTAACCTTAACTCCATCCTTTGTCTTTCCTAGCATATTTCATAATGTTCCCACAATGGCATCACAAACATTTTTCTCAATATGCATTACATCTAGACAATGTCTAACTTCCAAATGTCTCCAGTATGGGAGAGACCATAGCTCGGACTTCTTCTTATAGCCCCCTTTTGATTTACTTTTCTAAGGCTTACCAAACTCATTTTCAATGTCTTTCACTCGCATATAAACCTCACTAGCACGTAAAGGGCCCGAACTTCTCTCATCTCCACTTTTCCATTGAAACCCTTCTTATTCTTCCGAAAAGGGTGGTCTTCAGGAAGATGTCTACGATTATCAATGTATACGTGCTTGCCACAATTGTCTAGGCGCAATGCCTCCAAATCATCTTCACAAATGGGGCAAGGTTTTGTTCCCTTCACCGTGTACCCCGACAAATTCCCATAAGCTGGGAAATCATTTATTGTACAAAAAATCATGGCACGTAAAGTGAAATTGGTTTTACTATATGCATCATACATTGAGACACCTTCATTCCACAACAATTTCAAATCTTCAATGAGAGGCGCTAGATACACATCAATGTCATTCCCAGGTTGTTTAGGCACAGATATTAAAAGGGACAACATAATGTATCTAGACTTCATGCATAACCAAGGAGGCAAATTATAGATAGTTAGAAGAACCGGCCAAGTGTTGTATTGGGTACTAAGTGTCCCAAATGGGTTCATTCCATCTGTACAAAGCCCAAGCCTCAGATTTCGATCTTCTTGACCAAAGACCTTGAACTTTCGATCAATGTTCCTCCATTGTGGAGAATCAGCTGGATGTCTCATTAATCCATCTTTCTTCCTCCCATCAGCATGCCATCTTCATAATTTTGCATTTTTTTTTTATCTGAGAAAAGTTGCCTAAATCTCGGTATAATTGGAAGATACCACAATGCCTTAGCCGGAGTTCGTTTCTTACACAACTCACCATTATCATTCATCTTATAACGAGAAACTCCACACCTTGGACACTCATGCAAATCAACATGCTCATTTCGATACAACAAACAATCATTAGGACATGCATGTATCTTCACGTACTCCATACCAAGAGGGAACATAAGTTTCTTAGCCTCATATATGGAGTTTGGAAGTTCATTCCCTTCTGGTAACATTTCTACTAAGGCTTCCAAAATCAGAGTAAAACTCTTGTTGGTCAAAGAATTGCTCGCCTTTATGTTGAATAGCTTCATAATGCTACTAAGTTTTGTGAATTTTGTACAACCAGGATATAACGGTGTCTCTGCATCTCTCAAGATATTGTCATTTATATGGGGATCATCTATGAAATGGTCTTCTACATCATGCATCATCTCAGTAATCCTATCCTTCTCCACTTCATCCTCAGTTTCAACAACAATATCAGCAGTATCCATATCCTCACGCTGGTCTTCATTATCGCCATCACAACTACTCTCATCTTCCCTTGCAAAATAACTAGAATTTGCCTCATGACCTATGTTCTCACCATGCCATGTCCATCTTGTGTAGTTTTCTTTGAACCCACGACGGATTAGATGATCCTTAATATCATCTATATCACGATACCCCCTTGAATTATTGCAGTCACAACAAGGACAAAGAATAATCTTTGATTTATTCTCTGTTTGGTATTTTAAGGCAACACTACTAAACTCCTCAATTCCACTTAAAAATCTTGTAGAATTTCGTTTAGCATACATCCAACTTCGATCCATTTTCACCCACTGTACAATGAAAATTAATTTTAAGATAATGGCTATATTTTCTAGCATACATAATTCCTTAACAATGAACAAGATTATAAGGCATATAACATTTTCATTCAAAGTTTATCTCATGTAAATGCAATGACATGATCCAATCAGGTCCTTATCACTCCAACCTAACCCATTCTTGAATGTCCTATCTCATTAATAACTACTTGGTAAAGCTTTGGTTCTAAAGAAAATCCGGCAGCATTTCCCTATAGTTCTCCAAGCACACAATGTAGATAATTGAGTATCGACATATGTACCCAGAGAACAATCGAAAAATAGTGTGGGATGCTTTTCTTAGATCCAAAAACACTTCAAGTAGTTACAACCTAAATGAGATAGAACATTCAAGAACAGTCCCAAACCGGGGACTATTCAGAACTTACTCCTAATGAGTAAGCCCTGAACGGGTATCTAAGCCAATGATGCAAACAATACCCAATTCAATTCTAAACCAGCAACTTCCTAATTCACTTAAAATATAAAAACAATACCCAATTCAGAAAACATACAGAGTTTGTAGCTCAGATAGTTGCCGGATAGCACCTGACAGTACGCCCTTCAGCCCAATGCTTGATAAAGTTCTGAGAAACAACTTTCAAAATAAAATCAAGAAATGTATTAAGGATGGTTGTGGCTGTCTCTAAATGTGATGCAGATCTGACTTACATCGAAATCACTCGGGTATTATTGCAGGCAATTCCTTCCCAGCGATCACCACAAGGATCATGAAAACCATTCCAAGATGGTGGCACATTCTCCCAAATTGCTTTGAGGGATAATAATCCAGTAACTGCATGAGTGCATAATGTGCAACCAAATTCAATTTAGGGCTACAAATCTTTAAAGGTTAACTATCTTATTTGCTACTCATTGTCAGAATGTATCCGTATCAAAATACCATAATGTTACACAAAAGCCAACTACAAAGAGCTTAAACAGGACATTGAACTTCCCACCTTATACTATTAACATACATTCAAAGTATGCTTAAAAAGACAGCACCCATAAGTGTTACAAAGTACTTAGTAGTAAGCATTTAGTCAGATAATGTTTTGTCTATTGTGATAGATAGGTAAAAGCACACCCCCTCATACAATGACTTGACAAATTTTAACACTTCAGCAAGTATTTCATCCGTACAGTAATGTATTCTGTTAAGATCGTACATGTATTCAATAGAGTAGACAAATACTGACTCAGGAAATACTCGTGAATGGGATCCAATCTAAGGCACTATGTCTAGAGAGATAAACATTCAAACACAGCCCACAAATTGGTTTATAATACAGTACAGGACACTGCTGGTGTGATACAAGCTAAACCTTCTTTTTTAATTCTGTTTATATTTTTACAAATACGCCCCTATGAGAGGATAATTATAGCTACTTCCAAGTAAACAATCAGTTATGTGCTTCCATGCCTTCATAGTAGCTAGATTCTAACCGAAACGAAGCATCCTTTGCACAGACACTTATTGTTAACTCTAGTATTCTCAGCCTAATAGTCAGAATACTAATGAAGATTTAGCAACTTTTCATAATAAGTCTACTGAAGATTGTTCAACAAAGACAAAACAATACCCAGGAGGCATGAATTCTCCCCAGTTCCAGGCTAATTAAATTTGGCCCCAAAAAAACCTAAATTCTAAAGCAAAGATTAAACAAAACAAAAATAATAATCAATTAAAAATTTGCTCAAATTCAATCAAAAAAACGGAAAATAACAATAAAAAAAACCTAAATTCACGAAGCAAAGATTGAACAAAACAAAAATAACAATCAATTAAAAACGGAAAATTTGCTCGAATTCAATCAAAAAAACGGAAAATAACAATCAAAAAAACCTAAATTCACGAATTCGCTGCACAAGTTTAGGGTTCATTACCTATGCGTTTAGGCTCGAAAATTTGCTCGAAAATTCTTCTTATGCTTCTGCTTGGAACGAATGAAGGAGGTAGCTTAATTACCTTCGAATTTTTGCTCTAATTCGTGCCTTATGCTGCTGCTGGGAACGAAGGAAGGAGGTACTTAGAAAAGTTTTAGGAAAACGAAGGAAAGTTAGAAAGGTTTTTTATTTTTTTTTCCAGTTTTGGAATACACATAGAAACGAAAATTATTCACAAAATCATTTGCGTCACTTGTTCCTAAAAGAGAGAAGCAAATGACATTATTAATTGCGTCGCTCTTTTAGTAATAAGTGACGCAAATAACCTATATCAGTGTTCTGCGTCGCACTTTTAATAAATAAGCGACGCAAATAACTTAAACTGAACTTAAATTATATCATTTGCTTCGTTTGTTTCTACAAGCGACGCAAATGAGCATTTCTCTACTAGTGGTTGTGCACATACCCCACCAACTCTCCATCCACGTTTTTTGCCGGGGTGAAAAAGCTCACAAGGCGTCTCTTCCTACACAGTTGATTAGGACAAGTTATGAACTAATTAACCAGCGTAAGCCTAATACGTTTACATTTCATTAAGACTTGAAATTTACCTGAACATCTGGAAAAGGATCAGGTGTCTGGTTTGCAATCCCCCTTGAGTCTGCATGCGTAGGAGTAGGAATCTGCAATAGTAAAATAATTATGCTACATAAGGCCTCGTTTGATGATATGAAGTTCATGTTCTCAACTGTAATTCAATTACCTCGCTCTCAACAAGTGGATCATCCCCGGCATCTTCTGGGTGACTACATGAGTCCACTGGGGTTATCGGGGGCAAAGACAAGGTTGGCAAGTTCATGTGCTTTAAAATGGCATTGAATTGACTTTGCAATTGTTCTTGCACCTCTTTGCGTATCTCCGCCTTAATTGATTCGTTTTCCTTGGCATTCATATGGTGAGGCGAATTAACACTTGATCTAGTTCTTCTTGATCTAGTGTATTCTGAACCCATAACCTTTTCCCACCCTAGTTGTTTCCCTCCCGCACCAATGACTCGCTAGGGTGGTATGGTTTTCCCAAAGCCAAGGTAAAAGGATCGTTCTCTATGCTTGGAGTGAGCTTGCCTTCAACCACTTCCGACGTATGCTCGAGCTGCAACAACACAAAAAGTTTCCAGTTCTAAGTTAGATGTAGTTTCTATGGAAATATTTAATAATAACTGTGGAATATTACCATAAATGTCAAAGGGTGCTTACAAGTGCATCTGCTACTGGCCTTTTATCCGGGTGCATGATGTACTTCCCGGTGTTCTTGTCGATCCCATGCATAGCACACCACCAATCATTTGCATGACTTACCAAACTTGTGATCGTGGAATCAAGCGGTTTATCAGATGATGGTATTTTGGATGCGGGGTATAGACCCTCTTTGATCCACTTTGGTCTACTTTCCGCAAATGTCTTACAACCCATATGATGGTTATACATTTTCTTCTCAGTATTGCTTGTAGCTTGTTGACTTTTTTCCTACACATCACCAAATGTTCGCATCATAATATGTAGTGAGCAAAATTGAGGAAACAACTCTAATTTATATTATAATACATACAAGTGCAGTAGTAGTAGTTGATTTCGCCACAAACTTCTCCCAGTCCTTCACCGTTATTTGTGGATATACATCCCACGGTTTCTTCTCAGGTTCCTCCTTTCCTGCATTACCCATCACAGTTTTCTTCGGTTTATGCCTTTGTTTCTTATGGATCCATCTTGTTCTCAACGAACTTTTGAAGTTTTTGAATCTCTCTTGTACAAAACCTTCAAACGATCTTCTCTTGTCTGGCTCATCAGGAATATTAAACACACTCTGTAAGAATGGCAAACGTACATGTTAGTCTAGGGAAAAATAAAGTTCAAAAAAAAAAAAAAGATCCTGCACAGCCTCCCTAAGCAGGCTGCACAGCCGCCCTAGGCAGCTGCACAGCAGCCCTGGCAGGCTGCACAACCAGCCTAGGCAAGCTGCACAGTAGCCCTGACATGCTGCACAGCCAGCCTAGGCAACTGCACACACTACTACATTTAAGAGCTAATACAACGGCTTTTTCCGTTGTATTAGGTGTCCAAAACCGTTGTATTAGACCTAATACAACGGTTACCAACTGTCACATTTGCAAGGGTTGGATTAGGTCTAATACAACGGCAAAATAAACCTAATCCAACGGATTGAGCAATCCGTTGGATTAGGTATCTACCTAATCCAACGATTTCTTTAATCCGTTGGATTAGGTTCCCTTTTGTTTTTTTGGGAATAATTAGACCTAATCCAACGCATTGATGAATCCGTTGGATTAGGTCTTTTTTTTTTTTTAGTACCGTTGTATTAGATCCTTTTTTTCTATTTTTTTTTTTAAAAACCGTTGTATTAGGCAATTTTTTTAATTTTTTTTTGAAATATATAATTATATATTATACCTATATACTATATATAATTAATTCGTTTAAATCTAAAAGGTATAATATATAATAAATATAAATTATATTAGTATATTTATAATTTTTTTTGGTAAATAGAAATATTATTACCAAAACGAGCTGCAAAGTAGCAAAAGAAAGTACATATACAATTAGCCCTCAGGCCTAAACTCCAAGACACCTAAAGCCCCAAAGGGCACACAAACATCGGCCCCAAATCCCTAAGTAGTAGCGTCAAAGCAAGGAAACAAAAAAACAGCAAACAAAACAACCAACACTAGCAGCAGCTAGGAAGATGCATCACCGCACCAGGCAGGAGGTAGCACAGCACCAGGCAGAAGACAACACATCAGCTGACAGGGCAGTAGCAGCACCAGAACCAGCAGCAGCAGAACATAGACAGAGCCATAACAAACAGCAACATTAAACTGACCACTGAGTACTAGGAGCAAAGCAGAAGCAATACAAGGCAAGCAGCTGACATGATGGGCAGTAGCAACAGAAGGCAAGCAGATGACTAAGTACTTGCAACATTAGTCCGTACTTCATTCATCCCGGGGTAGCTCATCGTCATCAAGCACCTACATGTGAAAAACAAATAATAATATATTAGGACAAGTAATCCACAACACAACAGTCACAACAATAACAACACCAACAATAACAACGCACAACAACACGAACACACAGCAACACAATGCAACACACAGTACAGCAGCAGGCAGGCAAGCAGCAGCAGCAGCAGGCAGGAGCATTTTGAGACAAACAGATAACTTGACAGAAACCAAGAATTCATAATACAATAATTTAAGGCAGCATGGACATGTGGAATCAGCAAACACAAGACAAATTGCCATGGCAGATCAACCGAAAATCTTAAGAGTTGCACTGTTTGGGTAGAGCTTCCCATGGTTCTGTATTTTAGAACGTACCTTAAGTTATTGATTGAAAGACATTAAAAAAAGAAAAAATGAAATCACACATCAGAGACAAAAACTATTAAGTGTCCAAGAGCTTATGCGTGATAAAGACTAGGAAGCATCAAGCTTACAAAAACACTAGACAGCTGATTAATATTGCACTAAGTAGCAATTCAGCACCAGCAAGATGAGGTAAATGCAAGAGGCGGGGTATTAGAGAAGGGAGGGTTAAAAATAATATGGTTAGAGGCTTGAATGAGTTGATTATGATGAAAATGTTTGACCCGTATTTGCCCACACAGTAGTTATAATACTATGCAGTCATCAGAAGCCATAGTTCGATGTTGGAGCAAAAACTATGGAACCCTCCAAAGCTAAAAGGGGCCATCCATAATGCTCCAGTAATAGACTGTTCGTACGATATTGCTTAGTAGATTTCCAATTCAGTTATGTGCATCACAATACCAATATGATTGTCTCAATGTCATTATTCATGAAAGTACAAATGCTACAGTACCAGTATGTGAAAAGAATTGGATCGGCTAATATTATAAACACCCTAGACCCTAGTGATATTAAAACAGAATTAATAGTTCATGAAGTAAGCCATTTTATTTAGCAATATGACAAACAAAGCCCTATATTACAGAATTTAGAATCAGAACTTCTGAATTACAGCATATGTTAAACTAAAAGTTGACGCAAGTCATGTTTTGTAATCAACCTTCTGTTATTTATTTAGCACAACCAATCAACCAATGACATGTTTCTATTCAGAGAAGTTTAAAAAAGAAAGTTTAAAAAAGAAAGTTCAGAGTAGAGAAGTGCAAATTCAACCTGATTAAATGATTTTGAAGATTGTCCACTTTGGGCAGAATTCCGATTTGGTGCACTAGATGCATCATGCGGAGTCAATTGTTGCAGAGTACTAGGAACCACAAGATTAATCCCGGGGTTCACCTCGCGAATCGAATCCAAAACTGCAGCGATGATGGTAGGTGCAATTTCTTGGACTAATTGTGCTTTTTTGCCTACCAGGAATTCCTCCGGGAGTATGTAACTTGACTTTGTATCTTTGTTCTTCAAATCACTCTTCTTCACACTCGAGCCATATAGATGCAAACGACTTTTGCGTCTAGGAGGTGGAATCACTTCACTGTAAGGGTCATTGCATACATTACCATCTTCTTGTGATTCTGCTGACTCCAAAGCATCAATTTTGTCCTGTTTAGGCAAACATAGTAATGTGTTACTAATTATCGAATAACTAACAATATTTAGGCGTACAATGTTACTAATTATCGAATAACTCACAATATTCTCTTTTGCTTTTTCAAAGCTGCTAATGTATGTCCTTTCAACACTTCTTTTTCTTAATTCCTTGTAAACCTTTGCTTGAGAAGGTTCTTTCTTGTCTGGATCTTGTTGTTGCTATATATATATGTAAATAATAATATATGAAATTAGAATAAAAATATATGCAACATGCCTATAATTTAGATTTTAAAAAATGTACTTACCAACTCATGGCGTAAAATAGCATATGATTTGCGTCCTAAAGTGTGCATATCATCTAACATTAGACGATTGCTTTTGTTGCTGTGGCTAATTGCCTAGGGAAAATCGGAAACCACCATTTAATTCAAAATTAAACACATATTAGATAAAATTATTCGAGAGAATTAGATTAGAATCAATATACAGTACCTTCGCCTCATCGGTATGCCAATATTGTAGAAGATCTTGGAACATCTTATCGGAGATTGTATCTGGTTTATGTTCCCACCTTAAATCATCTGTATCATATGCATAGAAGTGTTTCTTCTTGATTTGGCATTTATAATATTTCCAACAACTATTTACAGCATCCATCACCCAATTTAACCCGGCATGGGGGACCATATACTTCTCCAGTTCAAGCTCAAACATTAGTAACGTGTGGAGGTGTACGTGTAATGCAACTAAGACAGTATCATTGTATACTACCTGGACATAATCCAATATCTTATCAAGTGTCGGTAGGCTAGGAAAATTTTTGTAGTTAAGCGGTGCAAGTTCGGAATCCCTTGCCACCGTTCCCAGAAAAAAACTTGAACTCTTGCACAATCTCCTTAGTAGGTCCAACTGGCTAACCTAATGAGTTCAGAACAATCATAGGACGCTCCTCTCTTGAATGTGCGTGAACTCTGTGGAGCATTGTTCGACCTCGCTGTTTTTTCCTTTTCGAGGACAATTCACTTGATGTTTCTGTGGTAATAAACACTGCATTCGTAAGTTTATCCAGCTTAACAAGTTTATATATATAAAGTAAAATCTCTTACCAATATAACCTTAGATTTAAAAAAAAAAAAAAAAAAAACTAAAAAAGAAAAAAGAAAAAAATAAAATAGAAAACACCACACTAAAACAGAAAGCAGCCAGAAGAAACAGAGCTTCATATAACAGAACAGAACGAGTGGACAAACGCATATTTGCATGACCACGACTCATAGTAATTTATCCTCTTTTAATAACCTGATTTAGTCTGTTTGTTTAAGCTCAAGTAAAAAAAAAAAAAAAAAAAAAAAAAGCCCAAGTCTGCTTTTGGATAAGGTTCTTGTTTGACCGAAATAAGCCCAAGTCCGTTGGAAAAACTCCTTGTGTGATCCTTCTTCACTCAAATCATGGAGACATTTCGATGCCCAAAGTCTTTGCAGCAATTGGACTGGCATTGTCTGTGAAAACCTTAACTCTGTCACCAACATCGAGCTGAATAATCAAAGCCTCGGCGGCACACTCAGCACCCTTGACTTCAGTGCACTTCCTAGTCTTACAAGCTTATCCCTGAATATCAACCTGCTGCAGGGTCAAATCCCACCAAGAATTGGTAATCTTTCTCAACTTACTCACTTAGACCTCAACAGTAACTTGTTTGCAGGTGTTATACATGCTGAAATCGGTCAGTTATTACAGCTTGAGTACCTTAACCTGTATAATAATGAT
This sequence comes from Chenopodium quinoa, assembly GCF_001683475.1. Lineage (NCBI taxonomy): Eukaryota > Viridiplantae > Streptophyta > Magnoliopsida > Caryophyllales > Amaranthaceae > Chenopodium > Chenopodium quinoa. Next base: position 2,194,888 of record NW_018743850.1, on the reverse strand, counting down.
ATAGCTTATGCAGTTCCTGTTGAACTTAGTAAATTGTTGAGGTTAAGTTACTTAAATATTGGATCAAATAAACTTAATGCAGAGTTTCCAAGTTTCTTATCTAGCTGCAGGAGCATGACTTATCTCGATCTCTCAAAAAATACATGAATTTACTAAATCAAAATAAAAGTGGCAGAAATTCTTTATGGAATCAAGTTAATAAAGATCAACTAAGTTTTACCTGTAACACTTGCTTGATATATAAGAGAGGAAAACAACAGCATAACAGCGTCAAGGAACACCAACGCAGGATCAAAGAACAACTGAAAATTAGCAGCCAACACCAGATAGAAGAAACAAAGCTTCACAGAATAGCATAAACAGCCTTGCAGTAGAGATCAGCAAACAGAAGCAAGTCGCATATTAGCTTATCCACAAGGTATACATATTAGCAGAACCTTGTGGGCTATACATACACAGACACACACACACAATTCGCATTTTAGCTATTCGCACCCCAAACAACCATTAATTCGAAAACAAAATCCGCAAAAATCAGCTAAAATCAAACCCTAAATTCGAACACTAAATCTCTGAAATTCAAAATCTAAAATCGAACTATAGATCTGCAAAAATAAGCAAAAATCGAAGCCTACATTTGCAAAATCGAACTAAAAAAAATCAAACTACATGCGAAACTCTTAAAATCAAATCAGAAAAATCGAACTCTTAAAAAATGTTATCTGCTGATCTGTTATAAAGGTCACTCTGTGTTGTTGTATATGAAGTACATATATGTATGTATGTATATAACAAGAATATCATGATCAGAATATACCTTCCATTCCAAACTGTGCTATAACTGCTCGGTCCGCTATTTCATTGCCCTCATCATTGCCCTCACAATTGAACTGAAGAGCATCATCGGTGTCATTCAGCTGCTCATCATCATAATTTTGCCCTTTTTCATGCACCTCACTGCTCATCATCAGCGCTTCATCTTTTTGTTGTTTCCGAAACTCGAGGTAGGCTGACATTGAGCCAAGAGAACAGAAGCTCTTTTCTTCACAGATACCTTTGTTGACCCCAATTGCTGTTCTTGCTGCTTCCTTTGAATTTCCCGTGTAGGAACTGGATGTTGTTGAGAAGAGACCTATAAAACAAAAGCAAAACAAGTAATGCATAAGTCAAACAATTAATATATATAAGTAATACATATATATACAAAGTAACAAATTCAAGTTACTAAAGATACCTTTTCACATACTTGTCTTTTTCCACTACCAAGAGTTTCCTGTTCCATATCAAAGTCTCCTGAGGAGCCATCATCTGTATGCCTCACACTCGAACAAAGTATGTCGCGTGTTTTTTGTTGCAGTATCTTATTCGCCAAGGATCCCGATCCTTGGGCTGACATTCTTTCAGCATTATACTTCAATTTTCTGAGCCTTTGTAACTCATAGTCTGGAAGCTGACTTTGGGAATCAGGAGCTTTTGCTTTACTCCCCTTAATCTGCAAAGCCATTCAATGAGAACATGTTTACAAACCATAAAAGATAATAATATGAAAAACAATGCAATATAATATAATATAATATAATATGGAAAGTAGTGCAATATAATGTAATATAAATTGTTAGGGAAAAAACCATCAGAATGCTCTCTAGGAGGGATTTGAACAGCATAATGCCAACCATCTCTATTAAGATCTTCAACATATAAATGGTTCTTCTTTAGAAATTGTCTTAGACATATTAATCATTACAAGCTCATCATCGTCTTTTTTAGAGTGAAACCCCACACACTTAAATAAGAAGACACAGAAGTAGCCATGGTAAGATATTGAAATAATGTCTGTTATTGAACCATAATAATTGACATTAGCCTCAATAGGATTTTGATCTTTGGAACTTGCAAAGCTATGTGTCATGGCCGTTAGAGTGACTCCACTATTTTGAGTTACACAATTAGCATCGCGCTTCATGGTATGGAACCTAGCTATAACCATTGACTGAGTACCCAGTATACTTTTTAGCAATGTAAGAAGGATCTTTTGATAACCATATGATATTGTTAGGGATGATGTCTTGGCCCTCTTCAACAATGAAATCAACTTTCTCCCTAAACCAATCCACAAAATCCTTGCTGTGATCTTGAATGCTATTCCATTTCCTTTTTCCTCTAGCGCTTACAAATTCCTTGTGCTCACTATGAAATATAAAAAGATTACTTTATTAACACTACAATTAAAACATATTGAAAACCAAGAGAAAAAGAAAAAAAACTACATTTTGGTTGGTAATCTAACTTTATATATTTCTCAACTTCCTCGCAGTCACAATTGAACAAGACATAACGATGCGCTTGTACACATTGATTGTGATCAAGTATGTGTTCACGGTCTTTTTTTCTTTGATGTCCTTCCTTTCCCTTTTACTGGACGTCCTACCTTAGGAAGAAATGATTGTGATGTACTACAAGCATTAACCTGAAGTGTGGCCGAGTTTGATCCTTTCAAAAATCTAGCTACAAAGGCAACACATTCTTTGGCTAGATATCCTTCTGCCATTGAGCCTTCTGGACGAGCTTTATTTCGAACATCTTGCTTTAGTCCATGACGATACCTCTCAATCCCATACATACACCTTGAACTTACAAGTCCACCCAATTTAATTTGGCCCACTAAGTGTAGAGGTAGATGTACCATTATATCAAAAAAGGCAGGTGGAAAAATCCTCTCAAGTAGGCATAATGTTTCAACTAACTCAGATTGCAATTTTTCAAGATGTTGAGGATTAACCGTTTTACTCCATATACTTTTAAAAAAAGCACAAAGTCTAATCAAAGGAGTAGCAACATCTTTGGATAATGTTGTCTTCACTGCAATTGGGAGCAAATAATTCATCATAAAATGTGCATCGTGGCTTTTGTAGCCTGCAATTTTCCTTTCCCCAACTTGTACACATCGACCAATGTTAGAAGCATAGCCTTGAGGAAGTTTGGCATTTTTGAAGACTTGGCAGAATTTACGTTTTTGCTCCAATGACATCCAAAAGCGGGATCTTGGAAATTCTTCGCCACCATCTTCCAATTCTCTTGGTTGAAGCTCCGGCATCAAATTAAGCTCTACCAAATCTCGACGAGCACTCTTATGATCCTTGGTCTTTTGAGAAATGTCTAACAATGTCCCAATGACACTATCAAACACATTTTTCTCAATATGCATTACATCGAGGTTGTGATGATTAAGACAATGCTTCCAATATGGTAACTCGAAAAGAATGACCCTCTTTTTCCACGGGTTCGGATCATCAACATCACGCCTTGTTTTCTTTTGCTTCTTTCCAAATTCATTTGGAAAATCACGCAACAGATTAGCTACATTAATTCCATTCAATGGAGTAGGTTGATGTCTTTCCTCAACTTTCCCATCAAAATTCCTCTTATCACGACGCCAAGGGTGAAATGGAGGTAGAAATTTACGATTTTCCCTATACACATTCTTAGCACTATAAGGCAACCACTCAGAATCTAATTCATAATGACACTCAGGGCACGCCAAGTATCCTTTTGTGCTCCAGCCAGATAACATCGCGTAAGCAGGAAAATCACTCACGGTAGTCAATGCTACATGCATGTGAAACCTCTGGTTACTCTCGAAGCATCATAAGTTTCCGGTCCGAACTCCCACAAATCCTTCAAGTCCTTCATTAGTGGTTGCAAATATATGTCAAGGTCATTGCCTGGGGAAGAAGGACCCGGAATTAGTAGTGCTAACATCAAATACTCAGGCTTCATAATCATCCAAGGAGGCAAGTTGTAATTTATCAACATAATTGGCCAAGTACTATGTACAATACTCATTGAGTTGAACGGGCTGAAGCCATCTGTGGCTAGTCCTAGCCTCACATTGCGCGGGTCATCAGAAAACTCTTTGTATAAGGAATCAAATTCCCTCCAAGCTTGACCGTCAGCTGGATGATGTAAAAGATGATCAGTTTCACGCCCATCCGCATGCCAAGTCATGTATCTCGCCGTCTCTTGACACATAAATAGTCGTTGAAGCCTTTTCTTTATCGGAAAGTACCTAAGAATCTTTTGAGGAATTCTATAGGTCTTTCCCTTACCATTTTCTATGTCATCCTCTTTGTCCTTTGATTTCCATCTTGGTGTTTTACAAACATGGCAGCTTGTTGCATTTTCATGCTCTTCCCAATATATCATGCAATCGTTTGGACATGCATCAATCTTTGTATAATCCAACCCCAACACTTTCAAAACACTTTTTGCTTCATTGAAAGAAGCTGGAAACTTTGCATCAGGCAACGCCTCCCTTATAAGCTCCAATATATCTCCAAATACGGCATTGGTTAGATTATGATCACACTTTAAAATAAAAAGTCGAATCATGAAGGAAAGTTTTGAGTGATTTTTGGAACCAGGATACAATTCTTCTTGCCCTTCTTCAACTAACCTCAAAAACTTTTTTGCCTCATCATTTGGCCCATCTCTAAAAGCATCACGTGCATCATGCAACAACCTCACTACGTCATCGCTAGATTCATTTGGGATGGACCCTTCATCATTATCCAAAATAGTTTCTTCTCTTTGGATATTGAACCCTAAATCTGATAACTTAACCGATCTTGGAACAAAACCATTACAAATTAAATGGTCTCTCACCACACCTTCACACCGCCAAAAACGATAATGACAAATTTGACATGGACAACAAATTTGATTTCCTTGAGACTTAATAGCAAAAGCCCTTTTGACATATTCGTCGACTCCTTGTTCATATTCATCGCTCCATTTGGCAAACATCCACCAATTCTTAGTTCCACCTTCCATTCCTTAGGGTAAAAATAGAAATTAACAGTGTAAATAGGTGCCAAAGGATAAAGTCACATAACCTGTACAACTCTCATTATTTTTCATGGAGGTGTTCTCATGGAGGTGCGACACAAAGGTGATCAATGAACTATATAATTCTATCCCAGACAGTAAATACACCCCTTCTAGATAAGGAAGTGTTATTGTCAAATAGCTAACATATAATGCAGGAAAATTACCAAAACACAAGATGAACACCAAGCTAGCCTATACTAATATAGTGTGTAAGCAGACTCAGAATTAATGACAAGATACAGAGTTATAGACATTAATTGGGTTTTACACATATTCCCTACATAAGTAAAGATTAGAGAGCTTTAAACACAAAAAATTAATGGTGGCCAAGGGAACAACGTTGCACCCACAGGTCGGACTTAAATTACATACTGTCCATTCTTCATTAAATCCAAGGGCCTTAAATCAATACTATAGCAAAACACTACTTAAAAACACCAGAAAATGCCAAAAGAATTACAAAAAAAACATTATTTGCATCAAAAAAACATCGTAACATTCCACAAAAACATTATGTGCTCATTCCAATATCATTGCCCGGTTGGAACTTGTAAAAAAAAATTGGCTTCTGAGAGTTCTAACCACACAATAAGCAATTATTTATAACAATAGTACAAACATCCATAACATGCAGATATCCAATTCAAAATTTTAAATTAGCCAATAAGTTGCATTTCAACTAAATAAAAAATTGCTGCAACCAAATGGAAATGCTTTAAAAACTACCCCTGCAAAAGAGAATTTAAGGAAATAGAACAAGCAGCCTAACCTAGAGTAAGGGATGCAAATGACCACCTTTAGGTGGAAGACCTTTAGCTTTAAAGTTGTATTCATTGAGTTCCAAATCCTTCCAGGCACCACTGAGATAACATGCCAGCATTAGAAAGTCAAACAGCAGGAAAAAAAATAACTAAAACCAAGCCCCCGCCACAATGTCAACAAGTCATAAAAAGTTTGCTCATAGCAACACAAGAACAGATTACACTCATTATAGAGCACCAAGGCACAAAAGGCTAATTGGTAAGTATGCCAAAATTGGCGAGAAGGTATGTCACAATGTAAACTGTGCAAAGGGATCACATGACACAACAACTTCACAAATGGAACAAGGCCTGAAGGCCAACAGATTTTCAAACCAATTCATCATTGAAGCTTAAAGATCACCACTGGAAATACCATCAATTTATCAGAGCAATACCAGGCTTATGCAATAAATGCCAACATGTGTGTGTGTGTGCGTGTTTATGTTGCATGTCAGCTAGGTGAGCTAACCATATCCAATTTGTGAAGATAGAGAAATGTGAGTACAACACAATTAGAATCAAAATACAAATGACAGAAAGCTAGTTTGAATGCAACAATTCCAGGATATAAAGGCACCAACTGAGTCTCTAACTCACTACAAGTGACTGAAATAAATGCAGCAGTCTTCATTTTTGCTACCGGAAAAGTTGCAGTGGCATCCCTCTTAAAAGACCTAGGATGCAAACTATAATAATTCTTTTAGGACTGTTGTAACTTGGTAGGGTACCAAACATCGATAAGATCGAAAGCCTCTTATGTCACCTGCACTACGGATTGCGATAAACCAGGGAAGAAAATTTAAAAGAGGGAACAAAAACATGCACAAAACAACAGAGCACTATTAGATTAGCAACCAGTGGTCAAGCTGCTAAACATTAGTATATGTCAGATTGTCAGGCACATGAAACTTACGTTGCAAAGTCCATCACAATTGACAGTCCCTAGAAGATACTATAGTTGCATCATTAACTAATTAGTAACTACGGTGGAACACTCTGGGATATGCACACAAACCTCAAACTTGATTTGCATGGACAATATACCTTGTTCACTTAAAGGTCAAGCAAGCCATAGAAATTTATTTCCCCATTAAATAGTCTAAAAAAATTAAAATGATTGCTGTCCTTGAATAGTTAAATGGCTTCAGAAGGGATCTTTCCCACAATTATTCCAGAGCCATTTACAACTGACAGCTTTCTTATGAACCCATGGGATTCTACTACCTACTCAAATCAGCCAATCATGGCTTCAGTTAACATGTTCCAGTATTAATGGGCATGTTGATTACTCTTAGGAGAGGAGAAATTAGGGAGGATTTTTACCTTTTGAGGATGTTAATTAAGAGGGGGATAATGATAATGATAATCCTACTAATTTTCTTTTTTATTTTGGGGTTTTTTGGGGAGGGGAGATATTCAATAAGTAGATTGTACTATAGGGGAAAAAGGGTATATGGGTTAATTTGTGGTCTTTTTTGTAAATGAATTAATGCAAGTTTGGCAATTAGTGTCCCATTTGCAGCAATGATATATGTACAATCTTGTATGTTATATCTTTAAGGGTTATTTAAAGCTTTAATGTGTTTAAGTTTGTCATCATCTGCTTAAATTAGCTCAGCAAAACTCAGGAGAAAATTATTTTACCAAAAGTACTTAAATTTATAGCAGATCAACATAATGAAGATATAACAAGCAATTACTATGACTAACACAGTATGCTACACTATTGCCTCAAGTCTACTAGCTTGAAATATCAAGAACTTGTGCCCTCGCTATGAACTACGAGTATAAATACATACAGCTTTCTTGCACTGAACATGATTGAGAATAACAGTAACAAAATTAGATGAAAATCAGACACAAGCATGCAGTAATCAGTTTAGTTGTTCACTTACGCTTAGAAATTCAAATATGCACTTATCATATCCTCTCAAAAGTATGAAACTACAATTACTGAACTAATTTACAAAAAGTGAAGTAGTTTCTCCGAGTCAACAGTTAGTTAGAGAATGGATCACTTAGGTGTAACAACAGCACATAGGGTTGCGGTTAGCTAGCAAATCGATCACTTAGGTGTTGATACTTGCTACAACACAGGGATTCGCAGCACAATTCAATTAGCAGATCATGTTAGTGTGGAGATAACCCATTGCTGCTAGCCTGTTATGATCATAGATATCTGCTCATGCAATCCTCAGGTTTCTAAGAAAAATGGGAAAGAGATATTTGATGTTGACTGAATGCTCTAACTACAACAGAAATGCACCTATCAAGCACCTCTAAATCATCATTCCTCAATTGACAGAAATGTGAGTCTAAATTCAGGTTTTTCCTCCAGAAAAGAAACTATGTGTCTATGTTAGATGTCGAATTTAAGTCCATCCCACAAAATTACTAAGCACTTAAAAGATAGATGACTTCATATTACAAAATCAACAATGGCAACAACAGCCACTAAGTAGTACCTATTACAGTTTTGATGGGAGTGAGGAGAGGTCTACATTGATACGACTCCACCGGTAAAGGCATACCCTCAGTCGTAATCAAGAAACAGAAACTAAAAAAGAGACTCCACCAAGGTAGTATTTCAAACAGGTAGTCATGTCTATTTTCTTCTAAACAGGTAGTCATGTCACTCCTAGTTGACATATATTTAGACCCGAAAAAGCACAGCAGCATTGAAATTGCTCTTCACATTATAAAATGGGAGTAATGCACCACGAATAGAGAACATCCGTAGCTGCAGGCTGAACATTGCACTGATGCAAAAAAATAACCTTCGAAGCAACTAAAGACATTCGGTGACATTCAATGGGAGATAACTAAAATTTCACAACAAAAATCAGCTAACTTCAACAGGTTTATGTTAAGTATTCCCAAATAAACCCCCAAAAAAATTAGGGTTCATAAATCGAAAAACCACCCCCAACAACCACCCTCAAGCAAGCAATCAGCCACATGCAACATTCGAACAAATCAACAAATCTAAATCCAAAGATTCGAGCAATCAGCCACATGCAAGGTTCAAACTAAAACTAAATACAAAACAAAATCAACAAATCCATGGTAGACGAAAATTGAAGGTATACCTACCTCAGATAGAGATTCGAGCACAGCAAAACAAAACGGCGAGGAAGGAGAACGAAGCAACGGCGGCGGCGAGGGAGGAGAACGAAGCAACGGCGGCGGCGAGGGAGGAGAACGAAGCAACGAGCAGCAGCGAGGGAGGAGTACGAAGGAACGAGCAGCAGCGAGGGAGAAGAACGAAGGAAGACTGCTGAGAAGTTTGGGAATTGGGGTTTCAATTTCATTTTTGGCTCTAGTATTTCAGCATTCCAGGTTTTTTTTTTTTACTCATCCGTTGTATTAGGTGTTATTATTTTGTTCTTTTTTTAGTAATTGGGGTTGATCCGTTGGATTAGCTCTAACTGAAAAATTAAAAAAAAAAAAAAATCGGGAACACTATCTGTTGTGTTAGAAGAATAATCCGTTGGATTAGCTCATCTAATACAACGGATTAGTTTATCTAATACAACAGTTAGTATAAACCGTTGTTTTATCCCTGTTTTAGTGTAATACAACGGATTAGCCTTGTCTAATACAACGGTATAAAATTAGTCGTTGTATTAGCTATTTTTGTACCGTTGCATTAGATAAAAAATGTAATAGTGACAGCAGCCCTGGCAGGCTGCACAGCCAGCCTAGGCAGCTGCACAGCAGCCCTGGCAGGCTGCACACAACCCTGGCCTGCTGCACAGTCAAGTAGGCAGGATGCACAACCAATGTTACGAAGTTTGGCTTGATTTCGGTGAATGCACATTGATTTTGGTACGAAGTTTTTTGAGAAAAACTAAAATGCAAAACACTTACCATTGTATCATCCCAAAACATTTGAAGCAACCCTTTAGGTATCTCTGCCCAGTCAAGTGTGATCGGTATTTTACGAGTCAATATCCCAATGTGTGTCGAATATTTGCTGCGCCATTGCCCAGTAGGTTGACCCAACTCATCAAACTCAAGAATCCTGGGTTCCTCAGGTTTCTTAAAAGCTTTTGTTGCACCCCTTACCTTTCTCTTCCCCGGTGCCTTTCCACCACCACTGATTTTCACTTGACGTTGCATTTATCCTTGTGAATCTCGTACAAACTCGGAGACAATATCATCCCTAATAGGGGGGCACATTCAGCTTGTATCTCATAAGCATCAAGCCTACGCTGCAAGTCATCATGAGCTTGGTCTTCTGGTTCACCCAAATCTTGCTCCTTGTTGACATCATACGACTCGCCACCAGATTGAGAACTACTAATGTCTTCATCATCCATATCCTCTTCGTGGTGAAGATATTCATCACCACCCATTTTATGTAGACACCTACCACCACAAGACACGCAAATAGTTAGTAATTAGTAACATGTTTACAAGTTGAAAATGCTTAAAAGTCATTGATTTCATGCTAATTCAAGGTTATAGGAGCGAAATAAGTTCAAAATGGCAAAAATGAGCAACTAACTTTCCCAACTTGTTTATTTTCATTCCTAGTTCGCATCTAATCCTTCTAACAACTCATATTTGGTATACAAAACATATTTACAAGTTGAAAATGCTTAAAAGTCATTGATTTCATGCTAATTCAAGGTTATAGGAGCGAAATAAGTTCAAAATGGCAAAAATGAGCTACTAACTTTCCCAACTTCTTTATTTTCATTCCTAGTTCACATCTAATCCTTCTAACAACTCATATTTGGTATAAAAAACATGTTTACAAAAAATTACGATGCTTAAAAAATTGTACCTCATTCGAGTATTCCCTCATTGTGGTCTGCTCGAATATAATTTGCATCCTTGTCTACATCATTTGCTACATCAAGTGTAGGGGCGGTGAAAGGGGGTGAATCATCAAACGCATCATATTCGTCCTCGTCTTCAACATCTCCAACCCCTAAAATTATTCTTTTGCTAGCAAGGACGATGGACCATTTTGGATCTGCTGGGTCGGTTACATAGAACACTTGCTTGGCTTGAGATGCAAGGATGAATGGTTCCAAACTATCCCAAGTGGCCAAGGTCTACAAGAGTGAAGTCATCATGTCTGACGTTGCGCCTAATATTATCGACCCATTTACACTTAAATAGACCTACCTTGAACTCACGGTAATCTAGTTCCCATATTTCCTAAATTCGTCTGTAGTAAGATAATTGTGCGTCAACCGGTGTTGTATCCTTCGTACTTGCAAACTCTCTTGATGAAGCCACAAGAGTGACACCACTGTTTTGAGTCGATGAGGATTTCTGATCACGATGCTCAGTCTAGAATGTATACCCATTTATGTCATATCCCTCAAAAGAATAAACATCTTCCTTTGGACCATAAGCTAGCCACTTTATAGTATCAGAGACACTCTCATCCAATTGACGCATAACTCGATCATGGAACCACGTCACAAACATCTTATTATGCAACTGCATTAGTGCCCTTTCCCCTTTTGATGGAAATTCCGCACGCAAACTATCCATGTGCTCTTCTAAATATGGGTGAACCTCCGCAACATGATGAAGCACAAATAGGTGAGCTTGCAAGAACTGATCATGAGTAGGTGAGATTTGTTTCTACCCGAGGGTGCCATGACCATCAAGTCTCCCTTCATGTCGAGAAGTGGGAAGCCCAATTGGTTCGACAACGGCAACATACTTCGCCACGAAATTACCAATCTCCTCCGCCACAATCCCCTACATTCTGGATGGGCTGGATTCTTAACTTTATGTTGCAATGTGCCCATGTGTCTTTCAAAAGGATAGCACCACCTCATAAAGACTGGACCGCACATCTTAATCTCACGAACCAAATGAAGAACCAAATGCACCATTATGTCAAAAAATGACGGTGGAAAATACATCTCAAATTTGCACAAAGTTACGACTACATTCGCCTGGAGAGCATCAAGTGTAAAAGGATCAAGCACTTTGCTGCATATGGTATTGAAAAACGAACAAAGGCTTGTAATAGCTTCTCTCACGTGCTTCGCTAGAATACCACGAATTGCAATCGGTAGGAATACTTGCATCATCATGTGACAATCATGGGATTTCATACTTGTCAACTTCAATTCCCCATTTAAGGAAACGAATCTTTTCATGTTTGACGAGAAACCAGATGGAACCTTAATGTCGTACAAACAAGCACAAAACTTTCGTTTTTCTTCCTTTGACAATGTGTAGCAAGCTGGAGGTAAATAAACCTTTTCATTCTTGCCTTTTACATCATCTTTCTTCTTTGATACACTGGTGCCCTTTCCTTTGCGCTCCCCCTTACGTCTTTTGCCACCATCTTCGCTTACATTTTCCATTACCTTGGCCTTCCCTATCTTTGCCTGGACCCACAATTCTGGACGAACCCCCCACGCTTCCAAATCTAATCGCGCGCTCTTTCCATCCTTTGTTTTACCATGAATACCCATAATTGTCCAAACAACTGCATCACAAACATTTTTCTCTATATGCATCACATCGAGACAATGTCTAACATCATGTTCTTTCAAGTACTCAAGCTTCCAAAAGATCGATTCCTTTTTAAAGAGAGCATGTGGGTCTAAAGGTTTCAATGTTTTACCAAAAACAGTTGCTATACCCTTCACTCGACTATACACCTCATGTCCACTCAATGGCCTAGGCGCAGCCCCCTTTTCCACTTTCCCATTGAAGGCCTTTTTCTGCCTACGATATGGGTGATCGCGCCTAAGCAATCTTCGGATCCTCACGTACACATCTTTGCCGTAGTGTTCAAGGTACACGTTTGGTGTGTCATCGATACAAATAGGACATGCTTTATGCACTTTGTTTTTGTACTCGGACAGGTTGCCATATGCAGGAAAATCATTAATGGTCCACATAAGGGCTGCACGTAAGAAGAACATCTCGTTCTTATGGGCATCAAAAACAGAAACTCCTTTGTCCCACATCTTTCTTAAATCATCAACAAGGGGCACAAGGTAAACATCTATGTCGTTTCCAGGTTGCCTTGGACCCGTTATCAATAGTGACAGCATTACATATTTTCGTTTCATGCACAACCACGGAGGCAAGTTGTAGATCACTAAAAGTACCGACCATGTTCTATGTTGGGTACTAAGAGTGCCAAACGGATTCAAACCGTCGGTGCACAACCCAAGCCTTAAATTTCTTACTTCATCACCAAATGCCCTGAACTTCATATCGATGTTCTTCCAATCCGGAGAGTCAGCCAGGTGCTTCAGCAAACCATTTTTCTTTTTTCCCTCTGCATGCCATCTCAAGTTCTTAGCATCTTTTGGTATTGAAAATAGACGCTTGAACCTTGGAATGATGGGAAGATACCATAACACCTTGGCAGGAGGTCCCTTCATACTAGCATTGCTGCTCTTTCGCTTGTAACGCGACTTACCACAACGTGGACACTCCTCCAACTCTTTATATTCATTTCGATAAAGAACACAATCATTAGGACATGCCAAACCCACAGATGATATTGAGGCCTAAACCCATGACATACCACATGATCCCTTATTGTATCAACACTGTCGACCATTGTCACATTATTACAATTGACACAAGGACAATAAAGGTCATTCACACCCGTTCTGATCTGATATTGTGAAGCACTCTTGCAAAACTCTTGGACCCCATTAAAGAATTCCAACGTATCACGTCTACCATACATCCAACCGCGATCCATCAACGTTTTTAAATTGCCTTTATACAAACCAACACATTATAAATAATGTATAAATGCAACATATAATCAAAGTACATAGTATGTATTTATATCGTTCATGCATATAGTGTACAAAATGAATGCTCCCAAAAGGTCCTTATCAATCCAACCTAACCCATCCTTGAACGTCTAATCTCACTAGTGAATGTATGCCAACTTTCCAATTTTAAGGAAAATCCGGCAGCATTTCGCCCCAGTTCTCCAAGTACACAACGTAGATAATTACTTACCTACATATGCACCCAGAGAACATGGTGACAAAATGCTAAGCCGAGATATTCCTTAAGATCGAAAAAGAGACATACATTCACTACCTAAGTGAGATTACACGTCCAAGAACAGTCTCAACCGGGGACTATTCAAGACTTCCTCCTAATGAGAAAGACTCGAACGGGTATCTAGGCAAATGATGATGCAAGCATTCAACAATTTGAATTTGTTTGACATTTAACAAAACACAAGTTCATTCATTCATATAATACTAATTGGACTACCTACAAGCAAACTAAGCTTACTTACAATCCATTCATTAATTCATCACTTTTTAGCTACTCAAATTCAAACAACTTATAACATTATACAATTAAGGTAACAATTAACATTTTGTATACAAATAATTAATAAAATAATTAACATAAAATTTGATTAACTAAAATTGAAACCCTAAAATTTGGGAAATTGTTAACAATATATAGATAATGAAGTAAAATTAAGCATGAACTCACCCTAAAAGAAGGAATGTGGGGTGAGAGGGCGTGTGAAGGTGAGAGGGGCAACACGCAGAGGGTCGCAGCAATGGAGGCAGCAGGGGCAGCACGCAGAGGGACGCAGCAGCACGACGGAGGGCGACTGTGGTGGAGGCGACGACGATGCTGCAGCAGCACCCTATGGTGGTTGTGGTGGTCGGAGCAGGAGCAGCAATCCCTATTCCTAACAACACAAAACCGTGAAGCACGACAATGGTGCAAGCACTCAATGGACGAATTGAAGGTTGTTGTTGTGGTGGGTATTAGAAGCACGACAATGGTGGTTGTGGGCTACTGTGTGACGGTGTGTGAAAGTGAAAGAGGAAGCGAATTGAAGGAGGGAATGAAAGCAGCTGGAACAAATTGATGAAGGAGGGAATGAACGAAATGACGAGGGAAGGAAGAAAGTTTAAAAGCCGGTTTTTTTTTTTTAAAAAAAAGGAAGCGGTTTGAACCGCTTCTAATTACTTTTTAGAACGGTTCAACCCTAACCGCTTCCAATTATCCTTTTGTTTTTTTTTTTAATTTCCCGGGTTTTTGTATGGAATTGGAAGCGGATTCCAATAACCGCTTCCAATTAGTGGCTTCCCATTACCTATTTTCTACTAGTGATAATAAGATTGCATTTTTATTTCAATTGATCGTGGGTCCAAAATACACAAAATATTTAGCACCACCTACTTAGCTAAAACCACCCCTTTCTTAGCTTAAACCCCTACATACTGACCAACCTAAGCAATGTACTACCTGAAGCATCCCACAACCTTAGCATTCTACCTAACTAAACATTTTCATCAACACCACACTTACAATCACAGAAACAACAACACATATGCCAAGTTGCTTATGTGGAACAGAGCCTCTTTGCATTCCCCTTGCAAGATTGTTGTGATCTTCTACGTAAGCAAGCCTAGCCTTGATAATAGTCAACTCGGTTGCCCTCCTGTGCCTCTCACCTAGTAGAGTATTTATCACTTCACGTTGCCACTCCGTCTGCTCCTCATCCAGCCATTTGAACGTGTTGCAACCTCGTTCCCCACTGTCCTGGTCGTACTTTTTGCAAGCCTCGAACCTTCTTCCTGGATTTTCATGAGTCCAGGAATGTCGCTTCGCACAAGGAAAACCACATGCACAATTCACCATTTCACCTATAAAATTAACAACAACACCAGAGGAATTAGTGAAGACCAAAAAAACGCACAACAGAAGAATTATAGAGAAGAGAAGAACGAATGAGCGCTACAATGGTGAATTCATCACCCCAATTGTTAAACTACAAGAAGAAGAACCCTAATTTACCTTTCAATTGATTTGATTTGGGTGGAGATTTGCCCTAATTTCTGTTTGAGTGATTTAGGGATAATAACAATTGCGCTACAATATTTATAGAGGGAAAATTAGGGAACCAAACCAAAAAGGAGGGAAATTTACCCAACTGTGGCTGCAAGTAGGAATTTCAATTGGTCAACACCAGAAAAGGAGAGTCAATGCCGGAAAATAGAGGCCAGGCTTCTTTGTACAAAAAAAGTAATCGTAATGGTTTTTTTTAACAAAGAATCGTTTATAAGGTTTTTTCTTGCAAAATGACCCATTTAAAAGGTTTTTTCTGACAAATTTTCCTTTAATTAATTATCTAAGTGTATGTTCAATTTTTTTTAAATAAGGGCAATATTGACATTTCCAGCAAAAAAACTTACTTAAAAGGGAAAGTTTTGGTAAAGTTGCAACTAATACTATGCATCCAAATATAGTAAAAATTGCAACTAAATTTTAACGGAGGTAGTATTATTTTTTACTATTACTATTATTCCCTAAGCCTTATTTTGTTATTCATATATTCTCTATTTAAAAATTTCAAAATGTTTTAATTTCTTATTAGGAAACGGCTTCCTAATAGCATAGTTTAATTTTTTTTTAACAATATCAATCTTATTTGATTTATTTTTAATTTTTAGTTATTTATGTATATCAAAAGCACGACAAATTAGATATGTTTTCCACTATCCTAAATTGTATCAAATACACTGTAGTAATTATTTATGTTACAATACCATAGTGTTTAATATACAATTTTAACATACTAAATTATTTAGTTAATAAAAAGAAAAACGATATCAATTTATCATTAAAATTTTAAACTTATTTGTCTAATTACTCTGTCGTCATTATATTTCATTTTTCATTTCATGATATACATAAAAAAAATAAAAATAAAAAATAAAAAAATATAAATAAATAAATAACTGGTTATATATTTTGTCTGTGGCATTATACAAAATGTTTTATTTTTTTTATTTAAAATTTTTGTGTAGAATTATAAACAATAGTTAAATTAATTACCCTTTTCATATTCTTATTTCTCATTCTAGCAAATCCCATAATATATATATAGAGAAGGGCTCTTATGGTGAAAAGGGTGAGAAACAATCTCAGCCATCAATTCTTGATATTTACGGTCAGAATTATAGCTTGATTGTTAGTCACTTAAAACTTTAAAGTAGAAACGAAAAGCTGCACGATGATTTTTATTTTGTATTCTGGCCAAGCAAGCCTCTATCTCCCTCCCGTTAACTTTTAATCCATTAACATATCTTCTAATTTGTTCCAATTAATTATACAAGATTTCGCCCCCACCTCTTCGAAAATATGATTTCTTTCTCCTCCAATAACCCTTTACTAGCAGTTTAAATTTCAGCGACGTCAACTTAACCCTCTTTCCTTTCACCGTAATAACTCAACTTGCCATTGTAAATTGCCGAATTTCATTGGACAGAAAAAAAAAAGGCCTAGAAAATGATACAGATTGTACTCATATATGAGGTTTAAAGGTGATTTGTTGACAAATTGACTGTATGAATCTGATTTATCAATAGAGAAGATGATGAAATTTTTTAAAGTTGGAGTTTAATTTGGACTATTACAAATGATAATTGCATTTTTACCTACTCACTTCTCATCTCTGTTGAATCAAACAAAATTGATGGAAACAAATTTTGTCTCGGTGTATTTTTTATATACCAGTACACTACTAAATACTAATGTATATGTAATATACTAATAATGTACCTTCAATGTGCTATTTATGTACCTGTAGTATACCATTAATGTATCTATAAAATTCTATTATTGTATTTGTAATTATATTATAAGTCTGAACAGAAACTTGTAACATACTTTTTTATAAAGTAGTTACGACGAGTGCCAAACGTGAGATATGGATTCAGGGAAAGGGTGAAAGAAAGTCATGTCTACTTTTGTTTGATCCAAGTGAATGTTGATGTATTTGCAATAATTACTTAATATATCCTTAATATTAACTTGATGTACCTATAACAGATACATGATGTATCCAGACTTCTCACACTTCTCACCTTAAAGACCCTTTTCACCAGATCCAAACCCTAGATATATATTATATACGGGGAGATTCCGCTAAAAACAAAGCTTATGGTGAAAATTAAAAACAAACAATCTTAGCCGTTAAATATTAATTAAATAGTTTGATGTGAAACAGCCCATAAGATAAGGTAACTATAAGTATATATAAAAATTAGGTAACTATATCAATTTTAATGACGTGTACACAGAAGTCACTATATATAAAAATAAAGTATAACTATTTGAATATTGATGAAATTTACACATGGGTCACTATATACTCCGTATAAAGATAAGGTATCTATATCAGTTTTGACAACATTTATAAATAGAGGACACTGTATATAAAAATAAGGTAACTATATTAATGGTGCCTATATGCAAATTAAATAGAGGTCACTATATATAAATATAAGGTATTTTTGATAACTATATAAATATAAGGTATTTATATCTTTGATAACTATATACAAATAAAGGGCACTATATATAAAAACAAAGAAATCGCTACATGTCAAAAAAGAGATACTACATAAGCTTATGTAGGATTTGAACCTACATCTCATGTGTAACCGTGATTACACATTGCTCGACCAACTGAGTTAATAGTTTTTTTAACACCTCTTCAGGGTTGGAAGGGAGTGGATTTTCCATCCTTGAGCTCATTATGTAGTCTTGAATTTCTTGAGCTTTGGAGCCTCAAAGCCTTGAAGTGGATTCGTAATTATACTAGTATACCAATTCTTTCCAGTACACAATCCACAGGTTGCTTTCTATCCTTGAAGATTCGGGTTTTTGTTAATTTGCCATAACTTAAGGGGTGGTTAAAGGCGGTTTTGGATGATGCAGATGGCCTACACGCCAAACAATTGATTTTCAAGTGTCTTTTTGAACTCAGAATAAGTGGCTGCCAAAGCAGATGTTAATGCCTCTGGTGCCGAACCTTGAGACACTAGAGGTAGTTAACATCCATGGGAAGCTGCTGAAATATCTCTTGAATTCCCAAGAATCGCAGTGTCATCGTTATCAGCTTCTTCCATAATCAAGGAGTTGTGCATCAATTCAGTCCTTGAACTAGAATGCACAGAATTGATCAGTGTGCTAGTGGAACCTTCTAATAACTCTATGAAGCAACTTGAAATTTATGGGTGCATCAAATTGAAAGATATTTCTGGTACATTCAGTACTCTCTGTCCTCAAGGAATTGATCATCAAACAATGTGAAGAGTTGGATTGGAAGAACATGATGATCAGCTCTAATCTCAAACAGGGAAACAGAGTCTCCGAGGTACCATCCAACTAACAAAACAGATTACAAAATGGACAGCACAATAAATTTGATAAGAAGCAAAGAGAATTACAAATCACCCAAATACATGTTAACAAAACCAAACTAATGTACATTAATCTTCCCTGGCCTAGCCTCCTCCCGCCTCGCCGCCCAAATTAATTAAAAAAAGCAAAATATGAAAATACAAATTGGTCCAACGTTGATCAGAGTACAACATCGATAAATATATTATGTTACTACTCCAGTGGATAAATCTGATGACTTTTGGTGTTGCCACCATCACCGCCACCGGCCTCGCCACTATTGTTGTTGTATCCGCCATGTATGCCGCTATTGTACATGACGGAAACAGAGCAAGAGGGAGAACAAAGAGAAACTAAATAAGAGACAAAATGATCGAAAATGAGTCGCTTAACAAGCTTCCTCTTAGCGGGGATAACACTACTCACCTTCTTAGGCTTATAGTAAAAAGATGAGCTAACAGTTTCAGTCTCCTTCTCAGATTTATTTACCATATTGTGTTATTCTACTTGGAGGAGGAGAGAGAAAGAAGGGAGGTGTCGTGGAACTTAGGTGTGAGAATGAAGTAAAATCATCAAAGGATGTTGTGGGTATTTATTAATTTGGAAACTAGTAAAAGCAGCAAAAAGTTAGACGACATTTTAGTTAAGGATTGAGGGATATTGGTGCGGGTGGAGTTGCGGCAGATGCGTTTTGGGGAGGTGGACCTTCGAGGATGCTTACGTGATTTTGTATTTTTGTATCCGCCGATTATCAATTTACTATTCTCCCCGTCCCATAATACTTGACACGTTGGGTGGACACGTAATTTGAAAACAGTATAAGTGAGTTCATTTAAAATATTTGTTTATTATATAATTTTTTTTTTTTTTGTATTTTTATATTGTAAAAACATAAAAAGTGGGGAGGTAAGGGTAGAGAGGAGAGAGAAAATGTAGGATTTAATTGGGTTTTGGAGTTTGTGGTCCCAAATAGAGTATAAAAAAATACTTTTTTATTGGTGGTCCCATTTCATATTGAGTAACGTGTTAAGTATTTTAGAACGGACGAAAATGAAAACTGAATCAAGTATTTTGGGACGAAAGGAGTATAAGTATGTCTTTTATTGAATTTGGTGCCTACCTAATCGGAGAATTTAATAAATTTCTACTTATGTCAATCTTCGGAAATCGTCACATTGTTTCTTTTAGTGAAGTATGTCGTCACATTGTCAAATTAGTGAAGCTACTATAATTTGCCTTTTGAGTCCACCTTTATGTCTTGTTTACTTCTTCCATCATTTCTATTTACTCGACTAATATTTCTAAAATGAATATGTCATATTACTAACACAAACTATATTTGGTAAGCTTTTGGTTGAATAAATTCCAACAGTCTTCGATTAAAAAAGTTTTAAAGGAAATCATAATTTTTTTTTGTTAGAATTTTGTTATTAAATTAACAATATATCAAAGTTATCACTAACACATTTTTTATTTTTCAAATATAATATGAGAATTTGGAGTTAAAATTGAGGTGGATAATCTTACATTTTGCATGCTCAAATCATTTTGTTTTTTTTTAAATGCTTACTGTATAGGGCTCCAATTTATATATTCACCTTAAACCACTAAAACCTAAAAAATGGCCCGACAACATCACACCACCATGTAAAGTGAGTGAGGGTTATTCTTATGATTTGACATTTACAAAATAATTATATATTCTCCCCCATTGGCCCCATACGGTCTTATCACACCTTTATTTACCCCTTATTATTTCAACATTTTCCTTCACTTTATTTAAGTTATTTTTTGTATATCCTTTATTTAATCGTCAACTTTATTACTTTCCTCATTTCTAAATAATTGACATGTTTAAATTTTATTTTTATTTTTATTATTATTATTTTTTTCCACTATTGGAACAAAAAGTGACTCTTATGGAACAAGTAACTTTCTTTTTAGTTAACTTTGACATTGTAATTTGGTCTTTTGTTACACGTATCTAGGATAAATTTGTTCACAACTTGACACTCTTCTGACCTTGAGAAATATAATCTACCAACTAACGAGTGTGGGAGAATGATATTAAGTGGAATTTGGAAAATTGCTTCAAATGATATAATATAATCCCCTTTGATGGGTTCGTTAAAATTTTTTTGTTAGAACTTAGAAGTGTCTTAAAGTGTAGTTGTTAAATATCAACATGTTAAAGTTTTTACATATTATAAGATTTAAAAATATACTCCATAAATAGCTAAAAGTTTGTGCTAGCAAAGGTAAAAAGTACAAATAAGAAAGGAAAAAAAAAAAAAGCATTTTAAAAACGAAGATACCATCCATTTTAGTTGTGAGTGTTTAATATTAGGAGACAACTTATTTTGAACAAGGAAAATAGTGACTTGTATATAGTGACTTGTATAAGTCACCGCCAAACTAACCACATAGTTTACCTTTCTCAGTCCAACTTAGCTTCCTTGTACCTTCCTGTTTATTTCACAAGTACTTGTATTACCATAATAGGTTAGATCGAGTGGGGCATTCTTGGCGATTTTGTGCAAAAATGAACAAAAGAAAAAAGGGCGATCTTGGCTAATCTTGTGTTTGTCCCTCCATATTTGATACTCCGTAGTAGAGAATCTAGAGATGAAAAAGAATATTAAAATTAGGGAAAATTTGGCATTCATGTGTTTCCATTTTGAAAGCTAAGATGGTCCTAATGTTTAAAGTCTTTACAACCTTAATTTGTTCAGAATATTTAAGAGAATGAATTCTTAATTATTTGAATTTTTATTTTTTATTTTTTATTTATTTATTTTTTTACTTATTTTCAGTTCAGATTAGCTGATTCTAATTCATTTTTCTACTTCAATTTAGTTTTGTTCAACCCAATTCAGCTCAAAAGAACAAGCCTAATGATATTCACTTATTTTATCATTATCTTTCGATTCAAATATGGATTAACTCGTATGTTTCTTTGATATTTATACTTTTTTTGTATTTTTAGTTACACCTTTTTCAATTTTAGACTATTCATATATAGATTTTAATTAGTTTGTAAAGTTAAAAATTAATTTTTGATAAGCTTTCTTTATTAATTCAGTTTTTACGACATTGGTATGTGTGAAAATAGAATAAATACAGTGTAAATTATTTAGGAGCAAACTAAGGGATGTACTCCATATTATTTATGGAGCTATGTTCTATTCACCATGTTTTCTTTTGTTTGAATTTATTCATATGAAACTATTATTGTTTTAAAATTAAAATCGAACTAGTGCTACTTATAGTTAACCTTTATAAGATTTTCTTAGGACTTACGTTTCTTGAACTTATTAACCTTTATTTGAACTAATTTTCTTAAGAAATAAGTGAAAATAATTAAGTTATATATATAAAATTAAATTACACATAACATGACACAAGCTATAAATAAGTATAACCGTTGAACTAAGCTAGCATGTTGTGGATAAATCATAAATGTATAATAAGATGATGATATTCATGACAATGGACGTTTTTCCAAAGTGAGCCAATTTTGGCAAATATTAACCAAAATGGTTGCGTGGCAAAAGTATTTACCAAACTAAGCTTCCAGGCTAAAACGTTGTCTCGGTCAGCGTTTTATGCTGGGTTTTTTTTTTAAAAAAAAATCAACCTAAAAACGCTGTCTGGGACAGCGTCTTTGTTGTTGACCTTTTTTTTTAAAAATTTTTGTAATTGCCTTTTATTTATAAAAATGTTTTTAAAAAACAAAAACAGTTATACCAAAGACGCTGTCCCAGACAGCGCTTTATGTACAAACTTCCTTGTACCTAAAACGCTGTCTCAGACAGCGTCTTATTTTCAACCTAAAACGCTGTCTGGGACAGCGTTTCTCTGCTGCAAAACAGCAGCAGAATCAGCCTTTTGCCACTGATCTGCCACTTTCTTCTGCCCCACCCACCACCCCTGCCATGATTCTTGCCACCACAATCCACCAACAACCCCCACCATCGACCACCATCTGCCACCACTTTTGACCTCCAACAACACTTCAACCAGCTCCACCACCAACCCCAACCATTCAACAACCGTCGATCACCACCCACCACAACCAACAACACTAAAACCACCATGAACAACAACATTAACCACCATGGGCCATCCTTTCTTCCCCATTTTCGACTATGGATTCCAAATGTCTGTTGTTTAATGTACATTAGCCCTGAAGGATCTATTTTGACTGACATAAATCCGATTTGGATAAATAAGCAAACAAAACTTCAAAACACAAACAGATTCATTCAACCAGCATGTCTTATATTGATATTGCAATCGTTATATACAACATTCCAGGAAAAAGGACAAAACAATGATACAATACGTTCACTACTCATCAATTTAGTGTAACCCTTCCCTAGCCTCACTGTCGTCCCTTCGTCTTGGACGACGCCGAGTGTAATGGTGAATGGTGGTGAATGGGTTCCGGCGCGGGGGGGGGGGGGGGGAGTGAGCTGGCTGGACGATGCGTCCTCCTGGATTCTAAAGGGTGCAGAACTGTGGAAGATGTACTCCTCTGCCTCTGTGTGCGACGTAGGATCACCTCCACTGCTACTCTGGCCGGGGTCGAACCGCGAATGGATGGAGTGACCATCATCACCGTCCCGCTGTTGGATTGAGATGACCGTGACCATGTCTGCGTAAGGAAGTCACGGACATATCTCGCATCCGCTGGACCTGGGCTCTGGTGGGTCCGTCTGTAAGGGCGAGGGACAGCGCATCATACATCGCCATCATATCCGCCGCCTGTAGTAATCATCGATCAGTCAAGTACATGATATTTAAAAAAGTTAAAAAATGAGGATGATAAGTATAGTAAAAGAAACTCACATATCCGCTAATGACGTCATGTGCCGGGTGGTAATGGTGGACGGTGGTGTGTAGCTGGGGTTGATGAAACGGCGTGTGATAAGCCTGTACCACACCATGTACGGATCGTCATGATCCATAACGCCCTGCATGGGATAACCCTGAACGACATGACCCAACCGCTGCTCCCATAGCTGAAGATACTGCCAATGCTCCAGTGCCCAGTTTGTCTCCGTCTTTCCCCGACGGTCA
This sequence comes from Chenopodium quinoa, assembly GCF_001683475.1. Lineage (NCBI taxonomy): Eukaryota > Viridiplantae > Streptophyta > Magnoliopsida > Caryophyllales > Amaranthaceae > Chenopodium > Chenopodium quinoa. Next base: position 2,170,931 of record NW_018743850.1, on the reverse strand, counting down.
ATGTCGTGAAGGCGCACGACAGTGTCACAGTTCTGGGGAATAGGCTGCTGCAGTCCGAACTGTTGCATGACGCGGTCAGGTAGGTGACTCTCCACAACCTCGAAACAGATCAGGGGGACCCGAGCACGCCACTCTCCCTGATGCTCCAGAAGATGTGCAGGCATGACATCTACCAACTCCGGTACATACGGATCCATGTGATCTGCAATAACACATCCTAAATAAGTTAGTCCACAATCAGTATACACAGTACCTAAATGATTACAAATGTCTTCAGAGTTTGTACCTGATCCTCAGTGAGTCGATCAAGGGCGTCTCGGTAGTATGGGAGACCCGTCGCCGCATGTTCCTGTGTGAGTCTGGGGGCCATCCACCTGGGGCAACAAATTTGGTAAGTATGTTTACAAAATGAAATCGTATATGGGAAAAAAAATGACAATTGTTACAAACCTGCAACTGTAAGCCTCATCAGCTGCAGGGTGAGGCGGAGCGATGTACGGCTCATACTGGTCATCCTGGTCCTGCTGCCCCGGACGATGTACAGCAGGCCTACCTGGTCTTCCAACGTGGATGTGCTCCCAAGCACATAGCTTCAATAGCAAAACACAAAACTATGTTAAATATGACATTACTCATTGCATAATTCGCGTGTGATAATATACGTAGTATACCTGATGCTCAAACAGAGGTCCTCCAATCTCGAGCGCACCACTCCGTGAGGCTCTACAAAGTTGGCGATACAACACCGCCAAAGAGGCACTACCCCAGCTGTATCCACGGATATGCTCCCAGTCGTGGTCTAACAGCTGTAGGTAAATAAGCTGCAAGTGGCTCCCGCTCTTGTTGCCGAACAACACGCCGGATATGAGGAAGAACAAGTACGCTCGAGCGTATCTCTGTACTGTGGCGTCATCGGCGTCCGCAGGCAAGCCCTGGAAAGTATCTCCTAACCAGACCGTCCTCAAGGCGGAGCCCCTAACATCGTTGGGACCCGGCTGCACCCCGAGAACCCGCACAACCAATCCAACGGGATCGATTAGAAATGATCACGTCACCGCAGACCCCTGTACTGGAAGGCGCGTCAGTATTGCCACGTCCCGCAATGTCACAGTCGCCTCCCCAACTGGTAGGTGGAAGGAGTGCGTCTCCTGCCTCCATCTCTCCACTAACGCCGTGACAAGGTGTCGGTCGATCTCCCTGAATCCCAAGCGATGTACACCGCCAAAGCCAGCGTACGTCACGTACTCAAGGCAGCGATCATGGACAACCCAGGGGTCCTGTAGTGCCTGCACTGTAGTGGCTTCGCTACGTCACCCTGAAAACACAGGAGCATTTATAAGTAACAAAAGATAGTACATCAAAGAATCCAAAAACGTTAAAGATGAATCATTACCGTCAGGTTCCATACGTCGACGCTCCGATGGGTGTCCTGTAGTGTCAGGACAGAAGGGTCAACAGGTCCGGGTGTCCTATCCCGTACGTCCATGATATCTGTTCATTGAAAACGTTACACACCAAACATTAACACAATATATTGAATACTAATTTCGATTGAAAGGCATAAACAGGAAATCTCGAACATCCAACGTACAAAATAAAATTCATCGAATTGAACACAATAACACATAATGTAGAAAATTATAACTGTTTCATCAAAATAACACCACTACATACTACTATATCAAATAACACATATACACTTAGGTCCTATGTTGGTCTAGATGGACAAGTAGTGCGGTTGTGACCTTGCTGGTGACAACGGCTGCATTTGGTTGGGGGCCGGTTGCTGTCATCCATCTCATTGCGTATGCGCTTCGACTTTGGAAGACCTTTTCCACGTATCATTGTGCCGTCCGGAATGAGTTTAGGGCCTACGTACTGTGCCCACTGTGCCCAGGTTGTCTCGCAGGGGATCGGCCAGAACTGTGGTGCATAGGTGTTCATGTAGGCGACCGACTGCAATAGAGGGTCCACCCAAGGCCGTTCTGATAGTGAGTATGTAGCACAGACTGCTAGCACATGAGAACATGGGAGGTGGAATATCTTCGGTTTGTTGCACGTACACGTTCTCAACTGCCAGTTCACCGTATGCTTGTGGCCTCCTTTATTACCAACTCTCTCTCCCCTCTCTGTTGTCACTTGGTAAATATGCAATCGTCGGTTATAGGCATCCACTCTATGATATCTGGCTTTAGCGTTGTTCTTCTCGAGGATGGCAGTGACCTTTGGGGGGTATGGAAGTCCCTGATCAGACCTAGCCTCAGAAGACTCCCTTCTCAAAGTGAAATACTTGTTAACTCTGTGGAAGGTTAACTCGACAAGAGACATAATCGGTAGAAACCGAGATCCTTTAAGCACATTGTTGAATGTCTCCGAGAAGTTAGTAGTACATATACCATACCTGCGACCACTGTCGTGAAACAGAGACCGCATAGGGAACGGGACTTGAGCAATGTACTCGATGGCCTTGGACATGCCTCACCAATGAAACACAGATCAACTTGAAGTTTTCTTTCTTGCCTTTGGTACGCAGCGGCCTTGAACATGTCTCTCATGTCGTTACTTCGCACGCGAGTCTTCAAGTTAGAGGCTATGTGGCGGACACAAAACCTGTGATACGCTCGGGGCTGGGTGAATCCAACATTAGGATCATTCATTGCTGCAATGATCCCAGGATGCCGATCAGAAATAACACAAAGGCCGTCCCGTTGCGTGACACGATCTCGAATACAACCTAGGATTGATTCCTCTGAATAGAATACATCTTCACCATTTCTTGAAGCAGTTTCTTGCTCTCAAAATACATTCCCTTCTCAAATTCTCCCCCGGGAACAAAAGAGGTGTGGCTACCCGATTCGGCCCAATACTGATCAACTTCATAGTTCTCGGGTACCTCACTGAACCAAGGTATGGGAGTTCTAACCAACGGCTGACCATCTTCCACCTGTGTAGGTTCATCATCCCCCTCTCCGTTCTCGTCCTCATCATCCATTTCCGCATACACATCATACACCGACAATTCATTATTCACAACATCATCAAAATGATTTGGCTCTTCTCGAAACGGTGAACCATCATCACCTTGCATAGGAGAGTAGCTATGCAATTGCGTTGGCGAAGATGCCACGGTGTTCGATGACGACGGAGCAGGCTGGCCGAACACTGTCACGCGTCCCCCCGCATGTACTGGTGAAGCTATATGAGAACTAAAAGGCAAGTGAAATTGGTCATCCTGCATCATTCGAGTGAAAGAACCCATCCCATATGCATTCGATGGAATGTGGTTTGCGGGCTCTTGGAAGGACGCGGTGTTGTAATCAGAGACATATGTAGCTTGTTGTTCTGCCCGAGTACTTTGTTGGGTACATATAGGCACTGTTTCTACATATATCTCATTGGGAAAACCCTTCATTCCTACCATGCTCCTCAAACCTTTCAAATGTCTGTTCGTAGAGACAGGTAACACTTGCACCCCATGACCAGTATCACACCTCATTTTAAGGTTCAGTTCAACAGTCATAGGGTTTGAACCAATACAACTGTGAACCTCATTCATCAGATCAGTCACAGTCATGTTCGGTTCAAGTGTTATAAGGTCCATATTCCCTCCACTGTACTCCACATTTGATCCATTACACAAAATTTCACCTCCCCATTGACATAACAACGCTACATTTTGTCCAGCCATATTCTACATAACAACCAAAACACATTTTACGTAAAGCCGTTAAATCATCCCTAAATCACCACAATCAAACAAAAAAATTTTACATACTCTACAAATTAACTACTAAGAACCCCTAAATCACCATTATTACACAACAATGTAGGTAATTACAATTGTTCAAAACCTAATAATTATCAACCATTGTCAACAATTTTCAACAAAACCAACAACAACAATTCAACATTATCCAAACTATTATCAACACTAACAATATCAACACTACCATTATCAACACTAACAATTCAACAATTACCAACACTAATAATTCATCAATACCAACACTAACAATTCAACATTTTTAACACTAACAACTCAACCTCATCAACATTTTAACCCAATTCCAAAAAAATTAGAAATCACCAACATAAACCCTAGAATTTAAAACACAAAGAAAGTTGAATGAATACCTATTTCAGGGTGAGGGGAGTGTATATTGGGCTACACGGAGGGCGACGGTGGAGGTGACGGCGGGCGACGGTGGAGGTGGCGGCGCCGGCGGCGGTCTACACGGAGGAGCACAAGTATGAGAGAGAGGGGGATTAAGTTAGAGTTTGGGAAAGAAGGGGTTTGAGAATGAAGGAGGAGGAAATGAAATGAAATACGCTATTGGAGGGAAAAAAAAAAACGACAGAAACGCTGTCTCAGACAGCGTTCGAGACAGCGTTTATAGTTCCAGAGTTAAACGCTGTCTGGGACAGCGCTTTTGGTATAACTGTTTTTGTTTTTTAAAAACATTTTTATAAATAAAAGGCAATTACAAAAATTTTTAAAAAAAAGGTCAACAACAAAGACGCTGTCCCAGACAGCGTTTTTAGGTTGATTTTTTTTTAAAAAAAAACCCAGCATAAAACGCTGACCGAGACAACGTTTTAGCCTGGAAGCTTAGTTTGGTAAATACTTTTGCCACGCAACCATTTTAGTTAATATTTGCCAAAATTGGCTCACTTTAGAAAAACGTCCCATGACAATAGAGATGATTACAATGCAGATCGACGTAATGTTAAAAGAATACTTTTTCTTTTTAATGAAATGTTAAAAGGATACTTCGATCTTAGAGATGTACTTGAAGATTATTTGAAACGTCATCTTTAGAATGAAAGAGAAAATATAGCATTGAACAAATTAGTTGATTTCCATAATGACAACATCTAAAAACAAATAAACAACAACATTTATTTGGACAAAAGACATGTTCTCAGATAAAAACTGCTTGCAAATTAGCGTAGCTATACATGATAAATTATACTCCTATAATATTTCAATATGACCATTAATTGGTAAGGTTTTTGGGATCATGTTACTAACCATTGGTAAAATTTTGTTTTCTTTCAACTTTCAATCTAGTCACCCAAAGGCAATGCCTGGTTCGTAGAGGCATATGTACCATGCGCATGGTACATACGTTTAAAAAAAAAAAAAAAAAGAAGCGGAAAGAACATATTATAGAAATGTAATGAACATATAGTTACAGTGAAAAGAACATACTATTAAAATGTAATGAACATATACCTAAAGTAAAAAAGAACATACTGGTCAATAATTTTCTTTATCTCCATGTTATTTGATTGTCAGTGTAATGTACTTTTATTTTTTGAAATAATGTTAATTGACTGTGAAATGTTCTTTGAATTTTGTATTTAGATTATGGTGGGAGAATATAAATAATGTTCATTACATAATATTATCATGTTTTTTATTAATATTACAAATGTTCTTTAGATATACAAAAAGAACATAAAGCTGGATGTTCTTTATAAAACAATTATATGTTCTTTACAAAATAACTATATGTTTTTTACAAAACAACTATATGTTCATTCTGCTTTTTTTTTTAAATAAAATAAAATAAAATAAAAGACTGGATGTAACATGCTTGGTACATACGCCTCCACGAAGAAAATTTCAGTTGATAAGGGTCTTTTTTTTGGGTGGGGGTTGATTTTTTTATTAGCTAAGAAGAAGACGCTCTTTTAGGTCGCAATTTTACAATGGTTAACTCGATTAAGAATATTGAGCAGAACTGCAAAACTCTTTAATTGAGAGGTGGAGGCCAGGGTCAAAATAGCTAAAATGCTTTAAACATATTGTTGACACTGAAATTTAATACAAACATTTCCAAAGTTTCGTGTGATTAATATTTTTTCAATAATAATAATAATAATTAATATTTAATAATAATAATAGTAATAAAAATAGTAATAATAATAATGATAATAATAATAATAATAAGAATAAGAATAATAATTGATTTTTATAATAAAAACTAATATTTTAAAGATAATAACTAATATTTAAAATTAATAATAATTAATTTTAATAATAATGATAAATAATTAATATTGAATAATAATAATAATAATAATAATTATTATTATTATAATTATATTTAATAATAATGTTTAATGATTATAATAATAATGCGATAATAATAATAATAATAATAATAATTATTATAATTATAATTAATATTTAATAATAATGTTTAATGATTATAATAATAATGCATTAATAATAATAATAATACTAATAATAATAATTAAATAATAACAATAACAATAACAATAATAATAATAATAATAATAATAATAATAAAAATGCAGTAATAATAATAATAATAATAATAATAATAATAACAACAACAACAATAATAATAATAATTAAATAATAGCAATAACAACAACAACAACAACAATAATAATAATAATAATAATAATAATAATAATAATAATAATAATAATAATAATAATAATAATGAACACCTTAACTTAACAATGAATTCATGAATTGAAGGGCCAAAATCCTCCCAAAACCTTTACAAGAAAAGGGGCTAGATACCATCTAGGCCTGAACTTTTAATTGGATCCATTTTGAAAAGGTTTGATTTCACTTCCACTAAATCAGGGATTGCAACAAGAAAAGCATTCTCAGCATCATTTATAAGATGAAAAGGGGAATAGGCAAAGGGCTGATTTTGTGAGGGAAGTGAGCTAGTAAACAAAGAAACAAAATGCCTTCTAGCTAAAGCCTTAAGAGCCATATGATCCTCAATAATTAGACCATTATAATCTGAAAAAGAAACCACCCTAACCCTACTTTTTTTGACCTTTGCCAAAATATGAAAATGCTTAGTATTATAATCCCCATATTTTCTCCTATTATACCAGCCTTCTGAGCCCATATAACCCTTTCCATTTTAAAAATGCCGTTTAATTCAAGGAGTGTTTTTTCAAATTAACAAGGAAGTTAGAATATTTTTTGGCTAAAGCTAATTGGATACCATTAATCTTAGCCAAAAGAGTTTTCTTTTTCCTGTTTAAATTCCCAAAAATATTAGTATTCCAATCCCCATTATTATCAAGGAAATTTGATCTACCATCAAAAAACTTTAAATGCCAAATAGACACAAATAATTGTTTAAAATTATCATGTTCCATCCAGACTTCTTTACATCTAAAAGGGAAGGGACCTTTAAGAGGAGGAGTAGCAAAGGTAACTAAAATAAGATGATGATCAAAGTAAGTTCGAACCAAATTTGTTACCTGCACTAGAGGGAAAGCCTCAACAAAAGTAGCATTAGCTATTGCTCGATCAAGCCTCTCTCTAATTAAAGATCTCCTAAGGCTAGCATTATCCCAAGTATCGGGATTGCCAGCTGCACCCAGATCAATTAAACCAGCAACATTAGAGAAGTTGTTGAAATCTTGGCATTGAGAAGATCTGAAATCTCTACCAAGGACCAGTAAAGATGGCACTGGGCTGGGCCGACCCGAAGCCTGGCATGGCCCAGAACGAAAAAAGCACGGCACACGATACTGTGCGTGTGGGCCGTGTGTCGGGCTTGGGCCGCCTTTATTTGGGAGTAGCACGATAAGACATGGCACGGCCGGGCCCTGCACGATAAAACATGCTAAAATCAATGAAATGTTAGCTAGGCACACAAGCCCGGCCCGGCCCGGCACGATGGCACGTGCAAGGGTCAACCTTTTGAAAACTTTGGTCCGACGCGGCACGACCCAAAAGTCGTGGGCCAAGCCATGGCCCGGGCCTAACTAACCCCAAAGCACGTGGGCCTGGCACGAAGCACGACCCGACACGGCCTAGAGCCATCTTTAAGGAGTAGCAGGAGGAGGGCAATTTTGCTGCATTTCTCTCCAAAATGCACGTCTTTCCCTAGCCACACTAGGTGCATGCATGCCTGTAATAAGCACCTCAGGCTTATGATTATGAAATTTGAACAAAGAGTGGAACTTATTCTCTTCATCAGTATAAAAAAATAAGATCCAAAGTTCCTTTCCAAAACACACAAATACCACCTTTTTGACCAATAGCTTGTATCGCTCTATGATCATGAAACCCTGGCCTCTTCTTAACCTCAGAAGCTTTTCCAGAGTTACACTTAGTTTCCAACAAAATTAAAATATCAGGTCTATGAAAGCTAGCCAGATCCCATGCATGCGATATAAAATCATCATTATTAGCACCCTTTACATTCCAAACGATCAACTTCATATTTAAACAAGGTAAGGGTTTATGGGGGGTAAGCCTAGGAATATCACTTGGGAGAGCATTTTGTGGATGGAAAAAACTCCTCCTAATCATTATTTAATAATAATAATAATAATAATAATAATAATAATAATAAGAAGAAGAAGAAGAAGAAGAAGAAGAAGAAGAAGAAAATAATAATTAATAAAATATAATCAATCATAATAATTACTAATTCAATAAAAACAATTAATATAATTAATAATAATAAAAAAATTTAAAATATATGTATACTTAATATTTATTATTAATATAATAAATATTAACATTTACTAATCGAATAATGAAAATAATAATTTACATAATTATAATTATTAATGTAATAATAATAATAATAATAATAATAATAATAATAATAATTACTAATTCAATAACAACAATTAATAATAATAATAATAATAATAATAATAATAACAATAACAATAACATAAACAATAATAATAATAATAATAATAATAATAATAATAATAATAATAATAATAATAATAATAATAATAATAATAATAATAATAATAACGCTGAATTGAGCTGAACAGGAATGACCTGAACTGAATTTAACTGAACTAAAATGACTTGAATTGAATTAAACTGAACCTAAACGACCTGAACTGAATTGAATGACTTGACTGAACTAAGCTAAACTGAAACGAACTAAACTGAACTAAAACAACATGAACTAAACTGAAACGACTTGAACTAAATTGAATTGAGCTGAAATGAAACGATCTGAACCAAACTGAATTGAAACAATATAAACTAAACTGAACAATCCAAAAGAACAAGGCCTAACTATACTGGCAAACTTGTTTATTTTCATTGAAGTTTAAGACTTTCAGGAATTCAGGTACTATTTTGGGAGGAGGGAATCCGGAGGGCGTTCAAAGTCAAAGTGGCTAAACCACTAAAGTGAATTTAATAGTAGTATATAGGGATGGAAGTAAATCTAGACCCGATCCGGATTCGTGGATCAAGATTCGTTTTTCACGGATATAGTTTTCAAAATTTGGACCCGATGGATCCGGGTTGGATCTGGATCCTTTGAAAATAAACGGATTCGGATCCTGGTCTAACCATAATGCTCGGACCCGAATCCGTTTACCTGTTTTTCAATTTCACTAAAATAAATATTGTCTCAAACATTATTGTTTGTAATGGATCTAGGTCTAACCATCAATATTTATTTGTTTGCTCATTTGTACTTGTTTTTATTTTTTTTTTATGTCATGTTTTTTCTAAGACAAGTGTATGTATAAGTTGGTTGTTATATTATTTGGATTAGTTGTATAGCTTTAACTTAAGTATCCTAACGGAAGTTTAAAATGCATTTTTTGACTTCAACGTTATATTTATCGCAAAAAATTAGGCAAAATATGCAAGACCCGTTTATAACCCGTTTTGGACCAGGATCCGGTGGACCCATCATATCTAGATTTGGATATCCATTTTCCAGACCCGAAAAATCCGGGTCGGATCTAGATCATAGGTAGAAAAACACTAATTTGGAACCAAGTCCATCAGAACCTAATCCAGATCCGATCTGTTACCATCACTAATAGTATATCAACAATTATAAATATGACCTTTTACCTTAAACGAATTTAACTATTGATTACAAAGTAATTTTGAATAATCAATTTCATGATATCTTCTCAAACTAGTCATACGTTACAAATGTTTAAAAAGTATTAAATACAAATAAATACAAAAAATCAATTTAAATTAAATTTTTATTTTTTTTATAATTCTTATTAAATAATGCCCGAGTTATGCTCGGTATTTAAAATTAATAGGAAATAGTAATTGAAATGTAGAAGTCTCTATATAAATGTAAGTCATGTCAAAAGGTAACCATTAATAGATTAATAATAAAAAGTTTGTGAATAAATTAATGATTTTGCAAAAAAAAAAAAAAAAAAAAAAAAAAAAAAAAAAAAAAAAAAAAAGAAGAAGAAGAGAGAGAGAGTAAAGTTTAGGAGGGAAATTGCCCTCCAAAAACCAATTTAATATAGTTACATAAATTAAGTAAGGCGTCTATTGATGTAACAATTTTTGGGTGAGTAAAAATACTCTTCCAAAAATTGTTGCATCAAACGAAAGTACTTTGCATTTATGACTCTCTAGTCTCTACTTCACTCCGAATTGATCAACAATTGAGGTTGGTTGAAGAACAAAGATGAAATATAAATGTACAGTTTAATTGTAGGTTATTGTATCAAATTTTAATTTGAAACATATCTTGAAAATCGTAAAAGGTTTCATTAAGGGTTTGTTCGTTATCGACATGATTTCTTTTGTTATTAATAAGGGTTTTATAATAAGGGTTTATTAACTGTTTTTAAGGGTTTGTTCGTTATTGTCATGACTTGAAAACTGTAAAAGGTTTAATAATTTTAGATTTCACTCTTCTGTTATCAGTTTTCTTAATAGTCATGATTTTTACCAGTCAAATTAATTTTTAATTCTTAATATGACATATATCATATGACTTTTAAAAAACAAAATTTCAAAAACTACAATGATATCAAATGAGCCATGAGCGAATATTAGGGCGGGATGAGTACACTGTTTTTTTTTATTATTATTATTATTTTAATTTTTTTTGGTGTTTAGAGAGCCACAAGTGTAGTGTTGTAATCGATCACAATATCTCCTATAACCGAGAGATATGCTCTAACCATTTGAGATATCTCTCACTGGGATGAGTACTGTGTTAACCTTGTGCCTCCTAGGCTTCCATGTATAAAACCAAAGAAAAAAAAACGCAAATTAGCAAGGACTTAAGTTTAGAGTCTTCTTTAATCTTTAGACACCCTCCTCAATTCTTTTCTTAACCACTTTCCTTGAACCTTCCTCTTTTTTCATTCACACCTTGATACTACGTATGAAACTCGTCTCTCATCATATACCGTCGATAACTTTTAATTTTTAAAGTGCTAATCTACGGTCGTAATTTTGTGCAACCCACACTTAATAAGCTATTGTACTTATATATACAAAATTACCAAGTATTGATTATATTCTCTCCCTGTCTCACTCATAAACAATCAAACCCAAAAAAAAAATGGAGGGTGAAATTAGCACATTTTACTTGAAGCCTAAGAATGTGAGTAGTGTTATCCCAGCTAAGAGGAAGCTTGTTAAGCGTCTCATTTTTGATCAATTCGTTTCTTTTTTTGTCTCTCTTTGTTCTTCTTCCGACTCTGTTTCAGTTCCCAACAACAACAATAACAACAATCATCGGGTTTTCCCAATGTAATATTAGCATCCTAGTTTTGTATGATCAATGGGAGGGTGGAGGTGGAGGAATGTGTACTACTGGAGGGTAGATTAATATTACAATATCTATGTATTTGTGATTTTTTCTTGGGTGATTTGTATTTTTGAATTTATGTGACTTTAAATTAAGGTGTTTTTTTTTTTTTTTTTTTTTTTTTTTTTTTATTTTGGTGGTTCAGAGTCTGTTTTTTCCCTATTTGAGTTCATATTCATTATTACTTCATGAAATCAGGGATACGCATTACAAATTCATGTGATCAAATCAAAACCTCATAAGGATACGTGTAAGAAATTAGTTGTTACGTTGATAGTGTAAATTAAAGGTAACATAACAAAATATCTACGGAATAAGGTATTACTTACTATTCATGATAGTAAGAATTAAGATGAATAGTGAATATTACTATTTGGAAGTGATTATTATTTAAATAAAGGAAGAAAGTTCTGATTACTAAGTAGTAAAGAGTACAACATAGAGTAGAATTGAAAAGCATAAGTTACTCATACCAAAGCCAGATGTTCTATTCGTCTACTCTATTACCAAACTAGTTAGAGGCACTTTCGAATGTGTGGGTTCCCTTTCCCAAATACACTAGAGGGTGTTGTCAAATTGACCAACATACTTGTTCGTTAGTACCAATAAGAATTCAACATATTTTTAATTGATATAAAACAATACCATTTAAACACAATTTAGTACCAATGGATTTTATTAAGCCATATATGAATAAATTTATTAAAGATTTAGAATTTTTCATAGATTTACAACTTTACCTTCTAGCAGCTCGTTCAGTTAACCCCAAAAATTAAACCCAAAAATGGAGGGAAAAACTAGCATATTTTACTTGAAGCCTAAGACGGTGAGTAGTGTTATCCCAGCTAAGAGGAAGCTTGTCAAGCGTCTCATTTTTTATCAATTCGTCTCTTTCTTCTCTCTCTTTGTTCCTCTTCCCACTCTGTTTCATTCATGCACTAAACGACGACGACAACAACAACAACAACAACTACGATGACAGCAATAACAACAACAACAACAATGACAAGAACCATCGGGTTTTTCCAGTGAATTGTTAACATCCCATTATTACACGATCAAGCTAAGTGGAGGATGGAGGGACACTTGTACTACTGGAGGATAGATTATAGTTTACTTTCTTTGTTTTTGTGAAATTGTTCTTGGCTGATTTCTGATTTGTGTTATTCAGTTTAATTTATGTGCAATTGGATTATGTTATTATTTTATTTACTTTTTTTTTTTCGCTCTTGGATGGGTAACTCAGGGTGCTCTGTTTTTCCCCTGTTTGACTTCATCTTCATTACCAAATAGGAATAAAAATTGCAGATTCATGTGATATATCGATTAAATTACGGTCTGCAAAACTTACTCGCAGTTATGTTGATTATGTACAAGTAGAATGAACCAGCTATATGTAACATGAAAACAAAATTTAAAAGCAGAAACTATAATAAATGTTGAAGTTTTGATTACTATCATAAAACATAGAACAATTTTTAGAAGCATAGTTGACTCTCTGTCACTTGTAAGTATTTGTATTTCCGGAGTATGTACTAAGTACTAACTAACAAAATTTTATAAAATTGGGCTGGATGGAACAACCAAAACCCCACGAGAAAATAAATATGTCAGGTTAGAGTTTAGAATTTGAATCTGAAAATTTAAATATATCGAGTTTGAGGTAGAGAGTGATCAATTTGTTTAAAGCTGACCTAAACACGAAATTAGCGCTTCTCAACCTAATTAATAGCTCTATAAATCCATGATGTTTTTGTTTATTTATTATTATTACTATTATTTATTTTTATTTTTGTAGATGTTATATGGAATAATTAATTTTTGTCTATGTAGCCAATTTCATTTATGAGATTAAGCCTTATTGATTGATTATTTATTATTTTGTGTACAAATGCAAGTTTCTTTTTAGTTTCTATGTGAAAATACTTCTCCATGAGTAAAGTGCAATAGAGGTCAACGAAGGTTGAGCAAAGTTACGGTTAGATCACTGAACTTTCAAATGAGCTCTAAGGTCACTCACGTGGGTTGGAATAAATCTTTCCAACTGAAAAAGCTCTTTTCCTTTCTCAAACCCAACTAATTTGTTTTTTTTATTTTTTGTTTTTTTTTTAAAAAAGGTACTCCTAATTTATTTGTTGAGTGTTGACATGGCAAAGGAATATCTTATATTCATTCTACATGTACATACTAAATAGGGAATGGGCATCGGCTTCACCAATGATTTGGGCCTCATGCCGGCATGCCCTCATATAGTCGTGTTGTACTTTTTCTCCTAAATCCTACTGTAATTAATAAAGCCTTTTATATACCCAATTATTTTGGTGCACAATTTGTTCGATAGAGCTTTGTAAGACCGTAACATTAGAGTAATACAGAGTATTCACTTCTTTTTTCACTTCCATTTTGTTCAAAAAACGAGGAATTTACACTCCTTAAAATGTACTCCATTTTTTTGTAAAAAAAAAAAAAAAAAACTATATTTTTCTTTTTTATTTAGGCCCTATTTGGTAAAGAATTTTTAAAAGAGTTTTTAGCTTATTGAATCATATTGAATGTTTGACCAATTTAAATAGCTAATTTGGTATTTGATAAATAGCTTATTTAAAGAGTTTTTTGGGCTCATAAGATAATTATAAGAGCTTTATGAAATTAGCTTCTTGAAAAATTAGCTTTATGGCTATATATTTAAATTCACCAAAACAGCTAACGATTAACATCTATTTACCAAACACTTTTACACAATCAATAATATATAACCAGTTATTCTAGCTAGTTAATAAGACCGGCTATAATAATCATCTACCAGCTAATTGTCAAACAAGCCTTAATGTTTTTTTTATTAGACTTTATTTTCTTCGGTGTAAATCAACCGGCTATATCAATCATCTACCAGCTAGTTGCTAAACAGGTCTTAATGTTTTTTTTCATTAGACTTTGTTTTCTTCGGTGTAAATTTGTAATCATAAGTAAATAAATTTTGAGAAAATAATTTATGTTTACTAAAAATCAATATTTTTTTAAGGAAATTAAAATTATTATTATTATAGAATAGCTATAATAGAGAATAAAAAAAAACAATTGATTTTAATATCTTTTTTTAAGTAATACACAATTTAAGAAGGGGGGGGGGAATACTATAGCTAAGTAAGATCTTGTTAATCTCTCCACGCTCACAAAACAAGAGACCTTGATTTCACCCCCTTTCCAAAACAAAAAAAAAAAAAAAAAGAAAAAGAAAAAGAAAAGTAAGATCTTGTTATTTTTTTATTTTTTTTTGAATGAAATAGGGAGGGGTGATTTCATTAAATAATAAAAGTCACTCGGCACTTACAATCATCCCTTAAGAGATCTAAATTCTCAATACAAGTATTTAACACCTCTAAACTAATGGCATCACTTCCGAACTGCTCCTGAATAATTTTAGATGTAACGCCTCGTATTTTCGAACAACAATTTTATGTGCATTTCAACCTATTAAACCTAATTTCTAATTTAAATCTCAATTTCTAAATTGAAATGTTAATTTAATTATTAAAATCATTATTTTGATTTAAGGGTTATCCCAAGCTTTTGAAACCCTAATTATAATGTTTTGACGAAACGATTGAAAGTTATTATCAAAAGGTTTTACATTTGAATTTTAATCATTTCAACTGTGTTTGACTTGTCTGAATTGATATTAGCCTTAAAGGGTGATTTCTTAAACTTAAGCGTCAATTCAATAAGTGTTACACTTAAATTATATGTAATTTTGATATTATTTAACCTATTGCGATTGATAAGGGTCATCATAGGTGATTCCTTGACTGAAGTGTTAATTTGATAGGTATAAAATGTTATTTGGTTTTTAAGACGTTTTATGTTCAATCATATTAATATAGATAAATAAAGTTGTATTGGGTGATTCCGTCAACTCGTTTATCAAATTGATATTATTTATAAACTATTCTTTAATTCTGATATTTATAAAACTTACTATAATGTCCTTTTTATTAATTAGGTCATTATAAGTGAATAATATTATTGGTTTGCATTTCGTCTTTTTATGTCGCTTTTTAGTATATATGAACTTTATATATATATTTGTATCGTGATTTAAATTATTGTTTTCATTATTATTATTGTAATTATTATTGAGATATCAATAATATAATCTATATAATCGTTTTTAAACGTGTTTCAAATGCCTCCCGTTACATTCCTTTCCTAGTCTAGTTTCGAGCCAACTAGAATTTGTGTATGGGTCGGGTTTTGCCTTAAAGCTTTCATGACTAATTATATTAAGATAGGGTTGTTTATTAGCTTCCTTAATCCCATTCTTAAGCCTAAATTAATCATTCAATCAAGCCCATTATTGTAGCTTAAATTAGGGTTTGCATGAGAGCTAGCTAATTCAGCCCATTTCTCCTACAATTTTCACGACAGCCAATAGGCTTTATGATAGGTTGTCGTACACCTGTCAAAATAAATTCCTAACAAAACCAACTAACAACGTAGTAGGGTAAGTAGGGTCGTATCCACATAGAGATGGATATTCAATCTAGCTTTCAAGGTATGGAGAAACTAAACTAAAATAGAAATAGAAAAGTATCTAAATCTATCAGAATACCATAAAATAATTAATAAAAACGCCCAGGGTTATGGTTCACCATGCTTATAGTTCTAAATCTATCAGAATACCATTGACAATTCAATCAATCAAGTATCTAGAGCCATTGCTAAGCCTCACTACTAGAATTAGGCTACTTTCCGACGGACTATAATTCCCTCGAAAAATTTGAAATTTTCGGCGGAAATTAGAGTTGTTGGAAAAATTCGTCGGAAAAGGTACTTTCTGACGGAAAAATCCGTAGGAAATATTCCGACGGATTTTATTTCCCTCGGAATATTCAAGTTCCGAGGGAATATTCCGTCAGAGAGAAAAGGAGAACGAGAACGAGAAAGAAGCAGAGGAAGAGAGAGAAAGAGAGAAGGAGAAAGAAGAAGAGAGAGAGGGAGAAAGAAGAAGGTCGCCACCAGTCCGCCACCACCGCCCCGCCGCTAGGACGCCGCCGGTAAGTCTGTCAATTTAGGTTTTTTTTTTTTTAACATTTTTTGGGGAATACGGAAAACCCTAACCACCACCACCATTTCACCTAGGCTTCACCGGAATTCACCACACCCACCGCCGGTTTTCACCACAACCACGAAGAGTCAAAGCCGCCTCCATTGAATAGTGGTAAGCGGTGTTTGTTTTGTTGGTTTTTTTTTTCACTGTTTTTGGGGTTTTTTCTTTTTTTTTTTTTTTTTTTTTTTTTTTTTTTTTTTTGTTTGGAGTTGTTACTAACCTTAGATGTGAACCCCGTAGCTTTGAACACCAGCGACGCCCATCCGCCGCCGACAGCAGGTAGTATTCCTGTTTTTTTATTTTTTTTTTTGTTTAATTTTTAATATAAGTTGACAGCATTTATTCATTTTAAATTGCAAGCATAAACTTAGTTACTAAGTTTTTAATTTGAATTACTTGTAGGATTTGTAGATTTAATCGGTTATTTGGCAATAACAACTTCAGATCTACAGGTTAGAGAGTATATAAAAGCTAAAATTATAAATTTAGTTTATACTTGGCATGTTAGTGACTAATGATATGTAGATTTATGTTAGTTTATTATTGTTTTTAGTATAGTGTATACAATTTGTTGTATTTATATTATAATATGTTTAAATATTTGAATGGAATGTGTTTGTGTTATGACATGTTAGTTTAGTCTAGTTTATCTAAGTTTAGTTTTTAATTGTTGTATTATAACATGTTAGTTTAGTTTAGTTTAGTTTAATATAATAATGTATGTCAGTTTATTTTAGTTTAGTTTAGTTTAGTTTATTTAAGTTTAGTTTTTAATTATTGTATTATAACATGTTAGTTTTTTTTATAGTTTAATTTAATATAACAATGTATGTTAGTTTATTTTAATTTAGTTTAGTTTAGTTAAATTTTGTTTAGTTTTGTGTAATAAAGTGTATGTTAGTGTATTTAGTTTAATATTGTTGTTCGATATAATGTTTAATATAATATTTAATAAGCGTGCTTATTTATTTGCTTAGTTTAGTTTAATTATGATATATCTCTGTTTAGTAAAATGCATGTGTTGTTCACTTTTTATATATATATATATATAATAAATGAATCATTTGCATAATCATATGCCTAGATACCCGTTCAAGGCATACACATTAGGAGTATGTCTTGAATAGTCCCTGGTTGGGACTGTCCTTGTACGCTTATTCTCACTTAGGTGGTGAATGTAAGCCTTGTTTTGGATTCTAGGGAAAATCCTGCCTTTTCATGCATTTCTCTACCGTGTTCTCTGGGTACATATGTAGGTGTGTTTAATCGCCTACATCGTGAACTTGGAGAACTGTAGGGAAATGCTGGCGGATTTTCTATAGAATTGAAAACCTGGGTTACATTCACTAGTGAGAATAAACGTACAAGGATGGGTTAGGTTGGAGTGATAAGGACCCTTTGGAAGCATTTCAAATCTCATTTTCATTTCCATAACGCTTTGGTGGATAATGACTGCGAAATACGGTTTATGACTAATGTGATTGTACATATGCGTGAGCTGTGTAGAAGTTGTAATCATGAAACGAAGAGAACGTAGCTGGATGTATGAAAGGATGATTGGGCAAAGTATTAATCCATATTTCGTGAAAGGAGTTGATGAATTCATTCAGTACGTCACAAATCATCCCGAGAGTAGTAACCTGAATGAGGTTAGGTATCCATGTGTTAAATGTAAAAACAAACGCCTTTGGAATGCGGATACGGTTAAAATTCATCTGTATGGAAAGGGTTTCATACCTAACTACTATAAGTGGATGTGTCACGGGGAAGGGTATCCGGGAGTTCCCGAACGGCGGTCCAATGAATATCGTGACATGGTTCTCGATGCTTTTGGTCATACTGAAGATCAGGGGCCCTCAGATCAGGCTAGTGTTTCATCAGAGGAGGAGCCTAAAGCAACAGCTAAGCATTTCCTGGATTTGTTGAAGGCTTCTGAAAGGCCATTATACGAAGGGAGTTCTTTGTCTGTGTTAGAGATGGCCGCTAGAATCACTAGTCTAAAGTGTGAGTATAATTTGCCTCACAGATGTGTTGATGTGTTTGCTTCTTGCTAAGTGAGGCGATTCCGAACAACAGCCATATGGCCGACACTTTCTACGAGGTGAAGAAGATTGTGAAGGGGTTGGAACTGTCCCATCAAAAGATTCATGCATGCCCGAAAGGGTGTATGTTGTTTTGGAAGGATGATGCTCAGTTGTCTGCATGTAGGGTGTGTGGCAGCGACCGATACAAGCAGACTTCCAAAGGTAGCCTAGTGCCTTTGTATGTTCTTTTTTATTTCCCGATCACACCCAGGTTGCAAAGACTGTTTGCAACGAAGAACATTTCGGAGGAAATGACATGGCATTCGAAAAATCCCGAGTTCAAGGCACAATGGCACACCCTAGTGACAGTGCAGCTTGGAAACACCTCGATTGTCGGTTTCTAGAGTTTGCTTCCGAGCCTCGTAATGTGAGACTTGGCTTGTGTACAGATGGTTTTGCAACTCATGGTAAGTTTGGGGGACAATATTCTTGTTGGCCTGTCATTTTGACCCCTTATAACTTGCCTCCCTCAATGTCCATGAAAAGACAATTCATGTTCCTTTCGTTAATCGTTCCCGGTCCTAAAAACCCTAAGGGAAACTTGGATGTTTACATGCAACCGTTGATAGAGGAGTTGAAACTGTTGTGGGAAGTTGGCGCGGCAACTTATGATATTTCGAAGAAACATAATTTCAATCTTCGAGCAGCCATCCTATGGACCGTAGTGACTTCCCGGCTTATGGCATGTTGTCTGGTTGGGCCACAACTGGTAAGAAAGCTTGTCCACATTGCATGGAGAAGAGCAAAGCATTTTGGCTCGAACATGATGGTAAAGTTTCTTGGTTTGAATGCCACCGGCAATTCCTTTCGACAGATCACCCTTTTCGGAACAGTAAAACTGCATTATGTAAAAACAGAGTAGAGAAAGGTGCCCCTCCACACATCATATCAGGAGAGGAGCTGTGGGAATGTGTGAAGGACCTCTCGAAGGATACAGATGGACCCGATTCAATTAAAAGGCTGAAAAATGAAAACAAGGGGTGGTTCAAGCAAAGCACCTTGTGGGAGCTCCCATATTGGAAGCATCTCCTCATTCGTCACAACTTAGATGTCATGCACATTGAGAAGAACTTCTTCGATCAGTTAATTCACACTGTAATGGATGTGAAAAAGCATAAGTGTGACACGCCATCTGCTCGGAATGACATTACCAGATATTGTAAACGTCCCCAACTTCATCTTCAAGAGGATGATAGAGGAAAAGAGGTAATGCTAAAGGCTCCATTCGCTTTCTACAAGGCTCAGAGAAAAGTTTTGTGTGAGTGGGTTAAGCAGTTGCGGTTCCCTGATGGTTACGCCTCCAATTTGAGAAGATGCGTAGATTTGCAAGCGTGTAAGCTCCATGGAATGAAAAGCCATAACTATCATGTGTTCATGGAGAGGATGTTGCCCACAACTTTGAGGGAATTGCTCCTTGGCCATATTTGGAATGCAATTACAGAGATCAGCCAATTCTTCCGCGATTTGTGTTGCTATACAACATCTGTTAGTGACATGGAGCGATTGGAGAAAAACATACCTGAGATCCTTTGCAAGCTTGAGAAGATCTTTCCTCCTGCATTATTTAACTCCATGGAGCATTTGCCAATACATTTGCCGTACGAGGGGAAGTTATATGGTCCTGTACAATATAGATGGATGTATCCCTTCGAAAGGTAAATCAAATAACCTTATTTCACATCCTTTGTTTTACATCCTAATCACTTGTTCATACAATTACATAACAACTGTAATTGCAGGTTCCTCAATCATTTGAAACGGAAAATTAGGAACAAGGCTCGAGTTAAAGGGTCCATATGCAAAGCTTATCTCACTGAAGAGATAGCAAAATTCTGCTCCAATTACTTTCAGTCAACAGTTGACACTAAAACTCGAGATCTTGGTCGAAATGTGAATGCCGACGTTGAGTCCACATTGGACGACGCTGAAATACCAGAGTTGTTCAAAGAGGACAGTGGTTGTGTGTCAAATGAGGGTAGAACTCGGTTCTTAGATGACAAAGAACTCGAGTGTGCACATTTGTTCGTGTTACGAAACACCGGCATTCTTGGCGAATACGAAAGGTATATTAGGCCCAAGTATTCAGTGTATTCGTATTTACGATCATTTACAATGATGACTTTGTAGATTTACATTGTGTGTTTGGCCTCGTAGGAAGTTTGAGGACTACATTCTTAGTACTCGACCTTTCCTGCGTAGAGAAGAAGTCATGGAGAACTTCGAAGCTGAATTCTCTAATTGGTTTCATCACAAGGTGATATACGCGGTGTAACCGTGAAATAATTATGTATTTTACATCTTGCATTTCAATTCATTGAATTCAGGAACCGTGATGTTGATATTCAACCACTTTATAGGTGGTCGAAGAGAAGCCAAATTCGGATGTCCAGCGAGCGTTGTGCATGCGTCCCTTCAGGCGAGTTCGTACTTGGGGCCAGATTTTTGTAGGTGGATTTAATTTCCATACACATGCCCATGGCAAGCACAAATCCACCATGAATTATGGTGTGTGTGTATCAAGTGAGGATGGCGGAGAGGGGTACTTCGGCATTTTAAACGACATTATTGAACTTGTCTACATGGGACCCAAGAGACAGTACAAGACAATTTTGTTTAAGTGCAATTGGATGGATTGTGGTAAGGGAATTAACATACACAAACAATACAGGCTAATCGAAGTAAATCATACTAAGAAATACCCCAAATATGATCCATTTGTCTTATCTTACCAAGTGGCTCAAGTGTACAACGCATCATACCCTAGCCTGAAACGGGACCGTGTTCAACGGTGGTCTGTGTTTAAAACACAAGCAAGGTTAGTGGTTGATGCTCCGGTGGACTTAGAGTTTTTGCAACCACCATCCCCAACAGTACATACAACGCTTTGCCCACCTAATGACATTCCAGACTACGCCAGGGATGATGATGATGAAGACGATGACATTGGCTTTGTGATCTCAAGCGATGAAGACGATGAATCTAGTATCGGCTCTAGTGATAGTGACGATGATGATGACATCGATGTAGTATTAGATGATATTAGTGATGACTCTAGTAGTAAAAGTAGTGATGAGAGTACTGAGTAGGAGAATATGTTAATCTCCTATAAAAGTATGCTTCTTATTGTAAAATCAAAATATTAATTAGGCTTATGTAAAACTTTTCAGTGTTTGTATAAAAGCCATATTACGTTGCACTGCACTTGTCATTTATAATATCTTGTCATTTTACTAACATCTGATTCAGGTAGTCATGGCGGGTGGAAAAAGTGGGCAATCGTCGAAGAAAGTAAAGGGGAAAGAGAAAATGACCGTTCGCGCCCTTTTCAACGACGACCAGGATGAGGAGATGTTCGATGCGGAGACCATCGATTTGGGTGAGGATCAAACGGGCCCATCCACTCTTCCAGAAGATGGGCCACGGGATGAGTCACAGGACGAGTCACAGGATGAGTCACAGCTCTCGTTTTTGGACCCTACTACGCTGTGGTACGTACATATCATGATATGGATGATGAGATACAAGACTTATATTACTATTCTCGAACTTGTTTAACATTGTTGTTTCCCGTTTGTTATAGGTTTGATGATCCTAAGGTTCGGAGTGCGGTATCCGGTACGATTACTGGATACTACCGAGCCCCTTGGAGGAACTTTGGAGAAGTTCCTGCAGCTACGAAGGAACACTGGTGGAACTTGTTCAGCGTATGAAATTTTTGGGTCTTGGTTAATACATGTTTTAGATATTGTATTGATTTAGTTTTGTGTATAACTTCTGTATTTTATCATTTGCAGGTACAATTCAGATGGGCACCCCAGATGAACGAGCTAGTGAAGCTCACATTTTGCAGGAGGGTAGCAACACACCTGCGTGACATGTTCCACACCATCACGCACAAGATAAATGGCGCCAAGCCAAGTTGGCTGAGTGAGGAGATCCACAAGGAGATGATGAACATTGTTGCATCGGATCCAACTTACAAGGAGAGGTCGGCGCAAAACATGAAGAACAGAAGGGGCGGTTCTATGGAAAATCCCGTCCGAGGGACCCACTTTCAGGGTTCGTTGTCAACTGTCCAACATGCAAAAAGGATTTTATTTAAAAAGATCTCATATTAGAAGGCATTTTTGTGTATTTCAATGTAACAAGGGTGTGACTTGTTTAACGTTTATTCCTATTTTTTTGTCTCAAAGGCGGCGAAGAACAAGGGCCAGCTGGCAAAAGCTCCTGAGCTATTTCTGAAGACACCTTTCAAGGAGCTGCCTGGGAAAGGCACAGTGGCAGTAAACCCCACAACTCAGGAAATTGCGGTAACAAATTCCCTAAACCTAGTTCATTGGATCATTATTCATGAATATGGTACTGAAAACTTAGGGACTTGTTGTTTTTTGTGATTTCAAGACATGTACCCCTTAGAATAACCATAATTGACATGTTTAGAGAAAGAAATAGTTCATTTGGTCGAAAATGAAGAAAATGGGCAAAGAATAGGTCATATAGGCCATAAATGGTTCAATTTCGCTCCAAATGCGTCTCGAACCTTAGGGACTTGTTGTTTTTTGTGATTTCAAGGCATGTACCCCTTAGATTACCTATAATTGACATGTTTAGAGAAAGAAATAGTTCATTTGGTCGAAAATGAAGAAAATGGGCAAAGAATAGGTCATATAGGCCATAGTTGGTTCAATTTCGCTCCAAATGCGTCCCGAACCTTAGGGACTTGTTGTTTTTTGTGATTTCAAGACATGTACCCCTTAGAATAACCATAATTGACATGTTTAGAGAAAGAAATAGTTCATTTGGTCGAAAATGAAGAAAATGGGCAAAGAATAGGTCATATAGGCCATAGTTGGTTCAATTTCGCTCCAAATGCGTCTCGAACCTTAGGGACTTGTTGTTTTTTGTGATTTCAAGGCATGTACCCCTTAGATTACCTATAATTGACATGTTTAGAGAAAGAAATAGTTCATTTGGTCGAAAATGAAGAAAATGGGCAAAGAATAGGTCATATAGGCCATAGTTGGTTCAATTTCGCTCCAAATGCGTCCCGAACCTTAGGGACTTGTTCTTTTTTGTAATTTCAAGGCACGTACCCCTTATAATAACCGTAATTGACATTTTAAGAGAAATAAATAGTTCATTTGGTCGAAAATGAAGAAAATGGGCAAAGAATAGGTCATATAGGCCATAGTTAGTTCAATTTCGCTACAAATGCGTCCCAAACCTTAGGGACTTGTTATTTTTTGTGATTTCAAGGCATGTACCCCTTAAACTATGTACATTTGACATGTTTGGATAAGAAATGAGAACATTAGCTAAGAAATAGAGAAAATGGGCAACATAGAAGTCACTTAGGCCATAGTTGGTGCGTTTTTCATCAATATGGCTCCCAAAACTTAATGTGTTGTTTTTTCTTGGCATTTCAAGCCCTAAAAACCTAAAAATGTTTACATTTGACATGTTTGGATGAGAAATGAGAACATTAGCTAAGAAATAGAGAAAATGGGCAACATAGAAGTCACTTAGGCCATAGTTGGTGCGTTTTTCATCAATATGGCTCCCAAAACTTAATGTGTTGTTTTTTCTTGGAATTTCAAGCCCTAAACTCCTAAAACTATGTAAATTTGACATGTTTGTATGAGAAATGAGAACATTAGCTAAGAAATAGAGAAAATGGGCAACATAGAAGTCACTTAGGCCATACTTGGTGCGTTTTTCATCAATATGGCTCCCAAAACTTAATGTGTTGTTTTTTCTTGGCATTTCAAGCCCTAGACACCTAAAACTATGTACATTTGACATGTTTGGATGAGAAATGAGAACATTAGCTAAGAAATAGAGAAAATGGGCAACATAGAAGTCACTTAGGCCATACTTGGTGCGTTTTTCATCAATATGGCTCCTAAGACTTAATGTGTTGTTTTTTCTTGGCATTTCAAGCCCTAGACACCTAAAACTATGTATATTTGACATGTTTGGATGAGAAATGAGAACATTAGCTAAGAAATAGAGAAAATGGGCAACATAGAAGTCACTTAGGCCATACTTGGTGCGTTTTTCATTAATATTGTACGTAAAACTTTGTTACTTTGTTTTTTTTTTTTTTTGTCATTTCAAGCACTTTAGACCTAAAACTATGTTTAATTGATATGGAATGAGAAAAAAAAAAGAGCTCATTTCCTAAGAAATGAAGTAATTGGGCTAAGTAGAAGTCACCTATGTCATGTTACTTGGTTTATTTTTTCATGAATATGGTACCCAAAGCTTATTTATATAACTTACTAACTCGTTTGTTCCTTTTCATATGTTTATCTTGTAGGAGGCCTACCGAAAGAGGGTTGAGGAGGCTAGCACTCAAAGGACTCAGAAGAGTCAGAATGAGTTGTACTGGGAGACAGTGGGTGGTCGGAACAAAAAAGGACGTGTGAAGGGACTTGGCGGAAGTGCTGACCTTTACTATGGCAGCCAGATGGGTCGACTTTCCACATATTCCATGCAGTACACGCCCTCCCTTGTTTCTCAGATGCAGGATCAGCTGAAACCAGGGTGCAGGCTCTTCGGGAAAAAATGGAACTCAAGATGCAAGCCCGAGTTCAAGCCTCAATAAGAGCCCAAATGGAAGAAATGGAGAAGAGGTTGGAAGAGAGGATGATGAGTCATTACCACAATGACCCTTGTTCCACCGTGCGACCTCCATTTTGAGATCCCAAGGACGACGACCCGGGTAGTGGTGGAGCAGGCCAGGGTACTCCCGCAATTGCTTAGATTCAATTAAAGTATTGTTTATTAGTACTAATTTTAGATTACATTACTTGGCTGTACAGATTGGAATTAGTATATATATATATATATATATATATATATATATATATATATATATATATATATATATATATTATTCTTGCACAAAAACCATTAATTTTTTTCTATCGTTAATATAAGAAGCAGAAAGTACAGGTATCAAAGGGTAGCAATGTGCCGTAGGAAAATAGTCAAACTCGAAATAGTTCCGTCGTTATTTCCGTCGCAAATCTCCGACGGAATTAAAATCCGTCGCAATGGGTATAAGTTTCCGACGGACTTTTCTGTCGGTAGTTTGCGACGGAAATAATTCCGTAGGAAAGTTGCGACGGAAATTTCCGTAGGAACGTTGCCTTCTTCCTATGGAAATATCCGTCGAAAGGAGCTAAGCTTCCGACGGAATATTCTGTCGGAAACTGAGAAACTTTCCGACGAAATGTGTTCCGTCGGAACCTTGCGACGGACTTCCAATTTTGGTCAAACATAGGCTCCGAGAATATAAAATCCGTCGGAAATTCCGTCGGCATGGTAATTTCCAACGGAAAATCCCTCGGTATTAGCCAAAATTCCTACGAAGTGATTTCCGACAACGTTTTCCGACAGAATTCCGTCGAAAACTGCCTTTTTCGACGGATATTTCCGTCGTAAATAAGGTGTTTTCTAGTAGTGGCCTATGGTCAGGTCTTAACGCTCTCAATTCAACATATGTGGTTCGGTCGCTAACATAATCAGAATTGTCAATTATAGGTAAGCCTCTAAAAGTAAGATCTTTCAATTCAAACTCTTATTAGCAATAATTAATCAAACAATTAATCAGGTTGCAAGATTAAATATAAAAACACTATCAATTAGAGATGTGAATAATCAAAATATCAATAACATCAATCAAAATTCATTGTATAAACATGGATGCCCAAACCCTAGAAATTAACTACTCTAGCATTAAATAAATAATTAAAACTAAATCTAATAAATAAAGTATAATTAAAAGAGAGAAATAAAACTACCTCTATAAATCAAAGTAACAAACTCAAGGACAATCCATGGAAGAATAACCCATGGAATTGCCCAAGAGAAACTATGGCTAGAGAGAAAAGAAAACAACCGTATAAAAATAATAAAAAGCGTAAGGAGAAACAAGTCTCCTTGAGTATTTATAATTCCCTCAAATTCTAATCTGAAAATAAATAAAGAAAAGAAATAAGAAAATATAAATTACACAAGCTGTCAAACGATTGGATGATAGAAGATGATGTGGCACAAAGATGCTCGATGAAGACGACCAACCGACCCAAGAACCAAGTCAACGAGTAGCCATGATGGTACATATATGTTGGCACGTTGGACTTCAATAAGGCATCTCTACATATATGAGCTATCGCTCGGTGCTTGCGTGAAGGAGTGCAAGGACGAGCTATAACTCGCTAGCGAGTGAGCTCTCGCTCAGGGCTTTTGTTGCTTTCAGCGAATGCGAGCTAGCTCACGAGCTCTCGCACACTCGCTACTGGGCGTAGCATCAACTTCACAGGCTTGTAACTTTTGATTCATAATTCGTATATAGGCGTGTGACCTACCGTTGGAAAGATCTTCAAGTCTAGTTTCTAATGAAACTTTAATCACTTCAATATAATATGTAAAACTCAAGTTATGATCAAAAGAGTGAACAAAGGTTAGTTTTGACATATTGTCCATCATCGTTTAACTTCGTTTTCAACTCAAATTCAATTCGAAAAGGCACATAGTGACCCTTGTGAATGCTATGTTCATTTTCCATGCACACAATAATCAAAATCAACATCCACGAACATGGGATCTTCGATTAATAAACTCAATTCATCGACTTCCATCCAAATATCATCTGAATTAACTCCAAACACTTCGAAAGTGTTCAAATAAATGTTATAAAATCACCTGAAATATTAAGAAAAACACAAATGGAGCATAATAGACTACAAAACAAACAACTTATGCATTTGCAACCTAAAAAACGACAAAAAAAGGCCTAAAAACAATTATAAACTTAGCATAAACGTGCCTATAAATCCTATATAAATGTGATTCATCACTTTACTACTGCCCAAATTCAACCTAAGTAACCCCCATGCATGCATTAGCAATAGGAGAGCACTGGAAAAGAAACCCACTCCCATACATTTGTAAAACCAATTAATCATCCAATAAAATCATCACATTATCTTTCTTTGTCTCCGAGCCCAAGTGTAAACCCATTTAATCAACAAAACTCATAACACTTTCGCCTCTAAATTCTAACATTTCCTATCAGAGCCACAAATTCCCAAAGCCTTCATATATTATCATACACATATTAGTCCAAATATAACATAATATATAATGACCAATAACAATAAGTTTGCCCATTCCAACTTTTGGGGGAGAAAATTATGATTTTTGGAAAATCAAAATGAAGACAATGCTAAAATCATATGGACTATGGAGTTATGCCGACAAAGGCTATAACGAATATGAAGATGAAAGCAGCCTAAAATGATGCTCAAAGGAAGAGACTCGAGGAGGAAAGGATGAAGGATGCAAAGGCATTATATCTCATACAAAATGCGGTGAAGGATACAATTTTTCCAAGAATTATGAGGGCTAATACAGCAAAAGAGGCATGGGAGATTCTACAACAAAAGTTCCAAGGAGATAGCAGGGTGAGAAGTATTAAACATCAATCTTTAAGAAGAGATTTTGAAAATTTAAAGATTAAAGATAATGAGTTGGTTAAAGATTATTTTTCAAAAATTATTGAGATTGTTAATCAAATGAAATAATATGGAGAAGAAATTTCGGATGAAAAATTTGTGAAGAATATTTTAGTATCATTGAATGAAAAATTTGATAATATAGTTACAATAATTGAAGAAACAAAAGATTTATCCAACTTTACTGTTGAACAACTTATGGGATCTCTAGAGTCCCATGAACAAAGAAAAAATCGTCAAAGTAATGGAGATCGTGCTTGCAGCAAAATCTTCACTTAAACCCCAAGAAGAAATCAAGAGAAATGGGTCCATGAAGAAGGCCGAGAGTGAAGATGAAGAAGATTCACCAAAATACAAAGGTACGGAGAATAAATTATTTTGTAAAATTTATAAGAGAACTAACCATGACAGTGCAGATTGCTACTTTAAAGGGAAATCACAATGTTGGATATGCAAAAATTTCGGCCATGTTGGAAAGAATTGCGGGTTCAAGAAAGCTGATGTGGAAATTGCTAATTTTGGCAAGGAAGATATGAAGAAAGCTTGTTTTGAAGAAGAAAATTAGGAGGTTGCTAATGACAAAGTGCATTAGCAGAAATATTTGGTGACATGAGCACCAAAAATAGAATATAAAAAAAAAATAGATTCGAAAGGAAGAATTTGGGAGATACCAGGTGACACGAACATCAGTTAGAAAGACGGTAACATGAGTACGAACAAAATTAACAAAAAAAAGGCAACAAACTAAGGTTGGTAACATGAGTACCAACACAAAGACAAGAAGAAGAGTAAAGATTAGAGGTTGTCGATGACAAGAACAAGAAACAACATCAAAGGTCGTTGGTGACAAGAGCATCAACAAAAAATGAAAGAATATTTTGAGAAGACAGTTTGGAGTACAATATTTTTCAGATTAAGGGAGAGTGTTATAAAAAATAATCTGGAAAAAAATCTAGGAAGTAATGTAGAAAAATCTAAGAGTAAAAAAGTCTAGACTAACAATCTATCATAAGCTAGTAGAACAATCTAGAGTAGTGTAGCTAATTTACCTAAGTCGGTTAACTCACCGACATACTACAAGCCTACTACTATAAATACCATGCATGATTGCATGTATTAGCAATAGGAGAGCACTAGAAAAAAAACCCACTCCCATGCAATTGTAAATCCAATTAATCATCCAATAAAATCATCACATTATTTTTTTTGCCTCCCAAGTATAAACCCATTTAATCAACAAAACCCATAACACTTCCGCACCTGAATTCTAACAGGTTTGTGCGTGTTGTTTGCTGCTGTTTGTGCGTGGTGTTGCTGTCCTTTTCTTCTGGTTTTGGTGGCCTATGCATCAAGGTAACTAGCTTTACTCCCTTGAGTTAGAACTATTGGGTTTTAGGGTTGAATTGATAAGTAGAATCATGGCTAGGATTAGGTTTATTTTGTGATTTTCGTTCACTTTTGTGGCTTCTGTAATTTGTGTAATGTAGAGCATGAATTGGTGATTATAATCCATGTTTTTTGTGCCCAAACTTGATTGAAATCAAAGCCTTGATGTTGTATGATCTTTGTATGGTATTTTTAATGAGTTTATACACGGTTTAGAAGCTCAAAATGCACCATAGGTACTACCGAAATGTTACAGACCTGTCATGAGTTTTGTTGTGGTTGTGAGGCATGTTCAACCTATTTTCTTGGGCTTATTCTTGCTGGTTAATGTGTAGTAGCATATTAGGGATTGTTAGGAATAAGTTTCATGTGTTAAACTTTGATTTGGGGCATGTTTTGGACTTGTTTTTGAGCTTGGGAAATCGGAATCCGCGAATGATTTGCAACATGTTTGGGTGTGGATTATGACCCTTAAATCTTATTTTGTGGTTTGATTTCTTGCCTAATTTGAATTAGTATCATGTTAGGATACTCCCTAAATTGATTTGGCATGATTTTATGAAATTTTGGATAGTTTAGAGTGTCTAAATTAGTGCAACATAGCTACTACCCCTAATCTGTTAGGCGTGTGAAGGATGCTGATTTTCAATTGTGTATTCCTTGATTTCTAAGCACAAATGCATGCTTATTATGGCCTATTATGTTTCTAGAGTGTATATTATAATGGGCTAAGCTTAGTTTCATGTTTAAGGTGGGTTTTTAAGGTGATTTGTGTGAATGGTGCTGCTGGAATTGAACTTGGGGCTACGTTTCTATTTTTGTTTCAGAATGTTAAGGCCCTGTTCTTTTGAGCTGCTCTGCTCAGCCCTGCTCTGATCTGCTGAAATATGCTCTGCTCTGCTCTGTAGTGTGTGGAAGCCTTGCCCTGCTCTGCTCTGCTCTGTAGTGTGTGGAAGCCTTGCCCTGCTCTGCTCTACTCTGCTGAAATCTGTTCTACTCTACTCTGCTCTGCTGCATTTGAAGCATGTTTAGTTGGGTTTTTAAGATGATTTTGGACTTATATGTTGTTATCCCGTTTTGGTTGTTTTATGAAATGTAGTTTGGATTTTTGGTTTAATTAAATGAATTTATGGAATTTTTATTGTAAGTATTATATATTAGTTGAAATTATATTTTCAATAAGTGATGTGTGAATTTTTGGGTATTATAAACCCTTAAAGTGAAATACTTGGATGTGTGTCTGAATGTGAGTGAGTTGTAAGTGTATTGTCGACGTCGTAATGCTTTAGAGAAGAATAACACTGTCTTTAGCATTACTTAGCCAAGAGTTGTGAATGTAGGTAATTTTTGGAATTCCGATAATTAATTATATTTTTAAAACTCAGACGATACCCTTTTGTGGTTTATTAAGTTGAAATGTATTTTGAAATGGAGTTTCAATTGAATTTAAGACATATGATTTTCTTATGCTGTTTGAATTGAGTGTAAGACCATTTGGGGATTCTTTGCAGATTTTAGAGTGAAATATAATATATTAAGTATTTTAATTGATTTTGAATTGTGTGTGGGGCCATAGTCGGGTGTGAGGCCGAGTTGCTTCCCGATGGTTAATGAACATGCTAACTAGACTACGAGTCTTAGGTAGCTAAACCTAAGTTAATTGTTGTCGTCCAGGGGTGTGTAAGACCTTATACACATCTACCCATAACCGAGAGTTGGCCAATCTTAGACATGGTCTTCTGCGAGATGATTGGAGGTTCGTCTGAACAAACCTTAGGAAGTGGATTGCGAGGCCACTAGCATTCCCTCCATGCCAGTTCTATTGTTTTGAATGTTTTGAGTTTGAAATATTGAAACTATGAAATTATTACTTATTTTGAAGTTTATATAAATTATGATTGAAGTTAAGTGTTTTATTATCGATTTCCTGTTTTAAGTTGACTATGAAACATTTCAGTATCTCTATGGTTTGTTGGTTTTAAGTGGTTTCGTTTCAGTTTTCAAGGTATTTGTGATTGTGGTTTCTTTCGATTAATTTAAGTCTAAAATCTTCTATTTCTGATTTGAGGGAGAATTGCTAGTTGCTCCCCACTGATTGTGGAACATTGTTGTAATTTGCAGGTTCTATTTGTTTATTTGAACATTGTGACGATGGGTTGGGAATTGAGAGTTTAGAACCCAACTTTAGGGCTTGTATGCCTTTGTTGTTAGTTGATTGATTAAGTGCTTTGAATTTGGTTTTAGTTTGATTTCAGTTTGGCCAATAAGGGTTGTTCTTCCCTTGGCTTTTGAATGTAATTGATTTGCCTAAGTTTAAGTTGTTTATTATTTCCTTTTTCACCGCTTAGTTCGAGCTTAGGTTAAATAACTTAATTTGGGTGTTTGAATGACTTAAACTTAACTTTTAGACCTAGGTTAAGCTTGACTTTGTCAATCGAAGTTAAGTAGCCCCCGTTCAGGCGTAATTACGCTAATGCTTCCAACTCTAAAAGAACGAGGTGCTACATTAGATGTCTTTGCATCGTTATTAACGGAGCTCCATTAATGTATAGTCGCGAAAGTGATGAAACTTGATTGGTCATCAAGATCGGCAAATTTGTAAGACGAATCTTCTTAATCTGCACTCCTAAACCAACAGACCCGTAATTTCACAAATTCGCAAGACGAATCTTCAAAATTTGTATTCCTACACACACGAAAAACAAACAAACAAACAATACTAAAAAATCCCACCATTAGGGAACTAACTAAACCCTACATGGAGGGACTGATTATAATCACCATATTATTGGTGATCTTTATTGGCTAAAAACATTAAATTGAAGAAGAATTTGGGGCTTACCAACGATAAAATCGATGGCAGCACCTAAGTTTTAGTATGGCTTGGTTTCAAGAGAGAGAAAGATACCTGTATATAAACAAATAAATAACTTTAGTAAGATCTTGTTATAATATCAACATTACTTCTTAAACATCATTTTATTTTTCCCTTTTTATTAGTCAACAATAATACTGGTTCAAAATATACATTAGTATGCGTGATAATAGAATAAATATATCTATTAAAATGAAAATTGCGTTATTTACGCGGGTGTGTTACATTTATTAACTGATTTTTCACTTATTTAAACTTTCAACAATTACTTGAACTTAATATAGTCTAAAAATAAATTAGAATTTTGATACTGCTTATTGGCCCTTTTCATACTTTATCTTATTTTTTTTTCTTCTAAAATTATGAACCCTTATTTAAATTTATTTTTCCTAGAGTGTAAAATAAGTGAATATAAGATACTTGTAAATAAAGCAAGACCTAATTAATTACATGTAATAACACGATCGAGGTATGTATAATCATCTAGTCAAATACAGTAATTAAACTAGCATGTGGATGATAAGATGATAATTATGCTGACGTCATGTCGGAGAATAAAGGATTATTGCAAACGTCATGTTCGAAAAGAGAAGATTGGACAAATTAATAGATTTCCTTAATGAGTGGTAATCACAACATTAAAAAAAACTGAATACACATGTCTGTCAAAAAATAAAAAGAAAAAAGAAATACACATCAGCATTGCGACGAAAGACACGTTTGCAAATATAAAGTTTATTTTTTGATTTTTATAAGATGATTACAAAATAAGCACAGCTATACAAAATTAATTAATGATGTAAATTGCCGCAATGACCATTGGTAAGGTTTTTGGGATTATATGATGTCAATCAAACAAGTGGCAAACATTTTATTGTCTTACAAATTTCAATCTAGTCACCCAAACGTTGATAAGGGTACCATTTTGGTCGGGGCACAAAATTACTACGGAGTACTTCTGTACTTGTATTATATATACCGTACAATATTTTTAGATAAGATGAAAGCGCTTTATCAAATCAAAATAAAAAAATAAAAAATACTCTTTGGGAGATAGAGGGTCATAGTGATGTGATATAGATTGTTTGGGTCCAATTTAGTTTAATTGGGTCGACCCACAATTGATCTAATTAAAACAAAGGTTCACTCTTCAATAAGGTATGTCAGAAGTCCAGTTGTACGGTCCAGTCCACATGATAAGCTCATGTGACTAAAGAGCCCATAACTCCTCAAATATGCAAGGTATAAAAAGCTTAACACACCCAACTACTAGCATTCATTCACATTCAACCTCAAGCATTAAATACTCTTGCATAATATTTTCTCTCTAGAAACCATCGTACTAACTTTGGTATCGAAGGGGTCTTCCTCGGCATCACCCCCGAGGCTAGCTTATGTGTGTTCACTGTGCAAGAAATCCTCGTCTCATTCATCACTTAGGCTGAGTCCAATCTTCAACCCACTCAAGTGGTTTTTCCAAAGGACCCATTATTTTCATCTGAAACATAGATTATAGACGGTGCTAAGTAAATTTGTAGATAGATGATGCCAAATTTTCATTAGTTAAAATGGTTATTAGCTATAAAGAGATGTATTAAAATAAAAGTAACATTTTTTTTTATCATAGATGTGTAAGAAAAATAGGAGACAGATGAGAAACTAAAGTTTTAAAATAAGGTAATTGAAGTACTTTTCTTAACTATTTTGGCTCACATAGACACATAGTAAGTGGTAGTAAATGAAGTTAATTAACGGGAATGCATTTGTAAGAAAATTTATCACAGGTAAATGTTATGAGTAATTACCTCAAATCATCTCTCGTCGGTGAAAAAGAAAAAAAAAATAAAACACTTATCCATTACCACTTGTGACATTTTGATTAGTATCGATATACTCCTTTTTTTTTTGAGGAAAGATATACTCCATATTTAGTGATATTCTTTTCTAAACTTTCGTTTCTCTTCCTCATGTTTTATTTATTTTATTTTTTTTCTAACCTTATGTTTTATTTTATTATTATGAATTTATGGATTTTGGGAAGTTAGTTCCTTTTTTCACTTCACCTCAAATAAATAATATTTTATATTATTTCTAAAAAAAAATTTATTTTAATAAATTATATTTAAGTTCGGTAAAATCAGTAAATTCAAAGAAGAAAAATAATAGAAAATCAGTAAAATTAATTTAAGTTCAACAAAAATAATTTCATTTCTATAAAAATAAAGTGAAGTGAACAGACCTTCTCTACTTGCCGAATTACAATTACATTAATTCTCATTAACGATGTTTATTACACATGTATATATCACAAGTGGCCGCCTAATCAGTTCTACTTATGTTAGCCTCGTGCTGTGCCTCTCATAAATCCCATTGCAATTCAATACTCCTACTCCGTAATATGACTTTTAGACACCACCCTTGTTATCCATTGCACCTTCCTTGTACCTTCATTTTCATCGACCGTCATTCCTTTTAGTATTAGTATTATATTTAAATGAATTATCAACCATGAAAGAATTAGTAGCACCACCTTCCATCTCAATTAACTATCCAAATCATATTGTGCAATCTATTAATACAATAAAGACAAAACAAAGAAAATAGAGGAATCTTTGCTTATCTTACTCAACCTTGTCTATATATTTTATTTTATTTTATTTTATTTTATTTATTTATTTATTTATTTATTTATTTATTTATTTTTATTTTTTTTTTGTTTTTTTGGGTGCAAAACAGCAAACTCAACCTTGTATATATATCTTACTTCATTTTTGCACCAAAAAAAATCTCTCACTTCATTTCTCTTTCTCTCTCCTCACTTTCCTTCTTTCATTCTTTCTCTCTCCTCTCTTTTCCTCCTCTTAATTGGTCTTTATCTCTCTAAAAACAAATAAATTAGCCCAAAAAAAATGGAGGGAAAAACTAGCACATTTTACTTGAAGCCCAAGAAGGTGAGTAGTATTATCCCAGCTAAGAGGAAGCTTGTTAAGCGACTCATTTTCGATCAATTTGTCTCTTTTTTCGTCTCTCTTTATTCCTCTTCCGACTCTGTTTCAATCCTGCACAACAACAACAACAAAAATCATCGGGTTTTTCCGGTAAATGATTAGCAATTTAGCATCCCAGTATTACACGATTAAGCTAAGTGGAGGATGGAAGAACACCTGTACTACCGGAGAGTAGACTACAGCTTACAATTTCTTTGTTTTTGTGAAATTGTTCTTGGGTGATTTCTGATTTATGTTATTTAGTTTGATTTATGTGCAATTGATCTTATGTTTTTTTTTCCTCTCTCTTGGACGGGTAATCCAGGGTGCCCTGTTTTTCCCCTGTTTGAGTTCTTTATCATTACTTAATTAATACCAATGAATCAGGAATACACATGACAGATTCATGTGATCAATCAATGAAATTACTTGCAGTTATGTTAATTATGTTAATTAAATTTGCTAAATGTAACATAACAACAAAATTTAGAAGCCGGAATTTTAATAAATGTCTAAGTTTTGACTACTATCATAAAACACAAAGCAGATTTTTAGAAGCATAATTGACTTGTTGTAACTTGTCAGTATAAAATATTTAGAGACAGAGGACGTATAAAGCGACATTCATAAATAAATAAATACGGTACACATCAACATTTGGACAAAGGACATGTTCGCAATTATAAAATGGTTGCAAAATTAGCGCAGCTATACATAATAATATAATATGCCATTTGGGATACTGTGATGTTAAACTAACCAACTAACCATTGCCAAAGCTTGTTTATTCTCTTTCAATGTGAATCCCAAAAAGTATGGGGAATAAAAAAAAAAAAAGGGCTCAATCTCAAGGTACTACTCCCTCCATCCCTTTATTAGAAGTCTATTTTTTATATTTTATTACTCACATAATAAACAGAAATAGACTTCTAATTTAGGGAAGAAGGGAGTACTTTAAAATTTTTAAGGGGAAAATCAATACCTATAATTTTTAATATTTAAATTATTAATTAATTCCGGACAATTTCTATTTTATAAGTGTCTTACTAAATTAATCCCACATAGCTTAAATTGTGATTTAGTAAAAAAATATATTCTTCTTTTTCTAGTAGTCTTGCTTTTGTTTTGGCCACTACCAATGTAGATCGGTTTGTGAAGACTTTCATCAAATTTGGGACTGTTTCGAAGTACTTATAAAGTTATAAAGTTATAATTAGGGGTGGGACTTTTCAAACCGAACCGTGAAACCGCCCGTTACCGAACCCAAACCATCACGGATCGATCCGTTTATAAACCGATAAATATAAACCGAAAATCGAACTGAACCGTTCAATATCAAACCGAAACCGAATTGAACCGCTCAATGTCAACCCGTTACGGACCGTAAACCGATAACAAACCAAACTGCGCAAATCCGAACCGAAACGAAACCGAACCGTATGGTTTATAAACCCGTTAATGACCCGAACCGTTTATAAACCGAAACCGTTTAAACCGAAAAAAAAAAACCGTTTAAACCGAACCATTTGTAACCCGCTAACTGTTTAAACCGACCCGTTTATGAACCGAAACCGTTTAAACCGACCCGTTAATGACTTAATGAGTTAATGCACATCAATATCTGACATCTCTATAGTCTATATGTATATTATATATATCTGTGAGTCTGTGACTGTATATCAGTATATATAATAAACTAATAATAACTTAATAAGTAATAATACTAATAACTAATAAAGTAATGAAAATCTAACCATTGTTTTTCATGGGCATTCAATCTAACCGTTGTATATTTGACTATTCGTACATTAGTATTGCATAATGATTTCATCACCACTTTAATTAGTGATTTCGTGATTTCGTCCATTTAACTTATTAAGTTGTTTGAGTTAGTAATCTAAATAAAGTAACAAACTAAATAACGAATCCATTTAATCTCGTGTAAGTTAAAATTTATAAGAAATGCAATGTTTGGAAATGGAAATTGATTCAATACGATATTGTTAATGTATATGTAATTATAGATTAATTATTATGTATATCATATCGTACGAATGTACGGTTGGTATCATTATCATACTATCATAAGTATCATTGTCTCATTGAATTATTGGTATGTACTACAATCGATAAACATATTTACATATCTGATTATTAAAACTTAAAAGTTTAAAACACTTGTTGATCAATCTAATTGAATACTTGTACATTCATAATTATCGATTTATCGTATTATAAGTATCAACTCATTAAATCATGGTCATGACGCGATCTTTAAATCAATCATGAATTCATGACCCAAACCGCTTATAAACCGAACCGACATGATCCAAACCGTTCATAAACCGAACCAATTGAACTGTGTAAACCCTCTACTAAACCGGCCCATTTCAAACTGAACCGACATGATTCGCACTGTTTATAAACCGAACCGATATTGACCCGGGTAAATCCGCCCCTAAACCGACCCATTTCAAACCAAACCGGCTTGATCCAAACCGTTTGTAAACCGAACTGACATTCACCCGGGTAAATTTGCCCTTTAAACCGACCCGTATCAAACCGAACCGACATAATCCGAATCGTTTATAAACCGACCCGCTTATAACCCAAACCGAATTTAAACCGCAAAGAAATAAACCGAAACCAAACCGAGCCGTGACTAACCCAAACCGAACCAAACCGACCCGCCAGCTAAACTAAACCGTTTCAATCCGAACCGCTCCAAACCGAAACCGACTCAAACCGAGGTCAAACCGAACCGCCAGACCGAAGTCCCACCCCTAGTTATAATCAATCATAATTGAGACCTACTAATCAAGAATGGGGTATAGTTGAAATAAATTGTATCAATTTTACTTATTAGAAACTAGATAAGGTCATATGAGTTCAATTCCAATCGTTTCACACCTTAAATCACATGACGCAGAAAGAACCTTACGATGGGAATAAAACAATTAACATCAATGGCATGTTTTTTAGAATTTATTACTCCCTCTATCCCATATTAATTTTGATGCTTGTTATATCACATATTTTTAAATGACAAGTTATTTTATGTCCGCCGGAAAAAAAATAAAAGTTGTTATTTTATAAAAGTTATATATGAAAGAAACTGATTGGGGTAAAAATGTAAAGTATATCAATAACATAATACTAAAACATACACTAGAAATGACACGTGTCACTTCCTGGTGCTGTTTTTTCTCTCTAAAACTCCACTTTCCCTTTTAGCAAAAATCTTTTATTTTTGGAATATTTGGATAATACAACTATAATAATATATTATTCCTAACCTTATATATTATCTTTATAATACTACCTCCGTTAAATACTAGTTATAACTTTGGGGTATTATTTGTGAGATATAAAATATTCCAAAGTTGCAACTAATATTTAATGGAGGTAGTAATTGTATTTCTTTTTATTTCGTATTCTATATACTTAAAATAGTTACACAAGATTTTAAGACCTTTTAATTAAGGGAGAATAAGTTATAATTTAGAAGGTTGAAATATGATGGAGAGTATAAAATAACGAGGGCCAAAAATACAATATTATCATTAAAATAACCATTATATAGTTGTACAATAGTGGGGTTCAGTGAAAAAAAAAAAAAAAAAAAAATTCTATTCATGGTGTTGACTTGAAATCTTATGAAATAATAACAATTGAGTGAGTTTGTTCAATATTTCTGTAAACAATTTACAATTTATAACATTTTTCCCCCTTCAAAAAATCTATTAACTATTACTAAAACAGGTCATGCTTACATCGATCATTTTGGATATATGTCAAGCTATCATTAAAAAAAGTTCCGCCAATAAAATATGTGATGTCAACTTTAATTATGTTTATTAAAAAAAAAAAATTATTCTACTAAGTTTATGTTTTAGAAGTACATTGTATAGTATTTTTTTTTTTTGGGACTAAATCTATTCCTGTATAAAAAGTCATACGACATCTACATTATATAGTTTTATCGGGAATAACATGCATCATTAATATAATATAATGTACACTATTTTAAAATATTTTAAACACAACTAATAAAAATATTTTTTTTTTTCTCAATTGTAGTTTTAATAATTTTTGTCTTATTATTTCATCTTTCTTATATGCATTGCATTTGTTTGTTCCACATGAACTACCTCATTTTTATATTATATCACGAATTAATTATGGAAAAAGGTTATTATTACCGTGCATCGCACGAGCACTAATCTAATTATTAAATGTCAGAGAGTCTGGAGTCTTAACTTTTTAGCACTCCAACTAGAAAAAGAAATTTATGAAAATAATACTCTCTTAGTATTTAGGGTATGTTCTGTTAACCTTATTTTCACTTATTTCAGGTGTAATAAGTTCAGATAAGTTCAGTTAAGTTTAGATAAGTTCTGTTCAGGTTTAATAAGCTCTAATAAGAATTACCCAAGTACAAATTATAACTAAAATAAGTTTTAATAAGGTCTAATAAGTTTAGGTAAGTTCAGATAAGTTATGATAAGTTCAGATCAGTGAAATTCAGGTGAATAGAACACACCCTTAATTAAGTTCATCACTTTGATTTTTACACTATTATTCAAATATTGACATTGGTTTAATTGTTTTACTAATTCATATGGTTAAAACAACAACATAGGTAATGCTTCCTCTTTTCTTCTTATATTGCAACAATTATCATGTTAATTGCGTAGTTTCACAAATATTGTAATATTTCCTTATATGCGTATTGTTTCTCTCGATCTCTCCCATAATCACTTGAGTCTCGATTTTAAATTCCGTATCTCTTTATTTCTCCCTTCACTTTAACATCTGTGCAATATTATTCCTAAGTTGCAATATTAGGAAAGCATTAATATACATGTAATCATGTACTTTCTCCGTTCTTTTTTACTTGACCTGCTTTGACTTTTACACTATTCACCACTCCTCCTTTGACCATCTTTTGTGAATAATATGTAAGGAAAAACATATTCATATGCGATATTTTTGAATTCGTCTTAATAAGTACTATCGTAATATGTAACTTTTATAATTTTTACTTATGAAAAATTAAACTTATTGATCGTTAAAATTTTATATTGACAAACGTGATAAAAAAAACAGGTCAAGTAAAAAAGAACAAAGGAAGTACTAGACAAGTAACCGGCCAAATACCAAATTAGCAAGACTTTAAACACCAACCGCCTTCCTAGTAAGTATTAATTTAATAAAGTACTTCATATTAACCATAAAAGTGATAGTTGGGCCACCATTTCATATAGAGGGCAACCTTGGTATACATAAGTAGCAAAATGAATCTTTATAAACCTCACCTCATTTCCCTTTCTCTATCTTTTCCTTCACTCCTATTACTCCAACTTCTCCAAAAAAAAAAAAAAAAAAAAAAATTAAAAAAAAATGGAGGGTGAAAATAGCACATTTTACTTGAACCCTAAGAAGGTGAATAGTGTTATACCGGTTAAGAGGAAGCTTGTGAAGCGCATCATTTTTGATCATTTCGTCTCTTTCCTTTTATCTCTTTGTTCTTCCTCCCACTCCATTTCCGTCATGTACAAAAACGACAACAACAGTAACAACGGTGTTGACAAAAAGAATTATCGGATTTTACCGATGAATGATTAACCTCTCATTTATACATGATCAGGGGAGGCTGGAAGAAGAACTTGTACTACCGGAGGGTAGATTTTAGATTACAATTTCTTTGTTTTTGTGAAATTTTTCTTGGGTGATTTGTATTTTTGAATTTAAAATATGTGAAATTGGATTATGTTTTTTTTTTTATTTTTTTCTTGGATGGGTAACTCAGTGTGCTCTGCTTTTTCCCTGTTTGAGCTCATAATGTAAGGACAATGAATTAATGAAATAAGTAATACACATTAAAGATACTGTAAATTGCTAAAACTAAAAGTGACGTGACAACAAAATTTGGAAGGAATAGTTTTAACGAGGAAGCTAAGGTTGAAGTTTTGATCACTTAATGACTTAAACATAGAGCAGAATTGAGAAGCCTTATTGACTCATTGTCAGTTTGTAACTTTAAAGCATATATAATATTGGAAATTTTTTATTATTGTTGAGCATGGGATTTGGATATTTGGAATAGATTATTCAGTATATGTTAGTCTACTCTATTACGGAGCACCAACTATCAAATTCACTAGCAATACTAGAAAGGGGACAAAGGGTGATTTTCCTTACTATTTTTTACCTTCTTAACTCAAGAAGTATTTTGACGCCTAACTAGTGACGGAAATTGGACAAATATCAAAGGGATTTTAAGTTTAAACTTTTAACCTCTACTTAAATGTGTAAAGTAGTAAATATGTAATCAATATGCAATATTTTACCCAACACATTTTTATACTTTTCTTTGGTTTACACTCTAAAGTTGAGCTAAAAAAATGGACTTACTTGACAGTTGGGCACTTTGGGCCTCATATTGTAAGCTCTAATCGTTTTTGTAGACCGTGAAAAGATAAAACCATTAGATTGTTGTCTTTTCATTTTCCGAAGATGATCCTAATAATCGGTTGCTAAATAATATCAGGATATTCAGGTGGAATTACTTCAACTTCTTCAAGTAGTAGTCACTTCTTTTTTCAATCCCTTTACTTTTGTTCCAAAATAGCAAATGATGATGATGCCATCGTTAATTTTATAAAGTAATCCGTAGAAGATGATAGCAAACGTCATGTTATAGCATTGGACAAATTAGTTGATTTCGATAACTTTATAGGGTAGATTATGATTGCAAACGCATTATTGTAGCATTGGACAAATTAGTTGATTTCGGTCATTCTTATACTCGTAGCATTTGACAAATTATTGTAGTTGATTCCGATAACGATTTGTCTAATATTGTTAGTGGGCCAACGTAAATTAAAATTAAATTGACAAATATAGAAATTCTGATGGTGGTCCTAAATATAAATTTTATAAACTTATGCCCTGTTTAGTTCACCTTATTTTTACTTATTTCAGAAAAAATAAGTTCAGATCAGATCAGATCAGAAAAAATAAGTTCAGATCAGATCAGATCATGAAAAATAAGTTCAGATCAGGAAAAATAAGTTCAGATCAGAAAAAATAAGTTCAGATCAGATCAGATCAGAAAAAATAAGTTCATATCAAATTATTATTATTA
The DNA here is from genome assembly GCF_001683475.1 of Chenopodium quinoa. Taxonomy (NCBI): domain Eukaryota; kingdom Viridiplantae; phylum Streptophyta; class Magnoliopsida; order Caryophyllales; family Amaranthaceae; genus Chenopodium; species Chenopodium quinoa. The sequence goes on along the minus strand of NW_018743850.1, from coordinate 2,128,236 downwards.
TTATTATTATTATTATTATTATTATTATTGATTTATGATGTATCGGATTTGATTTTATCGTTTGTTTGAACTAGCAACATTGTCCATGTTATTAAATAGCACAAACAATAAACGATAATAAATAAAATTTCATTATAAGCTCCAAATGATAAACGTTTACAAATATAATTTTCATTACAAGAAGTTCCAAATTTCCTTCGCTATATTAAGTTGTATTTATACACCCATTTCATATAGAGGAGCCTAACGCGAACATGGGTCGGAAGTAGAGCTGTCAATTCGGGTAAACATGTCGGGTAAGTGTGGGTCGGATTAATTCGGGTCGGATCATTTCGGGTTGACTACATTAATGCACATGCACCTACAAAGTAGTAGTATTCGTAAATAGTAATTACTAAATTTGAATAAAGAATGCACATGCATCCAAAAAGTAGTGGTATTCATAAATTTTCATAGGTTTTTTTGAGACGTAAATTATAATACATTTGATAATAGAGAATTTTTTTGAAAATATTTGAATAAGCTTAAATAGGAAAATAACTCATAGAATTAGGGAAAGAAAAAAAAATATGACGTAATCCTAGATTGCTAGTTAATTTCGGGTCAATAACAAGTCGTGTTGATTTCAGGTCGGGTTAATGATAGATCGGGTTGAATTCGGGTCGGGCTAGTAATAAGTCGGGTGAAATTCGGGTCGGGTTAGTAATAGGTCAGGTTAAATTCGGGTCGGGTTGAATTCATGTCGGGTTAAATTCGGGTTTTGACGGGTTAAAACGGGTCAATGTGTCATTCCCACACAACCATACACGCATGAATAAAAAAAGGTTCAATAGAGGAACAAATGAATAAAAAAACACTTAAACGCCCTAAACAAGTTAAATATGAAAGCTTAAATAAAAAAGGAAAATGAAATCTAATAATCACACCTTTGCTCCATCTTCTAGAAACAATCTCACCTTTTGAAATTTTAGATACAATTCCATTAACAATAATGATATTATTATTATTTAATAATAATAATATAATATAATATAATATAATATAATATAATATAATATAATATAATATAATATAATATAATATAATATGATATAATATAATATAATAATAATATAATATAATATAATATAATATAATATAATAATATAATATAATATAATAATAATATAATACAATATAATATAATATAATAATAATAATAATATAATAATATAATAATAATAATATAATATCATATAATAATAATAATAATAATAATAATAATAATAATAATAATAATAATGATAATAATAATAATAATAACAATAATAATTAAACATTAATATTGATTAACATTAAAAGTAGAATATTGAAATAATTAAAATAAGGTCAAATTAGAAAAAATAAGTTCAGATCAGATCAGATCAGAAAAAATAAGTTCAGATCAGATCAGATCAGAAAAAATAAGTTCAGATCAAATCAGATCAGAAAAAATAAGTTTAGATCAGATCAGATCAGAAAAAATAAGTTTAGATCAGATCAGATCAGAAAAAATAAGTTCAGATCTGATCAGATCAGCTAAAATCAAGTGAACTAAACAACCTCTTAAGCATTTTTAGAGTAATTAACTGATCAAGTACGGAGTATGATTTGTTTTTTTCTTTTATATATAACAAGATTCATTCATAAATAAAAATTATTAGACATTTATGAAAATTTTTAAACAGTTCGCCTTGTGTGTGACCGCTTATAAAAGAAGAAAGTAACCCTTATAACACTGACCAAGTACCCCTGTAATACTGACCTAGTAACCCCTTTAACACTGACTGAGTAACCCCTTTAATGCTAACTGAGCTCTATATCACTGATGAAATAACCCTTGTAATTCTAATCAAGTAACCCCTATAAAACTAACAAAATAACCCTCACGATCGCTGGCCACACCCACAAATAAGAATTTGTGAATTTTAAATCTAACACGGATTATACATAACAGTTGATTTCTTTCTATCAAAAATTTGCAAGGACTTTTAGAAACCACACTACTTAATACCTTTCCTTGTACTTTCCTTTTTTACCTTCGTCATTCCTTTTGCCCTTTATTATTAAACTCCTATTATATCATCTACCATCTAACCCTTCGAATCTCCCGTCATATTGTACTATATATACCCTCACACTTCTCTTTCTCTCCAACCCCATTTGTCTTTCTTCTCCATTGCTCTTTATATCTCTCTCATTCTCCCCTTCCTTTTAAACAAACAAACCTTAAAAAATAGAGGGTAAAAATGGCACATTTTACTTGAACACTAAGAAGGTAAGCAGTGTTATCCCAGCTAAAAGGAAGCTAGTGAAGCGACTCATTTTCGATCAATTTGTCTCTTATATCATCTCTCTTTGTTCCTCTTCCGACTCTCTTTCCGTCATGCACAACTATAACAGCAAGAAGAAGAAGAAGAAGAAGAATCATCGGGTTTTTCCGATGAACTGTTAGCATTAATAGCATCCCAGTTTCGTTTGATCAAGGGAAGGGTCAAGAAATTTGTACTATTAAAGAGTAGATTAATCATTAATGTTTACAATTTCTTTGTTTTAGTGAAATTGTTCTTGGGTGATTTGTATTTTTGGATTTATGGGAATTTGAATTATGTTTTATTCAGGTTATTCAGAGACTCTGTTTTTCCCCTGTTGAGGAGTTCATTTTCATTACAGATTCATGTGATCAAATATCTCTTACGGATATATATTATTGATAGTGTAAATTGAACTAGCTTAATTATTTTCGAGGGTCTTGTCTATTAACTCGAATCAAATCAACATGATTAGTGTTTCAACTTGAAGAACCGCTCCTTACCTATTGGGGAAAATATAAACTTGACAAGTATACTTTGTCTCTCAAAAATTGCCTGAGTCTTTTTTGTTTTTTCGCACTGTTTTTTAGATTGGGGCATAACAAATGTAAGTGGAATTGAAGGTTTTTAGTTTTCTTACGTTAAGATTAAAAAAGAGAATTTAAGGATTATGTATCTGTTTGGGTCCAATTTAGTCCAATTGGGCCTAAGCACTAAATGATCCAATTAAAAGCCCAAGGTCAAGGTTCAACTCTCCAAATTGTGCAAAAGTCAAAGGTCAGCCCACAAAGCAAGCCAATTGGGCTAAGGCCCAACCTCTCCATATATGATGAGGTATAAAAGCTATCATATTGTCTCATTCAAGGGGGGATTCACATATACACATTCATATTCATTCATTGATACAGTGGGATATATTCCATAAAAGCCTCAAGCTACAAACTCTCTTGCATAGTGTCTTCTTCTTACACATTGTACTGACTTTAGCATCGGAGGGGCCTTCCTCGGCAACACCCCCGAGGCTAGTTTACGTGTGTTTACTGTGCAGGAAACCTTCGACCCAACATAACTTGGACCGAATCCAGTCTTCTCCATCTCAGCGGACCTTCGGCAAGGTCCCATTGTTTTCACCCGAAACAATTTGGCGCCGTCTGTGGGGACGACTTTCAAAAATCTTTAAGCCAAATTCCTAACCAAGATCATCTTGCAATTATCTTAGCAGCAATGGCTAAGAACCGCAAGAGCAAAAGCCTCCGTCAAGGAGCAGGCGAAAAGCCTAAAACACCATCGCCCTCGCCGGACCGGAACTCTCCCAAGGGTGCCGGCTCGGAGGGAGGATCATACAAGGAGGATTCCCTATCTCCCGTGATTCATGACTCTCAATATAGGCCGGGCCACTCTCGGTCTAGCAGGGGTCAGTCCGATCATAGGACATATTCAGTGTCCCAAAGCCAACCATCGGCTGCACGGCCTCATTCCCACACTCGGCCGAGGACCCCTTTGACGGGGCCCAGTTCGGAAGAGGTGGCAAGAGCGCTGGCAGTACTCATGGAGGCGATGAGGGCACAAAATATGCCACCACCTCGTGATCGAACTCCCCCGCATACCCGGCATCAGCGGAGGAAGTTAGACCATGATGGTGGGAAGCTTCCTTCCTTCCGGGAACTGGAAGAGTGGGAGGAGGATTCTTGGAAAAATGAAAAACAGAGGAAAAAGAACCCTCAATTATTAAAAGGATCCTCATCCTCAAGACCAGAAGCGCATAAGAGCAGCAGCTCAGCTTCTCGGCCAGAATCTACTCACCGAGAACCTGAGACTGTTCGCAGAAGCGTCCTTGACCGACTCGGCGGCCAGGAACCGAGCGTGCGTAGTCGCCTCTCGTTCCCTGCAGCCGAGGCCCAGAGTTCCCAGCCAGGGACGAAAACCACTCCTACCTCTCTAAGAGGGCGGAGCGCGGTCCCTTCGGCCAGGAACAAGGGCAAGGCCGTTATGCTACCCGCTAGTTCACCATTCGAGCAATGGATACTGGAAGAGCGCGTACCCACGGTTAAAATCCCTTCGCACATCACATATGATGGGACCACGGATCCGAAGGACCACGTGGCCTCGTATGAGACTCATATGCATCTTTGCCCCAGATCCGAGGCGACTTGGTGCAAATATTTCCCAACCACTCTCAAGGGGGTCGCGCAAGCGTGGATCTCCAAGGGAGTAAGGCAAGGCTCCATAACAGGGTGGGATGATCTGTCCTCCAAGTTCAGGAGCAAGTTTTCCACGGCAAACCGCCGAGAGAAGACTACCGCAGAGCTCATGAGTCTGCAATAGGGGGAAACCGAAAGCCTCCGAGACTACCTGACCCGTTTCAGTAACGAGTCATCAAGCGTCTCCCAGCTAGACCAGGGGCTAGCCGTTTTCGCAATGCAGAATGGCCTTCAGCCAGGAAAGTTCCTAGACTTCATGGTCATGCATACCCCGCAGACCTTGGAGGAAGCTCTTAGTGCTTCGGATAAGTTCATCCGAGCCGAAGAATGGAACAAAGCGAAAACCCAACCTCAATCCGGGGGAGGGAAACAGAGGCAAATACCCTTGTCTGAAGGCCAAGGCCCTAAGGCAAAGGGAAAGTCAAAGGCCCCGGAGCAATCTTTTGGCCAACGACCCAAAGAAGGAAAGATTTGCCTCATACACAGGCAGATACGAGTCCTACACTCCTCTCTCTCTTCCACGCGCCAAAATTTACAGTGTGACGAAGGAGGAGCAGAGTTACCGAAAGCCGAGACCACTCCCAGAGTGGTATCAGCGAAAAAATAAAAATCAGTGGTGTGAGTTCCACGAGTCTTCGGGCCACAACACTGAGGAGTGTATCCAGCTGAAGGACCAGATAGAGGACATGGCCCGGAAGGGATACTTGAAAAAATATATCGCGGATCACCGCGAGAAAAAAGAATCCGAGAGGTCAGCAAAGGACCCTCGGCAGGACCTTGATTTCCCCCGGAAAAACAGTAAAAAGCCGGAGGGGAAATTCCCTCCGATCAATGTTATCTCGGGAGGAATATACTCTCGGAGGGAACACAAGCGCCACCTTAGAGCTTTGACTCACCAGGTGAACAACGCTGACATTCAATCTCCCCAGCCGCCGGTGCCGAACATGACGTTCACAGCCGCCGACTGCCGGGGGATTACGTTCCCTCACGAGGATCCGTTGGTGATCATCGCCACGGTGGCCAACCACGACGTCAGTAAGGTCCTTGTTGACGGTGGCAGTGGAGCAAACATTCTGTTCCGAAAGGCTTACAATCAAATTAAGCTGAAGCCCAAGCACCTTACACCGGTACCCTATCCGGTATCCGGGTTCAATGGGGCTTCAACTTATCCAGATGGGAAGGTGACACTTCCTGTCACCATCGGTTGCGATGAGGCAGCCCGGAACGGCATGATTGAATTTTTGGTCATCGACGCTCCTTCAGTGTACAACGTGATTTTGGGGAGACCCATAATTCACGAGATCCAAGGGGTCGTCTCAACTTATCATCAGCTGATGATTTACGTCTCAGACGCCGGCTTCCCCGAAAGGATACAGGGCAACCAAAAGGACGCCCGAAGGTGCAACTACCTCAAGCCATCCAGTAGTCGCCCAGATGACGACAAGGATGAGGAGGAGAAAGAAAAAGAAAGAGAGTCAAGCACAAAAAAGCCAAAAGGCCTAAGTGCTTCGGCCCAAGGGTCTGTGCCCAGAGAAAAAGGGCCAGAAAGGGAAAGGGCTAGCTCTTCAGCTGAGCCGCAAGACTCAGAGAGCCAGCCGAAGAACACAAAGACTGGGACACCTGCTGACATTGGCAGCAGACCAGATTCTGAAGAGTCCAGTCCATCGGCAATGGACATGGACCAACAGACTGAAACAGTTGAGTTGGCCGAGGGAGACGCTGAGAAATGTGTAACAATCGGGATGGACCTTGATCCGAACACCCGTTGCGAACTTATTCAGCTCCTTCGGGATAACAGAGATGTGTTTGCTTTCTCGGCAGCTGATATGCCCGGGATAAGTTCAGACCTCATCTCCCATAAGCTTAATGTTGACCCAACGTGTCGACCGGTTAAGCAAAAGAAGCGGAATTACTCCGCCAATAAGAACCGAGACATCGCAGCCGAGGTCAAAAAATTATTGGAGGCAGGATTCATTGAACCTTGCCAATATCCAGAATGGCTGGCAAATGTGGTGATGGTTCAGAAGCCCAATGGTACCTGGAGGATGTGTGTCGACTTCACGGACCTAAATAAGGCTTGTCCAAAGGATTTCTATCCCTTGCCGAGAATCGATCAGCTAGTCGATTCGACAAGTGGCCATGCCTTGCTTAGCTTCATGGACGCATTCTCGGGGTATCATCAGATCTTTATGCACCCCGACGATCGAGCCAAGACAGCATTCGTCACGAACGCTGGGGTGTACAATTACAAAATGATGCCCTTCGGATTGAAAAATGCGGGGGCAACCTATCAAAGGCTGGTGGATCAAGTGTTCGCCGATCAAAAGGGCCGAAACATGGAAGTCTATGTTGACGATTCGATCGTCAAAAGCAAAAAACTAGAGGACCATGTAAAGGACCTGGCTGAAACTTTCGCCACCTTGAGAAAGCATCAAATGAAGCTGAATCCGAAGAAGTGTGTCTTCGGCGTGAAGTCAGGGAAATTCCTGGGGTTCATGGTCAGCAAAAGGGGGATTGATGCCAATCCCTCTAAAGTAAAAGCGGCGCTCGACCTTCCTGAGCCGAAAACGAAGCGGGATGTTCAGCGGCTCACCGGAAGAATGGCAGCCCTCTCGAGGTTCATTTCCAGAGCTTCGGATAAGGGGTTACCTTTCTTCAAAGCCCTGAAACTCCCGAAAACAAAAGAGCTTGTTTGGGAGCAAGAGCAAAAAGACGCCTTTCAACAGCTTCGGGAGCATCTGGCTCGACTCCCAACGCTGGCTAGCCCAGCTGAAGGAGAAACTTTATACCTATATGTGGCCGTTAGCCCGGCCACCATCAGCGCAGTATTGCTGAGGGAAGAGAGTAAGAGTCAGCAACCGATCTACTTCGTCAGTCATACACTGACGGATGCCGAGACTCGCTACCCTCTACTCGAGAAAGTTGTTTTCGCGGTAGTAGTAGCTGCTCGGAAGCTGAGGCCCTATTTTGATTGCCATCAGATAGTGGTCTTAACTGATCAGCCTTTGGAAAAAGTTCTCGGCAAGGTTGAAAAATCTGGTAGGCTAGCCAAGTGGGCTTTTGAGCTCACCGAATTCAGCATCAGCTACCGTCCGAGGGCTGCCATTAAGGCTCAAGCCCTAGCGGATTTCTTGGCCGAATGCTCATACCAAGAAGCGCTAGACAGTGAAAAGAAATTCTGGACCGTGTTTACGGATGGGTCTTCCACCGAAAACGGCTCGGGGGCAGGAGTAGTGATAACTTCTCCCGAAGGCAAATCCCTTGAGTATGCACTAAAGTTTTCTTTTAAGGCCTCGAACAATGAAGCCGAGTATGAGGCAGCAATCGCCGGCCTACAATTGTGCATCTCCTTGGAAGCCGATCATGTCTGCTTAAAAACAGACTCTCCATGATAGCTTATCTTGCCAAGATCAAATCAGTCATTGCAGAGCTGAAAACTTTTGAGGTTCAGCTGATCCCAAGGGGTCAGAATACTCAGGCCGATGCACTCTCCAAACTTGCTAGTTCATCTTTTACCGAGCTGAACAGGTCTGTATATGTAGAAGTGCGTCGAGAGAGAAGTGTCGACGAAGCACCTGAAGTGTGCTGCGCTGACCCAGAGCCTAGTTGGATGGACCCCATCCTAGCTTTCAAGCTTCGGGGAGAAACTCCTGAGGATAAAGCTTTGGCCTCCAAGATGAAGAGAACAAGTTCTAGGTTCATTGTCTTCAGGGGGGAACTTCTGAAAAAGTCCTTCTCAGCCCCATTGCTGAAATGCGTGGGACCAACAGATGCAGATTATATCCTACGGGAGATTCACCTCGGCATCTGTGGGAACCACATTGGGGGAAGAACCTTAGCCCACAAGGCATTGAGGGCTGGATATTACTGGCCCACCATGATCGCAGATGCTAAGGAGCTGGTTCGGAAATGCGAAAAATGTCAAAAATACGCTCCAGTTATCCATCAGCCAGCAAGGGATCTTCAGCCGATCCTTAATCCACTCCCGTTTGCCCAATGGGGGCTGGATATACTGGGACCATTTCCAGAGGCTGTATACCAAAAAAAATGGCTGATAGTTGGTGTCGACTACTTCAGTAAATGGATCGAGGCCGAAGCAGCCTCGAACATTACAGAGCAAACTGTCAGAAAATTTATCTGGCAGAATATCATCACTCGCTTTGGCATCCCGAGAGTATTTGTCTTCGATCATGGGAGGCAATTTGATAACTTACCGCTGAAGCGGTACACAGATCAGTTCGGCATCAGACTGGCATATTCAGCGGTATGCCACCCGCAAAGTAACGGACAAGCCGAAGCTGCAAATAAACAGATCTTAAATGCCCTCAAAAAGAGGGTGGAAGATCAAAAGTCCAAATGGCTAGAGGAGCTCCCTGGAACCCTTTGGTCCCTTCGGACAACTGAAAAAGAGGCAACGGGCCACTCACCTTTTGAACTGGTGTATGGTGCCGAAGCCGTCCTTCCAGTGGAAATTGGCTCTGAGAGCCTTCGAGTGCACCACTTCTCGGCTGAGAATGAGCGACTGATGAGGGAATCTCTTGATTTCCTCGACGAAGTAAGAGACTCAGCTCGAGATAGAATGGCCGCCTATAAGCAGAGAATCAGCAAATTTTATAACCGAAGGGTCCATGCAAGGCCTCTCAAAATTGGAGACCTTGTCCTTCGGAATGCTGCTGCAGTTCAGAAAGGCCGAATCCATGGGAAACTCTCAGCTACATGGGAAGGACCTTATGAAATTTATGATGAGCTTCAGCCAGGGACATACCGACTTCGGCAGTTGGATGGAACTGAGTTGAAAAATCACTGGAACGCTGATGTACTGAAAAAATACCATGTGTAAACCCTTCGGGGTAGAACAATCTTTGTAAGTACATTTTGAACTAATGAAAGGCCTTGGAGCCGCCATTTATATAAATATTTACAACTTTTTATCCTTTCAAAATTTTCTTTGTTCTATCTACTCTTTAAGGGTTTTTTATTCAGCCTCGTCTGAAACCTTCGCCTTCGGGTAACTGGGTTTCAGATTGCTGACAAAACTCGTCTTTTTAAAGAACACTGGTCTTTCAGCTGAAGTCAAACTTCAGTAAGACTTGTTCTCCAAAGACATGAGTCCATGGACAATTCTGGGATATTGCCTTAACTGAGCCTTGTATCCCAGAGAGCCATTATCCGAAACATTGCCTTAAGTTGGCCCTGTGTTTCGGGTATCCATTTTTCAAAGATAGACAGAAAATCAAGGATAACAGCAACAGTTGAAAATTTTTAAATCAGCCTCGTCTGAAACCTTCGCCTTCGGGTAACTGGGTTTCAGATTGCTGACAAAACTCGTCTTTTTAAAGAACACTGGTCTTTCAGCTGAAGTCAAACTTCAGTAAGACCTGTTCTCCAAAGACATTAGTCCATGGACGATTCTGGGATATTGCCTTAACTGAGCCTTGTATCCCAGAAAGCCATTATTCGAAACATTGCCTTCAGTTGGCCCTGTGTTTCAGATATGCGTCTTCTTTAATAACACTGGTCTTTCAGCTGAAGTCAAACTTCAGTAAGACTTGTTCCAAAGAGGTTAGTCCATGGACAATTCTGGGATATTGCCTTAACTGAGCCTTGTATCCCAGAAAGCTAATATCCAAAGCATTGCCTTCAGTTGGCCCTGTGTTTCGGATATCCAACTTTCAGATGAAGTCAATCTTCAGTAAGATTTGTATCCCAGAAGCATTGCCTTCAGTTGGCCCTGTGTTTCGGATACCCATTTTGAAGAAGTGAAGAAATTGCTTATTCAGCTGAAGTCATACTTCAATTTCTGGGGGGCAAGAAGCACTCTCAGTGCAAGTATGTACGGCAGAATTGAAGAAACAGAAACAGTAAAGCATTCAAAAACAAAGCAATTGAAGAAAAGAGCATCAGATATATAATTCATGCTCAAAAATTGAGCTACAAGTTCAATAATTCAGTACCGGCAGCCGCCCACAAGCGGAAAATAACAGCTGCCGAAATACGTACATAAGCAAAAAAAATAATAAAACTGCTGTACGACAAGGCAAGCTGAAGCAAAAAACAAGGCAAAAAAAATTCAGAAAGCGGCAAGTCTGAAGTTAAGCACATGATGAACCGCAAGATTCTGAAGACGACTGCCCGAGTTCCTATGCTTCAGCCTGAGGATCAGACTGATCAGCGTTGAGCCCCATGGTGGCCTCAGCCCCAGCAGCAGAAGAAGCGGGCTTTGCACTCTGCCGAGCCTCCCTTTCCCTCTGCTCAGCTTCCAACTCCAGTCTCTCAGCTTCCTCTTCGGCTTCCTCAGCCTTAAGGATTTCAGCTTCGGCTGGAGTTGCATACTTCATATGAGGGTCTTCGGGATTCTGGACCCACTCAGTACATTTAGACCAGTCCAGCTTCGGCTCAGCATGAAGGCAGACTCTTCGGCATACTCGGAACCCGTTTCTGAAACCCATCTCATATTCCTCTTGGGTATAGACACGGACTTTGAGTAAAGCCTCAGCATCAGCCAGCTTCTTCTGGGTCTCCTCCAAGTCTTCCTTGGATTTCTTCAGCTCATCAGCGAGCTTGGAGGAGGAACCTTTCAGCTCGTTCAGCTCCTGCTGAATTTGGGAAGCCTTTGTCTGGGCTTGGGCCACTTCAACTTTTTGGATCATCAGTTGATCCTCAGCCTCATGGAGTTCAGCTCTCTGAGCTTCGGCAGCAGCAGCAGCCTCTGAGAGTTGGACATCTTTGGCATGGAGCAGCTCTTCAGCAGCCATTCGGCTGGCTTCAAGAGCCTCTAGACGTTGCTGCACTTCAGCTTGTGCAGCAGCTCCTTCCTGAATTCGGCTCTCAACAGCAGCCTTGAATTTGGAGACGTCCACTCCCATATGCTCCTGGAGGAATTTTTCCACTTCCACCAGTGGGGGAAAAACTTCCTTCTCCATAGCGTCGCAGAAGGTTTTGAGGGCTTCAGCAGCTCTTTTCTCATACTCCTCAACCTCCTGCTGTTTCTCTTCAGCTGCTGCTTGCTTCAGCTTAGCAAGCTTTACTTCCTCTTCAGCCACCTTCTTGTCGTGCACAGCAGCGTCTACCCTATCTTGTAGGGTATCAATCAGCTCTACAGTGAGAGTCTGATTGTGCACGAACTGAAAACAGGAAGACAAAAAAATATATATAAATAAAAAAAATATATATATATAAAGAGCTGAATTTCAGAGGAAATGAAGACAAGGAAAATTACCTGCATCATCAGCAGTTGGTTAGACCTGGCTGGGTCAGGAACTGATCTGCTGGATTCGCCCATCCCAGCAGTGGCCTTCAGCGACCAGATCCTTGCCCTGTCTACTTCGGACATGCCAGCAAAATCGCCGAAGTAGGCTGCAGCTCCTTCTCGGTTCTGACCCCATATGAGGTCCCAGATGTGGTCTGGGATTGGAATTCGGGGGGCCGAGAAACCCATTTCTCCAGAATGCAGAGTCTGGAAAGAAGGGAAGGATGACGATGGAGCTTGATTAGCTTTGGTTGTCTCAGCATCATCCTTCTCAGAGGAGTCAATTACTATGACCTCCTCTTCTTCAGGAGTGAGGACGAAAGCCTCGACCTCTCTGGCGATATCTGCCGTGAAGCCCTCAGCACTGGACATCACGGCATCCTTGTTTTCGTGCTCAGCAGCACTCTTCTTGATTTCTTCTTGGACCCCTCCCTTAGATTCGGGAGTTCTCTGATCCACCTCCATCTCAGGAGGTGGCGGAGGGGTCTTTTGAGGTGATTGGGGTGGTGGCTGGGGAACCCTCGGCGATCCATTGCCTTCATCGGGTTCCCTTATTGCAACGCCGATGGTCATCGGCCTCCTCTGAAAGTCATGAGGGCCGATGATGGCCATCCTTCGGCGCCTTTTCAGAAGGGGCTGCTCGTCCATATCTGAGTCTGAAGACTCTTGTATTTGGTCTTCGGGACGAACAGGAGCTTTGCCTTCTCTGTGTCTGTTACTCTCTTCAGACTGTAACAGACAGGGGGGAGGAAGAATGTGAGTAAAAAAAAAAAAAAAAAAAAAAAAAGAAGAAAAGAAAAAAAGAAAAAGTTAAGTCTGAAAGCTCACCGAGGTCTTCAGCAAAGCCTCGTCTTCTTCAGCTGCTCTAGCTGCAGCTTCGGCTTCAGCAGCTCTAGAGTACCCTTCTCCTCCTTCGCAAGCTTCGAGTACCCGTGCAACCTCTTCGGCTGTGCGGGCAGCTTCAGCTTCTTCGGCCAGCAGCTGAAACCAAGGGTCTCTCTTCTTCCACCAAGGCTTCTGCCTCTGATATAGAGCAACAACCTCAATTTGGAAGTGGGAAGAGTCTAGATGAACTTCCCTATGCCTCGGCTCAGTGATAGACGGGGCCCGTTCAGTTACAACTCGTTCTCGGTTGACACCAAGACGAGCGTAGTTAATGCCAACGTTGGTCTCGTCCCGCTCTGAAAAAAGGAAAGGGGAAAGGTTAGCTCAGATAGATTGGCACAGCATAAAAAAGCGAAGCGAGAGAAGAAAAAGAGATAATTAAAAAGCCTCGGCCCCAGCCGAAGAAGCTTACCATCCTTAAACTTTCGGCTGAGGCCAACAGCTGCTAGCATGTTCTCTTGGAAAACGTAATGCGTATCGGGGAGCCAAGTCTTCGGGATATGCTGCATTCGGCCACTGCCCCCCCGGTTCGGCAGCTTGCCGAAGATATGTTGCTGATCCAGGTTCGGATCCGCCCCGTTATCTGCGGGGGGACCTAGACTTCCCATTTCGGGATCAGGCTCAGCGAGGTACCGGGGAGCGCTGAAGACGCAAGGGTGGCCCGGATCTGTGGGTGCCCTAACCCAAATCCATTGACCTCTCCAGTCCTTGTCTGAAGAGTCGTTTGGCCACATGGTTAGGTATTGGGGCCGGGACTCAATCCGGTACCACCCAGAACCATGGCTTCCGTGCCCACTTTGAATATTTGGCACTAGCCGATGGAGCTTTTTGAAGCAGTGCAGGTTCGGCACATACTTGAAGAACTTGCAGACCCATAAGTATGTCATCACCCTTCGGATGCTGGTGGGGGTTAACTGACATAGAGAGATGTTGTAATGGATCAGCAAGTCTCGGACGAATACGTCCAAAGGGAACCTCAGCCCATACTGAAGCTGTCTCGTGTACACCCCCACATACCCCGGCGGTGGACGATGGATTCTATCGGATGCCGAGGGCATTCGGCACCAATACCCATCAGCTTCAAAAATGCCGTAATGCAACTCAATTTGCTCGGCAAATCGATATTGATCGGCATTCTCCACCCACCATGAGTAGGGGCGGTTCTTTATCATGGCCGAAGCAACTTCGGCATTCTCCCATTCTGAAAACCCGGGGAGGATATCCCAAAGGACAGCGGGAACTTCATCATCCCGTCCAGAAGCGCTCGGCTCCTCCGTTCTCTGAGGAGGAGCCGAGGAAAGGGGAGTCGCCCTAATCCCTTCAGCAGGGTCAGACTCCGGCCTTTGACCATTCCAGGTCCCAATCCTGTTCCTAGGATCGGGAATCGGCCTTGCTCTTCTTGGAGCACGGGCTCTACCTCTAACTCCTCTCGCCATTGATTATTTCGAAGAGAAAAGTCGAAAGAAAAGGGGAAGGAGTTCGAATTCGAAGAAAAATAAACTGAAATCAAAGGAATTTACCTTAATCTGAAGCGAAAGTTGCCGATTTACGAGTTCGTAGTGGCAAGTCTCAGTTTCTAAGCTTAATGCTCGGGGAATTTGCGAAGTTTTGATGCGGGTTCTTGGTTTCTCTCTCGAGAATTCTGGGTTTGTGTTGGTGAATAAGTGAGGAGAAATGACGCGCCTCTGTTTATATCTCCAGGTACGGGATACGAGGAGTCTGCGTTTTAATTTCTCTTAAGTAATCCACTAAGTAACCGTTAAACACATAATCTTGTGATTAAATTGCCCATTATCCGTCCAACTTCCACAATCATTAACCGTTGTTATCTCATTAATTACGGTTTAAATTCAAATTTTTGGATTAATTAAATCATTTACTTCCCTCCTTTTCTGAATTAAATCAAACCCGACCCGTCATCCTTCCAAATCGGGTCTGGGGGGCAAGTTGTTTGGGTCCAATTTAGTCCAATTGGGCCTAAGCACTAAATGATCCAATTAAAAGCCCAAGGTCAAGGTTCAACTCTCCAAATTGTGCAAAAGTCAAAGGTCAGCCCACAAAGCAAGCCAATTGGGCTAAGGCCCAACCTCTCCATATATGATGAGGTATAAAAGCTATCATATTGTCTCATTCAAGGGGGGATTCACATATACACATTCATATTCATTCATTGATACAGTGGGATATATTCCATAAAAGCCTCAAGCTACAAACTCTCTTGCATAGTGTCTTCTTCTTACACATTGTACTGACTTTAGCATCGGAGGGGCCTTCCTCGGCAACACCCCCGAGGCTAGTTTACGTGTGTTTACTGTGCAGGAAACCTTCGGCCCAACATAACTTGGACCGAATCCAGTCTTCTCCATCTCAGCGGACCTTCGGCAAGGTCCCATTGTTTTCACCCGAAACAGTATCAAAAATAACATGACACAAACTCGAAGAGATAAAACAAAATTGGCTAAATTTTTTTAGAAATGGAGGTGACAGGAAATCGGATGGGATACATAACAAATGTACCAATGTACCATCCTGGAGTATTTTGGCATCAGTAGTGTGGATTAGGGTCTAACTTTTTCAATAGATTGGGGAAAAGAGAACCTTTGGATTTTGTTTGGATATTCATGTTTTGCTTTTAAAATTAGAAATATGGTCCTAATGAAAAACGTCAAATGAACTCCACTTTCTTGGCGCCAAATCAGTTCAGGATATTCATGAGGAATTGACACTACAAGAAAAACGGGTTTGGGCAACGAACTTCATTAGTATGGGCAACGAAATATGTTGTCGTTGCACAAAAATGTTAATATGGGCTTCTAATCCAATTTCGTTGCCCAAATCTATATTTTGGGCGACGAAATACAATCCCGTAGCCCAATATGACTTTTGTGCCACGAGTATATATATATGGGCTACCAATTTTTGTTTCGTTGCCCAAATTTAATAAAACGACAAATTAATTTAATTCTACAGTCGCTCAAAACTTAAAAATAAGGCGGAAATTTTAATTTTTATTTTGTAATTTCCCACGTTCACAAATTAGTATAGAGTTCTCTCGCGGTTTTTCCCAAACTAATGAACTCTTAATTCTATTCAAAAAAAAAAATGAACTACTCTTAATTAATCAGGTATTCAACTCCCACCTCACCTCTAATTCAATCTTCTCCCTAAAACGAAACCCTCGTACTCTACCTCTAATTGCATAATCTTCTCCTCAAATCAGGTTTTTTCGGTGGCCGCTCCGATCTAGTCTGGTTCTCTCCGACGCGGCACACAATATCTTACACTACACTCGCATCTAAAGAGTATCTATTCAGGTAATTCTCATCTACAAATTCGGTTTTTTTTTTTTAACATTTCTGGGTGAAATTTGGTCTTTGAATTGATATAATCTGCTATGTGAGTCGATTGATTTAACATGCAAGGTAGAAATCCCATTTTATTTGTCGAATTATAGGAAATTTGAGCGTTTTTATAAAAGTCGATTGATTAATCAATGAATCATGTTAACAATGGTTTTGGTTCGTTGTTTATTCTCTTTCAATTTTGTTGCGATTATGTGTTTTTGGTTCAGATATGTTTAGTTTCTTGATAATTTTGTAGTAAATTGTATTGTTGTTTTATTTACAATTTTATTGTGATTTTCATTGAGAATTTCTTGCAATTTTAGTTGATTGATTATACTTTATATCTAGCAATACTTAAAATGATCATTACATGTAATTTACATAATCAGATTAATATTTGCATTGATAATATTCATTCTGTTGGACATATCTTGGGATTTTTCTCATACAGTGGGTCTAATTTAAAGTATTAAAAGAAAAGATGGATAACTTGACTACCTGCACAATCTTTTGATACTTAAAAATGGAATGAGATTGATGTAATTGAGCTGTCTTTGCCTAAAAATTGAGCTGCTGCCTGTTAAGAATCTTTAAACTATATGTTAGAATATATTGGGATATATTCTGAATTTGTATATTTGTTATATATGTTAGGAGTATAATTAGCTTTAGATGTATCCCTTAATTAGAGCTAATCAGTTTGTATACTCTAGCTAATTCCTAGCTAATCAGTTTGTATACTCTGCCTAACTTCACGCTTGTAATCTTGTATATAAGCCAAGGATGCTTGGTATGTTTGTTTTTGTGATGAATCTAATGATGTAAGATTTTCTTGTTCACACGGTTAATAGCTAAACTATCTAATGTGATCATTTTTTGTCGCTAATGTTTTTTTTTTAATTATTGTTTGTAAGAATGAATATGGATCGAAGTTGGATGAATCATAGTGGTGTAAAGGATAGACAAAAAAAGGAGTACATAGCGGGTGTTAATGAATTTCTACGGTTTGCTTTTAGGGGAATAAGTGGCGAAACAATGTTGAAATGTCCTTGTCTTAACTGTAGATTGGTTATGTCACAAACTCGTAAAAATATGCTATGTCACTTGCTAGTATATGGCATTGATCGTAGTTACAACCCATGGTTGAGTCACGGAGAAAGTGTAGAGCAAATTGATAAAAATAAAGATCAAGGGTATGTAGCAGAGGTTTCAGATAATGAGAGTGAGGATCGTCCTTTTGATGACATGGCTCCATTTGTTTTCGATGCAACAAGCGCGTGGAATTCTATAAACTCTACATCAATCAATGAAAATGAAAGAACCACATATATAGGATCAAGTAGTGGCACTAGTGAAACTCCTATGTTGCTCCAAAAATTAGTGGAGGATATGGAGGCTGACTTGTATCCAGGATGTAAAACATTTAAGAGATTGGAGTTTATTATGTCATTGTTGCACATTAAAGTTAGCAACAAGTGGAGTGATAAGTCTTTTTCAATGTTATTGAATGCATTGCATAGGGCGTTTAATTATGATAACAATTTGCCTTCAAGCTCTTATGACGCAAAAAAATATACTAAAGCGCTAGGGTTAGATTATGTTAAGATTGATGCATGCGTCAACCATTGTGTTTTATTTAGAAAGGAGTTTGCAAATGAAGTTAAATGTCCTAAGTGTTCAGCACCTCGATGGAAGCAGGATATTTCTCAAGATGATGAGAATTCAGACGATGAAGATGAGGGTGTCCATAGAAAAACACGAGTACCTCAATTAGTCTTGCGCCATTTTCCACTTATTCCAAGGCTCCAAAGGATGTTCATGTGCTCCAAGCTCGCAATGCACATGCGGTGGCATAATAAAGGACATGCTGGTGATGATGACGACAGTATTATGAGACACCCAAGAGATTCAAAATCGTGGAAGTCTTTAGATGAGCTATATCCCGAATTTGCTGCAGATGCACGTAATGTACGCTTGGCTTTAGCTAGTGATGGGTTCAATCCCGGGGCGAACATGAGTAGTAGATATAGCATATGGCCTGTTATGTTAGTACCTTATAATTTACCTCCTTGGATGTGCATGAAAAGTGACAACATGATGTTGTCATTATTAATTCCCGGCCCTAAATCTCCTGGTAATGACATAGATGTTTTTTTGCAACCTTTGATAGATGAGTTGAAGGAATTATGGGAGAGTGGGGTACAAACCTTTGATGCCCATAGTAAGGAGACATTTAATATGCGAGCAGTGTTAATGTGGACAATTAGTGATTTCCCAGCATATGCCAATTTGTCTGGCTGGAGCACTAAAGGGGCGAAGGCTTGCCCTAATTGCCACAAAGACACAAATTCCGAATGGTTGAAACATGGCCACAAATGGTGTTATATGTGTCATCGTGTTTTTTTAGAACCAGATCATAAGTGGAGACTTAATAAGAGGTTCTTTAATAAGAAAGTTGAAAGGCGTGCACCACCTAATCCATTATCAGGGAATGATGCTTTGGAGCAGCTACATGGATACCCTAATGTGGAATTTGGTAAAGATAATAAAGGGAAACGAAAAAGAGGGGAAAGATATATTGTTCACCAGTGGAAAAAGATTAGCGTTTTTTTTCAATTGCCTTATTGGAGACATCTGTTAGTTCGACACAATTTGGATGTGATGCATGTGGAAAAAAACGTTTGTGAAAATATATTAGGCACATTGCTTGACTTACCTGGAAAGAACAAAGACTCTGTAAATGCTCGGTTGGATTTAGAAGCCATGAAAATGCACGATGATCTTCGACCGAAGAAAGTAAGGGACAAGTATCAAATACTGCGAGCCCCTTTCAACTTGACCTTACATGAAAGGAGGAAAATTGTCACATTTTTATCGAAATTAGCATTCCCCGATGGTTATTCATCTAACATTTCTCGATGTGCTTCTTTGCAAGATGGAAAAATCATAGGAATGAAAACTCATGATTTTCATGTTTTCATGCAAGATTTGCTTACCCCGACCTTTCAAGGTGTCTTAGATGAAAAAGTTTTAGAACCTTTAAGAGAGCTTAGTTTGTTTTTTAAGCAGCTTTGCGCTAAGACCTTAAAAGTAGCCGACTTGGAACGAATGGAAGTGATAAGCCTTCTTATCATGGGTTGAGAGAAGCATTTTAGGGTGTGTTTTGATGCTTTATATGTACTTTTGTTAGCTTTTGTGAGTTTTGGGCTGTGATCTCACTTATGTGCAAAAGGCGGGATTTATGAGTATAAGTGAGTGAGTGAGCTCGGGAACCAATGAAGAGTTATGTAAGAAGGATGGACCTTGGCTCGTGATTTGAGAGTTGTGATGGAGCATGGAAGAGCAAGGAAGAAAGCTTGAGGAAAAGGTGAAGCAAAGCAAGAAGAAGAAGCAAGGAAAGAAGGCAAAAACAGCAGGAACCGCTGCCAGGGCCGCTGGCAGCTGGCCAGAGCCGCTGGCAGCGGGTATACCAGAGTGAGGGGCTGCCAGAGCAGCTGCCAGCGGGTCCAGAGCAGCTGGCAGCGGCTCTGGCAGAAATTCGGGCTGTTTTGGTTAATTTTCAGCAATTTGGCTTTGTTTTGGCTCGTGTTTTGGATATTATTTTATTATTATTATTGTGTTCTGTTATTAAAATATAGAAACATATAAATAGCTTAGTTTTAATTAAGTTTTAAAAAAAAAAAGAGAAGTTGGGAGATTTGAAAGCTCTCTAGGGTTTCTTTTACAATTTTCAGAAATCTTTGATTGAGAATTAGAATTCATGGAAGCTTAATCTTCCGGATTCTTGGTTAAAGATTGAAGCTTTTGGCTACAATTTGTGAGATCTCTCTTCTTTTGATATCTATTGAATATATATTGTTCCTTGAATTAATTTTATGATTTGCTTTAATCAATTGCTAGGTTAGAATTGTTAGATTCGCTTGCATCTAATTAATCTTTCCAAAGTAGCAACTTTAGGTTATGAATGCATGCTTTTGGTTTATAACTCGAAGGAGGAATAATATTATTGAAGAAATTAGACCGCTTGTGTTAATTTGTTCAATCCTTGTTGATTTCTCCGTTTATTTTCTTCTTGTGGATGATTTAGAGCGCTTGTCTTATATTATACATTAGAAAGGGTTAGAAAGGAGCGCTTTGCTATTTCTAACTATTTATGAGAATTTAGAATCTAGGAATTCTACAACAAGGTGTTCAATAGAGCTTGATTGAGGAGACTTCTATGATCAATTTGTATGTTCATTAGTGGATTTCGCATAACCAAGACCGTTCTTCTCATTGATTACCTATTCGTTACGTTCGTTGTTCTTACTTAGTTCATTTATCATCATTGCTCGTGAAAACCCCCTTCGTTACTTAGGTTACTACCGTCCTAGAGTATTTCCACTTAGGTTTCCAGTTATTAGTCCCTTTTTCCCTGTGGATTCGAACTCGACTTCCCTAACTACGTTTATTTGCAGTTAGCTTAGTTGTGATATTTTTGGTTGCATACGACTGAGGCACACCAAATTTTGGCGCCGTTGCCGGGGAATTAAGGCGTTACTTTTTAATTGTTTATCTTAGTAGAATTTATTTTAGGACTGTTCTTAGCTATCTTTCTTTGTTTGTTCGCTAGGGTATGATAAGTACCCGTTCTGCTAACAAAGAAGTTTTGCAGTTTGATCCAGAAATTGAAAGGAATATTTCCAGGTTGCGAAAAGAGGCAAAAACAACCCCTAGTGAATCAACGTACTCCTTCAATATTCAAGAAGAAGAGGAGATGGCTGACAATCGAACTCTAAGAGAACTTACAGCCCCTAACTTGAACCAACAACCGTTGTGCATTGCATACCAGCAGTTGGAGGAAGGTACTAATGTTGAGATCAAATCCGGTCTAATTCATCTATTGCCGGCATTCCATGGCATGAAGGGTGAAGATCCAAATAAACATCTGGCAGAATTTCATGTGGTATGTACTAGCATGAAACCGATTGGGATGACTGATGAGCAAATTCAGTTGAGAGCATTTCCTTTTTCTCTCAAAGATGCAGCGAAGGATTGGTTTTACTATCTTCCCCCAGGGAGCATAACAAATTGGGCAGGTTTGAAGAAGTGTTTCTTAGAGAAGTATTACCCAGCCACTATTTCTGCAAGCCTTAAGAAAGCTATCAGCAATGTGGATCAGAAGGAAGATGAGTCCTTGTATGAGTATTGGGAGAGATTCAAGAGATTGTGTGCTAGTTGTCCGTACCATGGGTATTCCGATCAAGACCTCATCCTATACTTCTATGGAGGTCTAACAGATGATGATTTGAGGATGGTGAATGCAGCAAGTGGTGGAGGGCTAGTGAATAAGACTCCAGGAGATGCAACTAGGCTGATTGCAGAGCTAGCAGAGAATTCTAGGCAGTTCAGTCAGAGAACTCCCACGCGCCGGGTGAATGCAGCAAATTCAAATACAACTGAGTTAGAGAGTCAAGTAGCTGATTTGACTTCTATGATGCGTGAGTTCATGGTGAACTCAAGGAATCCACAGCAACTGAATGCTTGTGGTTTATGCACCTCCACAGGACATCCCACTGATGCATGTCCTCAATTACAAGAGGAACAGAATGAGCAGGCCAATGCAATGGGTTTCCAAGGGCAAGGTCCGCAGAGAAGATATGATCCCTTTTCAAATACCTACAACCCAGGATGGAGAGATCATCCAAATTTGAGATATGGGAATTCCCAAGGAAACCAACAACATCAGCATGCTCAAGGTCAACAACAGTTTCAGCAATATAGGGCACCGTTCCTAACACCTCAAGGCCAAAGCTCTAATTCAGGTAATATGTCAACTGAAGAAATGATTAGATCACTAACTTCTAATGTTTCTACCATGCAGCAGAATATGATGCAATTTCAACAAGAAACCAGATCAAGTATTCAAAACCTGGAGAATCAAGTCAGTCAAATCTCAAGTGCAGTAAGCCGACTTGAAGCTAAGGACTCTGGAAAGCTTCCATCCCAAACGGAGCTGAACCCTAAGCAACAAGTTAATGCAATAACATTGAGAAGTGGCAAAAAGTTGCAAGAAACTGTAGTTGCACCTAAGAAGGCTAAAGACTTGATTGGAGTTGAGGAGGAGGAAGTAGAACAAGAAACTAAGGCGAATCCGCCAACCTTTACCTCTTATGAGCCTGTGCCACCTTTCCCAGAAGCCTTGCAAGATACTCGAAGGTATGAGAAAGACAAGGATATTTATGAGACTTTCAGCAAATGTGAGGTAAATATGCCCCTCTTGAATGTGATTAAAAGTGTTCCTCGTTTTGCTAAGTTTATGAAGGAACTGTGTACGATCAAGAAAAAGCACAGGTTGGGAGGAAAAGAAAAAGTGAAGGTGAGTGCTCATGTTTCTGCAGTTTTCCAAAAGAAACTCCCAGAAAAATGTGGTGATCCTGGTATGTTTACTATTCCTGTTACAATAGGAGACACCACATTACACCGAGCCATGTTGGACCTAGGTGCATCAATCAATGTCATTCCCTACTCCCTGTTTAAATCTTTAGAACTTGGGCCTTTGCATGAAACTGGGGTAGTAATTCAGTTAGCTGATAGGTCCAATGTATATCCTAAGGGGGTAATAGAAGATGTACTTGTTAAGGTTGATGGATTGATCTTTCCTGCTGACTTTTACGTCCTTGACATGGAACATGACAAACAAGCAGCCCCCATCCTGTTAGGAAGACCTTTCTTAAAGACTGCTAAGACAAAAATCGATGTGTCTACCGGTTCTTTGACTATGGAGGTTGATGGGAAAGCAATTGTGTATAACATTTATGATACCATAAAGTATCCTGTTGATACTCATTCTTTATATTCTATAAATGTTGTCGATCCAATATTGCATGATGTTTCTAACATTGATCATGGGGATGAGCTCCTCACACCTATTACTAATGTTGTGTCTGGTGATTGCTTGGATTCTTCTATACCTACTAATGTGCAGGTGAAGGTGGCGGAATTGAATGAACAGTCCAAGCTTCCACCTATACCACTAGGGGCAACACCCACCCCGTCATCATTTCCGGGCAAGAAATTATCCCAGGTATACCACACAGCAAAGAATAAGGTGTGGCATGACAAGATGAGCTCCCGTTGGAAGGGTCCAATTCAAGTTGACAAGGTCTATCCGCATGGAGCGGTAGAAATTCGGAGTTTAGAGACCAACAACATGTTCAAAGTGAATGGAAAAAGGCTCAAACCCTACTTCGAGGGTTTCAAAACCGAGAACGTGGAGTGCATCGATCTCTACGAGCCATCAATGGAGTAGCGAAGTGGGATGAGCCGCGTCGAGCCAACGACGTAAAACAAAGGCGCTAATCGGGAGGCAACCCGATCGAAAATCTTCCCCATTTCTTCTTGTAGTTTAGTTTTTTATTTTTCTTGTGATGTGAAGAGTATTTTTTATTGTGTTTGTGTAGGTGGATGCCTTGGGAGTATTTGTTATGCGCGAAGAGCAGCAAAAACAGAGCAAAACAGGCCAAAGGGGGGCTATCCCTGCAGTAGTCGCTGGCAGCTGCTCTGCAGCCGCTACCAGCGGGTCTTCTTGCAGCCCAAACCCCTTTGTTTCTGTCCCAGCCGCTGGTAGCTGCTCCTGAGCCGCTGCCAGCGGGCCCCCCCTCTACGTTTTGTTAATTTCAAAAAAAAAAAAAAAAAAAAAAAAAAAAAAAAAAAAAAAATTTACGCAGTATAGCCGCTGCCAGCGGGTCTTCCAGCAAAGAAGATCCAACAGCTCTGCTTTAGCCGCTGGCAGCGGGTCCCAAGCCGCTACCAGCGGCCTTTCCAGCCTTTCCTGAATTTTTCACCCTTTTTGACCCATTTCTTGATTTCTAAAATCCAATTCATCCTTCTTCTCTTTCCCTTAGCAATCCCACACTCATACTCCCAAACCCTAACCCAATCTTTCCTACACACAATCCCTTTCCCTCACTTTCAAAGACAATTCAACCTAAAATTGTTTCAATTTCTCAATTTCACACTTGGCATTTGAGGAATTGTGAGAACCTTGGTGTTTGGAGGTTTGGTGGTGTGTTCATTGTGCTTTGAAGAATAAAGTGTGAGTTGTGCAATTCATTCTTAAGCAATGGGAAGAGACAACAAGGTGATACTTCAAAAGAGGGTGAATCACCCTCTTTTCCCCAAGCAAGTGACTTCATGGGAATTAGGCTCACTACAAAGGAGCAAGCTATTTGAACTCCAACAACCCAAGAGTATAGTGCAATGCACAAAGTTCTTCGATTTGGAGGCATTGCAAGAGGTTGGTTTGGAGGAGGTGATGGAGCACGAGCGCACCTACTTATGTGAGGTATACATGAATTCCTTTCCACTTTGACTAAGGGATGTCAAGAATTTCTTTCAATTTTAACAATAAGAACTATATCATGCCTTATGCGGTAATTAAAAATGCTTTTGGTTGGAATGATCTTCCCATGGGCAACACTTGGGGTTCCCATAGTTCATTTTTTCTTCTCGAAATTTTTGAAATCCTTGATAATGCCTAATCTTCCGGCTCCGGAGGTCCTTCTCCTTGAGGTTTTGCATCCTTCTTCCTTTCCCATACTTTTGTTTTAATTGTTGTTGTTCTTGCATTGAGGACAATGTTTCATTCAAGTAGGGGGGGAAGCAATTCTTGCATATCATTACAAATTGTATAGTTATCTTAATTTGATGGTTTTGTATAGCTATCTTAATTGTGGTTCAATGAAGCAAGCTTGAAAAAAAAAACAGAAAAAAGTATGAAAAAAAAAGAAAGAAAGAAAAAAGAAAAAGAAACCCGCTAAGTCGAAAACCTGAAAAGGCGGCTTAGGCAAAAATGGGGGCCCGGTTAGGTTGAAAACCCGAAAGGGCGACCTAAGCAAAAAAGTGGCTAATGAGTGGGTGAGAAAGTGAGATTTGGAAAAAGATGAGAGGCTAGGATGAAAACCCGAAAGGGCTCCTAGGCAAAATGAGAGAAAAAAGAGAGAAATGTTCATGAATTTGATTTTTCAAGGAAATTTCGCATCTATTTGCCGGAGTCGGTGTCATAAGGGGAGGAGATATAAGGAGGTGTCGGGGTAGGTTTCATCTTGGTGATTTTGGGAGATAGTTGAGATTTTGGGGGAATTTGTTGATCATCTTAGGAATTTGAGAGCATGAGTTGTTTGTTTTCACTCTTGAATGTGGAAGTGTTTTTATGAGATTTTTGGTTAAGTTGAGTTTTTGTTTGCCCAATTTTATCAAAAATTTCATTTCTTTAGGCGGTTGAGAATATTCATACTCATGGCTATGCGTTTATCGTTCCAAGTTGATTTTGGGGATGAATTGATAAATAAGAAAAAAGGGAGATTCAAAGTGTGAAGTATGGGGGAGTGTGATTGTGATTGGTTGATAAGTACTAGGATGTTTTGTTGAGTTTGAGTGCGTAGAGCTAGTTTGATTCCACCATCTTCTGTTTTGAACCTTAGTGAGGAGGATGTGTTTTATTCTCTAAGTTTACTCGAGGGCGAGTAAAGGTTCAAGCATGGGGGAATTTGATAAGCCTTCTTATCATGGGTTGAGAGAAGCATTTTAGGGTGTGTTTTGATGCTTTATATGTACTTTTGTTAGCTTTTGTGAGTTTTGGGCTGTGATCTCACTTATGTGCAAAAG
Source organism: Chenopodium quinoa (assembly GCF_001683475.1). Taxonomy (NCBI): domain Eukaryota; kingdom Viridiplantae; phylum Streptophyta; class Magnoliopsida; order Caryophyllales; family Amaranthaceae; genus Chenopodium; species Chenopodium quinoa. The sequence continues at coordinate 2,102,579 of NW_018743850.1, read as the reverse complement.
GCGGGATTTATGAGTATAAGTGAGTGAGTGAGCTCGGGAACCAATGAAGAGTTATGTAAGAAGGATGGACCTTGGCTCGTGATTTGAGAGTTGTGATGGAGCATGGAAGAGCAAGGAAGAAAGCTTGAGGAAAAGGTGAAGCAAAGCAAGAAGAAGAAGCAAGGAAAGAAGGCAAAAACAGCAGGAACCGCTGCCAGGGCCGCTGGCAGCTGGCCAGAGCCGCTGGCAGCGGGTATACCAGAGTGAGGGGCTGCCAGAGCAGCTGCCAGCGGGTCCAGAGCAGCTGGCAGCGGCTCTGGCAGAAATTCGGGCTGTTTTGGTTAATTTTCAGCAATTTGGCTTTGTTTTGGCTCGTGTTTTGGATATTATTTTATTATTATTATTGTGTTCTGTTATTAAAATATAGAAACATATAAATAGCTTAGTTTTAATTAAGTTTTAAAAAAAAAAAGAGAAGTTGGGAGATTTGAAAGCTCTCTAGGGTTTCTTTTACAATTTTCAGAAATCTTTGATTGAGAATTAGAATTCATGGAAGCTTAATCTTCCGGATTCTTGGTTAAAGATTGAAGCTTTTGGCTACAATTTGTGAGATCTCTCTTCTTTTGATATCTATTGAATATATATTGTTCCTTGAATTAATTTTATGATTTGCTTTAATCAATTGCTAGGTTAGAATTGTTAGATTCGCTTGCATCTAATTAATCTTTCCAAAGTAGCAACTTTAGGTTATGAATGCATGCTTTTGGTTTATAACTCGAAGGAGGAATAATATTATTGAAGAAATTAGACCGCTTGTGTTAATTTGTTCAATCCTTGTTGATTTCTCCGTTTATTTTCTTCTTGTGGATGATTTAGAGCGCTTGTCTTATATTATACATTAGAAAGGGTTAGAAAGGAGCGCTTTGCTATTTCTAACTATTTATGAGAATTTAGAATCTAGGAATTCTACAACAAGGTGTTCAATAGAGCTTGATTGAGGAGACTTCTATGATCAATTTGTATGTTCATTAGTGGATTTCGCATAACCAAGACCGTTCTTCTCATTGATTACCTATTCGTTACGTTCGTTGTTCTTACTTAGTTCATTTATCATCATTGCTCGTGAAAACCCCCCTCGTTACTTAGGTTACTACCGTCCTAGAGTATTTCCACTTAGGTTTCCAGTTATTAGTCCCTTTTTCCCTGTGGATTCGAACTCGACTTCCCTAACTACGTTTATTTGCAGTTAGCTTAGTTGTGATATTTTTGGTTGCATACGACTGAGGCACACCAGGAAGCAAATATAGCAATCACATTATGTAAGCTAGAACGTATCTTTGTTCCGGCTTTCTTTGATGTGATGATTCATCTTCCCATACACTTAGCTACAGAAGCAAAATTGGCTGGACCTGTGCATTATCGCTGGATGTATCGATTTGAAAGGTAAGTTTAATTTATTGTATGTCTAAATATCTAAAAATAAAGTGAATTTTATTACACTTATTCTAGTCTTTATTAATAGAGCAATGCGGACATTTAAATCATTTGTACGGAACAAAGCGCATCCTGAAGGTTCAATTGCCGAAGGGTATATTCAGAAGGAATTATTAGTATTTTGTGCTAGATATCTCTCTAAGATTGAGACACAATTCAATCGTTTAGATCGAAATGAGGATATGAACTATCCACAACTTCATAGTCTTTCGGTGTTTTATAACACCGGCAAGACATTGGGGAAGCCAAATTTAAAGCAATTGAGTATTGAAGATTGGAGAAAAGCTCAATTGTATGTTTTGCAGAATTGTGAAGAAGCACAACCTTTTTTTGAGTAAGTATATAAAATTATAATTATATTATTATACGATTATACGGACTAAATGTTGCTAAACATTTTTTTTTGTTCGTAGTGAGTATGAGAATGACATAGGCCATCGAGATGTTGAATTCTGCAAGTGGTTTGAGAATAGAGTAAGATAGTGCTTTATTCCTATATATATATATATATATACACACATAAATACATTAAATTCTGCACATATATTCATTTTTTATTTGTATTTATATTGAAAATAATTAGATTATACAACTTTGGGAAGATAAGGATGAACGAGTTACAGAAGAATTATTGTGCTTGGCACGAGGGCCAATGAAGCGTGTTGTAACTTTTGATGGATATGTTATTAATGGGTTTAGATTTCACACTAAAAAGCGTCAAAGACATCGAAAAACTCAAAATAGTGGCGTTGTTGTATTAGGGGATGCAGAGAGTGGAGGGAAGGACTTTTACGGGACTTTAGATGAAGTTATTGTTCTGGAGTATGATGCCTTAGAAAACCGAACAAGTCCTAAGGTGGTATTGTTTAGGTGTAAGTGGTTTGATGTATTCAGCGACGAAAGAGGGATTAAAAAGGATAAATTTGGGTCTACGCTTGTCAATGTTTCTCGTACATTGCAAACAAATGAACCTTTTGCATTAGCCTTTCAGATTGAACAAGTTTTCTTTATCTCTTCTCATGATGAGCGACATTGGAAATATGTAATTAAAGTTAAGCCACGTAACTTTTTTGATTTCCCTAATGATGAAGACGCTGAACAAAATGAAGATCTATGGAATATTGTGGAAGAAGGAGCAACTAACCTTGAAGAGTTCACTGCACTTAGTGATGAGGAAATCAATATGGTAAGAGATGATGTTGAACCAGAGTTGGTTGATGCAGAGGTCATCTTAGAATGTACTAATAACATTGTTGACACGGATAATGACGATGAGCAAGAAGAGGAAAGTGAAGAGGATGATGAAGACGATCTTGATACAAGCTCTAGCGTGCATGAGATAGATGAGAATCTTGAGGATATAGAATCTGACAGCGATAGTTCTACAGATTCCCCTTCTTAGTTTCTGGTAATTGATGTTTTCTAAACTAAAATGAAGTAAATGAGTCACTTAAATCATTTTTTCTACATTAATAAATATATTGTATTGGTATAATTGCAGTTACCCAGCATCCGCGGAGAATGTTGCAATTTAGGCGCTACTACAATCTATAATCAAATCTTTGTTGCTCTTAGTTAGTAATTTGCAAAACTATTTTTATGCATTAGTGGTTTTCAGCTAATATGGTGACAAGTTAATCACTTGACATAAACTAGCTCTAGTCTTTGTTTTAGTCTGTTCTTTGTGTTAGTTTCTTTGTTTTGTAGCAGCTTTCTTTTTTCAATTTGTTTGCTTTTCTTGTTTTGTTCTCTCTTGTTTGGGGTCTTCCCTCCATTGCAATGCAACTGCTAATTTGTTGAGTAAGTCTTTTCATTTATATGTTTCTTTACATAGATTGGATTTGATGGAGTTTAGTTTTTCATAATTTTATGCTGCTTTTATACTTATTTGAATATCACTAATATTATGCACAAGAAATTGTTATAGGAAAATGGCAATTGAGCAAGTGCAGCGGGATGCATCACAGTTGCCTAAGACAAGGCAAGCGTCAAGTACAAGGCAACATGTGCACAATGTGCAACAACAGAATACAAAGCAGCAACAACAACAAAATGCAGAACAGCAACAAGAAACTGTCCAGCAACAACAACAGCAGATTGTGGGGCAGCAACAACAAACTGTCCAGCAGCAACAACAGCAGAATGTGCATCAGCAGCAACAACAGCAGATTGTGGGGCAGCAACAACAACCGAATCAGGAGCAGCAGCATGATGCAGAAGCATCAACTAGTGATCAGTCCAGAGAGCAAAGATTGACATACCGGGAGAAACGAAGGCTTGAACAAGCTGAACATCGACTAAAGTTTCCTGATCGTAAGAGGCGTGGGCCAACTAGGGGTAAGAAATATGTTACTAAGATGTGGAATCCTAATTCTGAAGAAAAGATTAAAATAAATTTCATGGATGAGCTTCGACGGGTGGTTGGTGAAAAGGCAGATGAATTCATATGTGATTGTAGCAATTGGGTGAAAGAATTTTGTCCCCTCAAGTCATTGTATGTGCTTTAACTTACAAGTTTTTTGAATATATGCTGCTAAAGTTAATTTTCATGACTCTAAATTTACTTTATTCATGACAGGAATTGGACTAAAATGGATTCAGGTGCAAAAGAGAGGCTGTATAAAAAGATTCGAGTAAGTTTTGGAAGTATTTGAGACCATGAAAAATGTCTGAATGTGTTTAGCATATATGGATGCATATTTATTATGATTTACGTTGGCAGGCTAAATATGATTTACCTGATAAAGTTGCTGGTGCTGATGTTACTGATGCGTTGAGCTTTCAGTGCTCCATGTTGTATAAACATTGGAGATTTAGGCTTAAAGAGAAATACTTTAGAAACAAGTCTATTGCAGATGCTATAAATAGCAGACCAGATAATATTGATGCTAACCAATGGACATGGCTAGTATGTGAGTATTGGAATGATGAAAAGCAAAAGGTAAAATTCCATTTGACTCTTTTTTTACCTGACCATTAGTTGAATTTATATTATGATAATCTGATAGTGCCTTGTTTTTTTATGGCTTGTAGCGTATTAGTAAAGTTAACACGGATAATAAGCTTAAGCAAACTGAAACTCCTGCAAATGGTGCAAGGTCTACCGCAAGAATTTTCCATGAATTGGTACGGCTTTTATATTTTTACAATGATTTATATAATAATTTGTTTAAAGTGGTGCAAATGAATAATTTCATGGTAGATTAGTTCTGCTAGCTTTTGGACTGTAACTATTATTTGAGCACTGATCACATTTCATTGTATAATTTGGCATTGCTTATCATAAATGCAGATGAATGTGCAACAAACTCAAGGTAGTCAAGAACATGAAGGATCATCAGATAATCCACTTGAAACTCAACAGGATCCTCTGTACATCACCTTATTTGAGAAAACTAAAAAGTAATCAATAGTCCCTTGGTGGTTTTTTTTAGTATTTTTTTATATAAGTTTTTTAAATTTTATAAATCATTGAATTAAGTTGTTTATTCTTGTGCTTGAATTAATATGCTAGGCATAAAGACAAGGGATTTGAACCTAATGCTGAAAAAGACTATGAAGCGCTTAGAAACCTTCATGAAAAAGAAGTGAAAGAGCATGGTGAAGATACACTAAGTGTCAAAGCAGCATACATGGAGGTTTTCAAACCAAAGTCTGGATATGTCAAGGGACTTGGTCCTGGAGCTCGTCCACCTAAGAAAAGAAGAGTTGAAGGAGAAACTAATGAAGTTAGAGTGAAATTATCAGCTGAGATTCAACAATTAAAAGAGGATGCCGCAACACGTGAGGGTGTACTTGTATCTCAGATTGAATCCCTGAAGGAATCTAATGAAGAGCTTAGAACCTCAAATGAAGAGCTTATAGCATCAAATGATGAGCTTAAAGCGACCGTATCTAGAATCAACATAGAAGCTCAGAAACGTGAAAAGAAGCTCAGAGATGATATGATGAAAATGTTTGAGCAACTTAGGTATGACACTTACTCATCTTCTATTTGAGATATATATTTTTAGTTATTATAAAAAAAATATGTTGTTGTGTGTTGTTGCTGTTATGGTTCTTGGTAGTGTCTATTAGCTTTTTATGAAGTTTATGAAGCAAGCATACTGAATAGTTGGATGGAGTATGCAGTCAAATATAATTCACTTCTATAAACATGTAAAATATAATATCTCCAAGATCTTACTCTTTCTTGGAATTGGACCTAGTCCTTGTATACTATGTCTATGGTGTCTATCATCATCCCCATCACTCTCCTCTGTAGAGCCTGACTGTTTCTGTAGCATTGGGTTCTTTCTTACATCCTTTTTAGCATAGCACGTGTCTTATCCTTAAACCTCGAACTTTTCCTTCTTTTCTTTTGTTGCCTCTGTTCGACCTTTACAAGCCTACTATCATTAGGACATTGAGAAGCACTGCTGGTTGATTCTGCTTCATATTTTATCGTCCTTTATTTTTCCTTACCACGACTGTGTTCATCTCATTGTCCTGACTATCACCACAACTTTAACTGGAGATAAGTGCATGGAGCTATTATATGAACCTGTGAAAGAGTAGAGTTAATAGATGACTCCTCTGCTCAGCCGACTATATGTATTTTAAGTTGTCGGCTGAGTATGCAGAATCCCCTCTCGCCTTTGTGTTCCTCTATCTGCAACTTTGGTTTTGCATTACTTGTATTTTCATAGGAAGTTTTAGAAACATCAGATTTGGTAACTTACAAGCTATACTGGCGGAAGATGAAGTTATTCCCGTGTAATTTATTGCCATTTTACAATTACAGTGTAAATTCTAATCAATTAGTACTATGTATGATAATCTTATCGATCTTAGACACATGAGGCTTGTTAGTAATGTTAAACTCCATTGATTCACTTAACGTATGTTCAATAACATAAGACAACTCTTGTTCAGAAAGAGGGATAATTATTAGTTGACATAAAAAAGAGTTTTTTATAGGTCGATGTGTATTTTGCAATACGAACTATTACTTTTCTGATTGTGCTATCATATTCTTCTCCTAGAAATTGAATAAACAATTGAAGCAGGAACTTGTGACTCTCCCCTTCGATGAAGTACATATGCTATCCCCTTTCCCTTCCGAAAAATAAAGCTCTGGCAAAATTTAGCATAGTATAGTTTAGCATAACACTTTTCATTTCAGTACTTGCTTTTTTTTATTTATGTAGAAACTTGGCATAGTTTAGCATTCTTTTCCTTATCATTTGTTATTAGGGTTGCTGTTGTGGTAATTAACAAGATTAATTTGTTAATGTGCCATGTGTTTAGAGTTGGGATTGATTTGTCTGGGCGTTTGTACCAAACATCATATTTGGTTTCTGGTCGTTGTTTGTGCAAGCTTTCTGGTGTTAGAGTACTGATAAAATACCCTTTCAGTTCAAAGATATTGTTGTGTGATGTAGGGATAAATGGTTTTAAATCTGATTTCTATTATTGGGATCTTTGGGCATATGCATATTAGCTTCTTTACCAAGCTTAATTCCGAGCCAGTCACAAAATTTATAGCTTCATCTGAATATAGACCGGTTTTAAAAACCTGATATAACTAGTCAATATCTATTGTGCGTTGGTCTGGCTCAGGTCAAAAAGCTTGACCTAGAGCCTGATAACATAACCAAACCTATAACTGATCCTGTGGCAACTTAGTAGTATACATTTTGAGTGTCGAATTCTAGATTCAGGAAAAAAGCTTGTGGATTTTTTAGGCAAGCATTGGGTGGAGGCCCGTGTTCATCATCAATGAATTTTCGTGAGGTATGCTTTATCATTTGGAATGAATTTTTCTGAGGTATGTTGAGTCTCAAATTTTGTAGGACAAAGGTATATTATTTTTTTGAAAGGAAATGTAAATTCTTCTTGCATCCCCTTTGATATATCCTCATTCGCAAGGTGAAAATAACTAGTATATATTTTTGTGAAAATGATTGCATGATTTATATACTAAAATATCGGATGCTTTCAATAATTATTTTGATGTTACTAACTTATGTTTCACTTACATAGGAATAACATGGGCTAGCAATGAATTCGAAAGATGGATGATCGCAACTATTGAAGGTGGTATATATGAGCAGCGTTGAGAAGGGGTCGATGTAATTAAGTTTGTAATTAGTGTTATTTTATTTAATTTTTAAAGGATCATGTACCTTGTTGACAAAGTGGGATTATCTTATAATTTACACATTTTCTTAATATGTTTTTATAAATTAAACTATTTCATATAATAATTATTCAAAATGTTTGGTATTTGAATTCATTTTCAGATTTATTTGTTTTTTAATAGGTTGTACTACCCATAGTAAGAAAATAATAAAAACACTCGACCCTATTAAAAAGCATATGATCGATACCGACAAATATGGACAACGAGTAACTTTGTTGCACAAAGTACTATAGGCAACGACATAACGCATATTGGGCCATTGGGGCAAAGATGGGCGTCGATTAATTTCGTTGCCCAAAATATTATGGGCAACGAAAATAATTTGTCGCCCAAAGTATCAAATATAGGGCAACGAACTTGGTCGTCGCCCAAAATATTATGGGCGACGAAATGAACAGATCATAGGCAACTAACGTGTTCGTTGCACAAAGTAACCTTTGTGCAACGAAATAAACATTCGTCGCCCAATATGTAATGGGCTTCGACCTTAGGGCTTCGGACCCATGTCTAGACCCATTTCGTTGCCCAAGGGTTTGGGCGACGAAATACTGGTTTTGGGCTTCGAGTTTAGTGGTTGCCCAAAGTCGAATTTCTTGTAGTGTGATTCAGGTTCTTTTGTCATTCCCTTTTTGTTCCAAAAGCCAAGACCCGATCAAGGGTCTAAATTCAAGTAGTCAGTTTACTTTCCTTTATGTTACGGAAAAACTATTAAAGTAGTATACTTGCCAGTTGACATAATTACATAACCCAGTACTCCATAGTCCATAGTAATTTCAAACAAGATTTGGTGTACTTAGTTGAGGATTAACTACGTAACCTTAGGTTCACAAAATTGGTCCTTCCAACTACGATACTTAAGGGGTGGTTAATTACCTGAAACTTGAGGAGTTGAGGGAGTTTAATTAAATAGGAAAAGAGAACAATTGTCTAGGAATGTCCATAAGACCATAACTCAAAACACAGCCAATTGCATTTCGTTCACATGTTACAACCAATTATTCAATAAAATAATACGAAATACAATCTAGATTGATGACATAAAATTGATCATCATTCACCTTCCCTTCTATATCCATATATCTTCCTTACCTATTAAATTTTTATTTCACCTTTTCTCTTCAACTTATTCCCCCACCCCTAAAATTTGTATCCCTTCAATTACAAAATACGAAGTAAATGACAACTTTAATTTTTGCTTAAATCACATACGAGTGCACTCGTATCATTTTGACTTTCATTTGTGTTTTATACAGTACATTAGATTAAATGTAGTTATAATTTTCGAATATCAACTTATTATAAACGCGCACAATGTGCGCATCATGACTTAATATAGTTAAAGATGGCTTTGGGCCGTGTCGGATCGTGCCTCGTGTGGGCCCACGTGCTTTGGGTTCAATGAGGCCCGACCCATTTCAAAAGGTTAGATCATGCACGGCCTAGGTCCACATGTCGGGCTTGCGTGCCTAAGCAAATTTTCATTGATTTTAGTGTGCTTTATCGTGCCGGGTCAAGTCATGTCGTGTCTTATCGTGCTTCTCCCTAATAAAGGCAGCCCATGGCCCAGTACGCACAGTAACGTGCTTGGCTTTTTTCATGTCGGGCCTTGGGCCGACCCGGCCCAATGCCATCTTTAGATATAGCTAAGGAGCTCTTTCGGTTTAGTGTTTTGGCCCTATGTCATAACTTTAGTTGTTAGTAACAATAATGAGGGAAAATATGTAAATAAATATTTTTACTGATATATATGTTTGAACACTATTCTTAAGAGTTAAAATAGGGCAATTAACATTAATAAGAGCGAATGAGTAAATAAACATTTTTAAAAGTATATATTTTAAACATTATTCATAAGAGTTATCTTAAATTATTTTAAAGGTAAAGATAATAATTATGTTATCGTCTAAACACTATTCATAAGATTTTATTCATACTTTTAAAACGGTTTGGATTTATATTTCTAATAAGTAGAGATATTATTAGTGAAAGGTTCGTGTTGGCGAATATGTTTTTTTTTTTCTTTGACGGGAGAATATGTTGTTAAATTGGGGTATAAGATTGAATTTGGAAAAAGGAGAGCACTTAAAAAAAAAAAAAACGAGTTAATCATGAAAAGTGTAACACTTAGAATATGGTTGGAGTAAGCCCAATTTAATACGAAGTTTATTTTTTTATTTTTGCGCAAAAAGAAAACCACAATTTCTTAGAATAATAGTCTCTAAAAATTAACAACAAATTAAATTCTCTATTTCTCTCTCCTAATCTACTCTACTAACTGTAAAGTTCAAATCTATCATATCATATCATATCACTAATAAATAAAGTCGGTCTCGTAGTCAGGCCACGAAACGACACTTGGTATTCCAGTTATTCGCCAAGTGCCACGTCACATAGGCGAAAATTAAGTATTATTGTGACACATGTGATGCTAAGTAAACGAATTTTGGATAGATTTTTTAAGATAAAATTGTTGTATAGAGTTTTATCGCCACTATACTTCTACTAGTAGAAAAATGCAATTGCCAAGCAGTTTTGAACTGCTAGGGCTAAGGGGGTCGCCCATTGCCTCCTTGTAATGGGCAGCGGTTCAAACCACTTCCCATTTAGAGGAAATGGGCAGAGGTTCACACTCCAAACCACTTCCCATTTGTTGTTTACAGGTGGATGGTAAGGCGTAATGCAGCGGTTCAGTGGGCCAAACCGCTGTCCTTTAGTACCCAAAAAAATTTATTTATTTATTTATTTTATTTTTTTTTTGGTTTTTTTACTTGAGTTGACCGCCAAACACTTATATATATAAGTAATAAACATAAAACTCATATATTTTCATTAATAACTGTAACTTTACACCTGCAAAATAATGATAAAATAAAATATACAATTTTAGCTTTTAGAGCAGCAGGGACAGCAGCTCCAGCAGAACAGCAACAAGGCAAAAATCGGCTGTGCTTAAAACCAGAAGAAGTATGGAGTATGTGAACCAGCTATGTAAATGATAGTTCTTGACATAGCCATTCTCAGAAGGTTACAGCTGCAAAATAAAGAAATCAAACCATCTCAATGACATACTTGTCAACCAACATCAAATCAATGAAGATTAGAAACAAAAGTAATTCATGCCAAGTAACTGAAAAACAATCGGTTAATAAAGTGGCTACTCAAAGTTGGAAATGTAGGCAAACAAAGTATCAATAGAGAGTTCAGACTACAAAAATGAGTCCTTTAATGCTAGCCAGCAAAATCCTCAATGCCATTTTATCAGTCAGACTACAAATAGAGTTCAGACTACAAAGGAAGAATTTCCTATCAGGTCAATAATACACTATCCAAAGCTAAAAAGATCACAACAAGAAGTCAAGTAAGTATTCATATAATTATATAAACTAAGAAGTCAAGTAAGCATTCATATAAGTATTTAAACTAAGAGTCAATAACTCAAATAAAGCTGAACTCTTAGACAGAACCCAAGACATACTCAAAACACACCTCAACCATATTACGCATCCAATCTTACAATGTAATACTCCGTACAACTAATCAGGTTCCATGTCTACCCATTCAATGTATACTATTAATCTTACTTGGATTAAGCAAGGACCTTGATCACATTCCATTTAATTTGCATTCTAATGTCGATCATAGAATTAGGTTCATTAAAAATTCTTACAAATTTCCAAAAGATTTGCATTATGACAAACACTATTTCAAAGGGTGCATCCAATAGAAGCAGATATCATAATATACCAATGTCAGACAGGAATCTCTTTCATCACATTCATCATTAAATCATTTTCATCTTCAAGTGCCCTGTTCATTGCTTACATGCTCACTGTTTCTCCTCTAGAAAACCACTCAAACCTAGTAATCTCGCATATCACTTGAATTTTACTTTACGTCTATACCTTAATCATTTTTCACTCCATATCATCTTATAAATTGAAACTGACACCTTAATCAAGTTCTGGACTTTCGGGTGTTGAATACGAAGGGATCTTTATACGAATTATCAGCATTAAGACATCTTAAAGGTCTTTGATAAGGGTGTAGGAGAGTTTTAACAGGTTCAGACCAATGGTCTTTGATACATCCTCTGTGGAAGAAACCACCTGATGACCTGAATGATTATACTGTCTTTAAGTCATTATAGTGCATTAGGGCATGTCAATCCTACACAAAACACATTACAGTCTTCAAAGTACAAACACAAAACATTCAAAGAATTGTTAAATAAGAACTTAGCTTCATTTTATTATCAACTAGCTAGGAGTCAAATTTAAGCTAGACCATACCTATACTTAAATATGAATAATCCTATTGATTATAGATAACTACTAGTTCGCACACATATATGATTCAAACCACAATATAATACACCATGAACACCCAAACAACATAGCAATTCGAGACACATTAAAATAATAGTAACACTTACATTTTCTCTGCATTTGGACCATATTTCACGAATTGGACAGCTATTTCTCTATCATCCACAACCCTCCCCACAAGAAAACCATGGATAAAATCAACAACAGTACCATCAGCCCCTCGCTGCACCTCCACCGCAACAATAACAAGAAACAACAGCAACCAGTCACCTCACGCACCAGTCACCAACAACCCCTGCAATTTGGTCTAAAATCAGTTTATCAATAAGATGATAACAAAAAAATTCACTCAAGAATTTGACAAGTCCTATGAAATCCTTTTTTTTTTTCTTCTTTGCTGGTAATTAATCATAGTAATTCACAAAAATTTGCAGCTAAATTGCAAAAAGTTTCAGCAAATTAAAGCAAATAATTAAAAATTGATGAAATTAAATTTAAAATTAAATCCAAGCCAGTTATTTCTCTTTGCTCATATTTAAAAGGCACAAAATCATAGTAAGTCATCAAATTAAGCAGAATCAACCACAAAACGGAAATATTACAGCTAAATTCCGAAATATATTAATCACTTAGAAATTAGAAGATTAAAATCAAAATTAAATACAAGTATTTCTCTTTGCTCGAATTTACAGGCAAAATATTAACCTAAATTCCTAAATCATCATATTAAGCAAAATCAACCTAACAAACCGAAATTTCGCAGATGAATTCCAACATAATCGAAATAATAATGAAATAAAAATAAAAAATGAATCCAATTTTTTTTTTTTTCTCTTTTCCCAAATTTAACAGCGCAAAATCATCCTAAATCATCAAACTAAGCAGAATCAACTAAAAATTCCAGATAAAATCCGGAAAAATATCACTAAATTAGAAAATAATTCCTAAAAAACCGAAATTTAGATGAAATTAAAAAAAAAAAAAAACAAAAAAAAAAGGAGAGAGACTAACCTCGATGGCAAGAGAAGAGGAAGAACCGCACCAAGCGACATGCCAAAGACGGTCAACGGAGAGAGAACGAAGCTGACGATGTGCTTTGCAAATAAATCAAAACAGAGTACAACCCATCAACCTATAAAAACATACTCTGGTAGGGAAATCATAATTTTTGTTATTTACTTAACCTTTGTCCCCTACACTGCTCCAACCCCAACAACGATTGGAAAATGCTATCTAGACAGATTAATTTAGTGAACCAACAAATTTCTTTCTGCATATTGAATCAAACATTAAAGCTAATCCACACCAACAACTCAGGTTTTAACATGAGCAACTTATTCACCAAATCAGGTTCTCTACACAGTGAGAATGAGCTTGATACATACCTTGGTCGATTCAATGATCTTACCACCCAGAATAATACCATTCATCTCATTATCTCATACTTTCATCTTGGCATGGATAAAAATTAAGACCATCAATCTCAATAAACCAATACAATACATGTGTAATCAACAACATATGATTAGGCTAGCATCTAACGAACAACATATGATTAGTCTAGCATCTGACCAACATCAATGCTCATCATAATAAACACACACACGCATTACATCAGTGCATTAGCATGCCAAGAATGAAAAATATTTGACATAGTTTGGGTACTTACGCTTGATCCCCACATGACTTGTCTAGTCCACTCACCATATTAATTGCAAAATTTAATTTAATATATGAAGGTTATACCTTATACCTTGAGTTGTCTTATATAATTGCATCACTAACAAATACCATGATTTATAATCAATCACGTTAGAAAGCCTACGCAACCTCACTGCAAATATGACAAACTCATAATACAAGTGAGTAATAAAATTGCGTCAATACCAAACTTACATGTATACTGTGAAAACACAATATCTTACCCTCAACCTCCTTCCAATGCAAACAAAAACCTTCCAATTTCCTTTAAAAGGCACTTACAACTGAAGGACATTTCATGGCAAGACAAGACATATAAATATCAAGCACATAAAACTCAACAAGAGCTTACTTTTAAGTTAACATGCTTTTTCTCTTCAAAACTAGTTCAAGTAACATTTATCATGGTCTATTCATATGGTTCCAGATTCCTATCCACCATTACTAGAATACCAAGAAATCAATCCATTTAAACCTTTCAAACAAGAAAGTAAACACAAGATAAAAAAACTAGTTCATGCTTTAGTCATTATACTTACCTTAGTTGATTCACTCATCAACTACACTGGCCACACCAAAGCTTAAGAAACAAAGAACACCCACATGATCAACCGAGGTAACAGGTTAATACATGATATAAACTGTACTTGAGAAACTTCACATACATGATTAGTCATATTAAAGTCATACAAACTTACACACATAGCTCATAGTTCAACATATATACTGATCACACATGCCGTATGAAACGTACTTTACAGAATAAACTTCAAAGTTAAAAAACCCCCACACATCACACCTTGTGATAAAACCTAACTCCTGTCAAAATTTCAAGGAGAGACAACTAACAACTTGGGTGAATAACATTTTACTAGTATAACAACCTAAACTATAAAACTACCCCCACATAGCAAATATTCACATGATATAAAATCAACATTGAAGACATAGAAATTTAATTTCTATTCTTACCGCATATGGAGTCCATAACATTTAGACTTGTACAACCTTACTAGTCCTTGTCAAATCATACCTTTCACTTCTGCTCTCCAGTATGGAGAAAATCCGGTCCCTCTAGACCTTCAACATGAAAAGTCAAATGCTAGTTCTCTAGTAGTTATACACATTTCAAGTTCAAAATATAAGCTAAACTAAAAACCACAAGAATTAACAACAATAATTCTAAATCTCAACAAGGAACCTCACAAGCTTATCACAACGTACTCCATGCTCAACAAATATTTTTTTAAGATTAGGGAAACAATTCAACACAAAAACTATCAAAAAATAAAACAATTAACATCCCTAATCAATTAGGAAAAATTGCAAAGCACATAATCATACATGATTAAACAAAGCACACAACAAGTTGCATAAAAAAGGTACTTGTAATTTAACAACACAAATATCACTTAGCTATAGACTAAGAGCTCAAAAAAGGTTCCCCATCTCAAAATACTCACCAACACGGGAAAACACTAACTCAACCCCCACATTGCCGCAATATTTCATAATAATAAAATTATGCATACTTGGGGCACATAATAATAATCAACAATCCTTTAACACCACTTTGAGGGATTCTCCATTCGGCGAAGGAACTACTATGTAGCATGCCACGTGGGGATTATATTGATGTTCCCACAATTGAAATTATTTGATTAATTCCACCACAAATCCACAATGCAACTTGACAGCAACCAATATCCAACAAGGAATTAAGGCTTGTAACCAAAATTACTCTGTTGAAATTATTATCTGACATCATCTTAAACCTTTTTTGCCGATAACACCGCATCATCAGATCAAAAAGAAGCTCCTTGCTCTGTAGATTTATTTGACGGAACAAGATCATAAATTCCAATAGAAATTCCGACGCAAAAAATCAATATTATAAATTATGCGCCAATAAATTCCCCTTTTTCTCGAAAAATATATTCGAACAATGCATGCAGTACTCATTAATCAGAATTCTTCTAATCTATCAGTCTTTCATGTGACAGGGAGACTTTTAGATTCTAATGAACCTTCTATGTGATAGAGGAATTATTAAGCCCGTATACCTTATCTTATCAAAAAATAAATAAAATAAATAAATAGGGTTCTTCTAATTTGACAATTACACGCCGTTCAAATTTCTTGTTTCTCAAGATTGTAATTTGTCCCTAATTCAGGAAATCAATAGTATAAAAATTAATACTATTTCGCTTCTAAATTGTTGGAAAAATACCTGTTGATTCCAAGAGTAATAATAGACAAATCAAAAACTTCCCTGGAACAAATTCGCCATACTCAAAATCAAAAACATGTCCTCCTTCAATTGTGCCGTGGTTTGGTACCCACTGACTTAGAAGCGAAATACGCCACCACCGGTACAGGTATCCTAGTGACGCACGCCCCCCAAGTTTTACACAACGATGTTCACATCTCAAAAGGGTAGGTTTGTGTTTATGTGTTTAGGGTTCAATGATACTGTATTGTGAATCAATGATAATATATATATATATATATATATATATATATATATATATATATATATATATATATATGTCACCAAAAATAAAAGACAAAATATACAAACCGACTCCGGAAAAAAGGCGCGCCCGGCCGTGGCCTGACCGAGCACGAGGGCAACTTCCCAGGCTCGTTAACCTTGACGTCCCGCCTTCCGGTCGGGCAAACCACCGCCTGGCTGGGCGTGAAACCTATCAAATTCCTGTAGTCAATTCGCCCGGTCGGGCAACGCCCGCCTGGCAGGGTGCGAGTACACCTTCAAAAACGCTTTAATCCGCCCGGTCGGGCACAGCTATCGAATGTTGCGATTGAAAATTCTTCACTTCGTTGAAGTCGATCGAGTTGCACTACTCTGTTGATGTCGCCTTCATTTTTTTCACTTTTGTTAAAGTCGATCGAGATGCACTACTCTGTTGATGTCGCCTTCATTTTTTTTTTTTTTTTGAATGATGAGAATGTTCAGCTTTTGAATCCATCAATCATCAACCAAGCAGGAACGTCATTTTTTTCGAACCTGCAAAAAAATTACAATGAGAACGTCTTTTTTTCTCGAACTCGTCGTATTTCATTTGGTTTTTCTTGAGAAAAACCGAGCTCCAAACAAATATTGGTTTTTCGAGTAAACCACACTCAAAACATTTAAAATCCTTGTCTCACGGCACAAGGAGAACCAATATAAACCCTGTCTCACGGTACAAGGAGAACCTATATGTCTTGTCTCACGACACAAGAGAGCCGAAAATCTTTTTAATTTTTTTTATATTATTTACTTAATGATATTTACGGAAAATATATCACACATATATTTTCCGCTATGTTATATCTCTAACATCAATATATATCTGCTCCTTATTTGCTGAACTGAAATTATTTTGACTGAAAATTATTCGAATAAAGTGACATAAGTGGGCAACCAATGGTCTATTCTTTTTTTTTTTTTTTTAGTTTTATAAATGTCACTTGTATAAAATTTGGAGAAGTATTATTTGCTGATAAGACTCGGACGAGGTACTAGATCAAATATAATGATCAATTTCTATTTTTTTTTAATTAGAAAGAGTCAAAGTTCCGGTGAAGTCTACTTGAAGAAAAGTTAGTTTGACCATTTATTTGTTACGTACTTAGGTACATACATGTATCTTTGACCTCGTCATTTTGTTATAAATTAACAAACTTTTTTTTTTTTCTAGAATTTATAGGTAAATTGGAGAGATGGATAGTTGACTGTTTCATCTTTCAAGCATTAAAGATGAATTGGACTTGTTAATAAAAATTAAAAAAAAATAAAAAAAAAAATGAATTGGACTTGTTGCACTTTCAACTTTTAGAGAACTAATGAAGTAAATGAGGAAATGATTGATACAATATTCTTTTTTAATTTTACTTTTTTTTTTTTTTTTTTTTTTTTGAGGAAAATGATTGATACAACTTTTAATTTGCGAATAAAAAGATCCACTTTTAGGATAATTTAATTAAAAACCTAAAATCATACTTGATTAAAATAAAAATAAAATAAAATAAAAAAGTGAATTGCTACTTTGCTTTTTGCTTTTTTTTTTTTATTATTATGAAAATTTGGCGTTTTTATGTATTATGGCGGGAGACGGTCGAAAACTCGAAAGACATATATAAGTGTGGTGGATCGAGGCGTACATGTATGTAATAATCCATAATTGTATACTCAACAATATCATTGTAGAAATAATGAAGATGAAAATTGAAAAGGATATGGAAAGAGCTTACAAATAATAAAAAAGGTTGATCAAATGTAATGTCACTATTATTTCTATTTAAGTGATCCCATTGGATTGGACATGTAATGTAGAATTTTAATCAATAATATATTTAATTATCAATTTATATATGTCATAAAAAGTGGATATTTAAAAATTATACATTTAGACGATTCCAAAAATCATCCACATGACTATAATATTTTTTTTTATGCATAAATCATTAAAATTGGTCAAAATAGATTATGTGAATAGTGCAAAAGTCAACGTGGGACACTTAAAAAAAATAAAAATGGAAGTACTCAGTTTACTCCTAATTGATTGTCTCATTATAAATCTCCACAATTTTCCAATGCAATGTTGTGATTAAAAAATCACAAGCTATGTATTATATATATATATATATATATATATATATATATATATATATATATATATATGAGATGTGTCATATAAAATGGAACAGATGAAGTATATGTTTAAAAATTGAATAATTGTGACAAATCGAACAATATTTCATATAAAATGTAATAAAATAAATAAATAATTTGTACACATTTTTGTTCAAGAAACTAGTAAAATCAAATATATATGGATGCATCAATGTAAAGCAAACTTATTTTACTCTCTACATATGTGGTCCATGTTGTGAAATAAGGAGAAACATAAGAGATTGAAAGAGAATTAATCTGTATATCTTTATTTCAAATGATTGGGTATATATATATATATATATATAATATATATATATATATATATATATATATATTATATATATAAAATTAGGGTTTTGTTGGATAAGATTATAAACCCTAGATCTAAAATATTCGAAATAATACAAGGAGATAATGGATATCCGCAAATATTTCATAACACTCCCCCTTGGATGTCCATTATCGAAGACTGTGCCTCGTTAAAACCTTATTAGGAAAAACCCTGTGGGATAAAAACCTAATGATAGAAAAAGAGTACAACATTCTTCGTAATATGCTCGAAATTTTGCCTCGTTAAAAACCTTACCAGGAAAATCCAATGTGGGACAAAACCATGGATAAGGGAAAAAGAGTATAGCGAGTAATTTCTCCCCCGATCAATACATAACTTGAGGTCTTCTAATGCAATGAATCCAATATAGTTGAGTGTCTTCTCACATAACGTAGAATAGTATCATTCCTTGATTTTTGATCCTCCAAAATCTTCAAATTTTCACGCGAACAAGTGAGTCTTCA
Source organism: Chenopodium quinoa (assembly GCF_001683475.1). Lineage (NCBI taxonomy): Eukaryota > Viridiplantae > Streptophyta > Magnoliopsida > Caryophyllales > Amaranthaceae > Chenopodium > Chenopodium quinoa. Next base: position 2,083,420 of record NW_018743850.1, on the reverse strand, counting down.
TATCACCATACCTATAATAATAATAATAATAATACATGTGTTTGTCCACATTTCATTCGAAATCTCTGTTTAAAATTGCCTTAACCATTATAATTATACCTTCAATAATACATTAACCTAGACTCATATATGAATATGAACATACATAAGACTCAAAATAATGCAAGACACTGTACAGTGTGGATTTAAAAATCCATATTTCATTGGACTTTTGGTCCGTGATAAACTTATCATGATTATCATTATGTTGACATCAAAATGGACATATATTTCAGACCCTTTATTCACTAGTCCATTCTGTCATGCATATGCATTATTTATTGGTTCCATCTTATACCGGTATCATCATATAATTTCTCAAGGTACAATTTTAATTTGCATGCTATTTTGACAATGATATCTGAAAACATTTTTCATTGGTACCATCATAATTTTTCTTACATCATAAGGCATCTATTATAACAATTCTGATATCTATACCACTTTTGGGGTATTTATATACTATTACACTATTAAAAGTGTTAAGTGCACTATCTTGCCACATATCATATCTATATTTTGGAACCGATCATACAACCCACACTTCAGGTGTAGTGTTTCGTGTATAATTGGCAAGATTTTATCTTAATGTATACACATAATTTAATATGACCAAAATGTATCTTCAACGTTATGTAACATGAGTCATAATTGAATACAAATCAAATCATAAATGTGCAACATATCTTGATAGTATATAGACAAAAGTTGGCATATAACTTTTCAAACTACCATTATAGGGATCATCAAATTTTTATTTTTCGATTTTTCCAACTTTTGCTGATTTTTCTCCCCTTAAGTTGGTAAAATATTTCTTTTATAGGGGCGTCTAATTCTATACCAACTTAGTATATAAATTTGTATTAAAATTCATTCATTGGGAGGATCACAATCAAAATTTATCTCTCAGAAGATTTTTATTAAACAAGATTTATCTCTTCCGGAGAACAATTTCAATGAAAAATCATTTATTCAATAACTTTACATTTCATGTGTATTTATTATTAAATTTTCCATAATATTTTCTCTTTTGGAGATCAATGTCAATGGGGAGACATGTGTTATGCAGTTGTATGTTTTTCCTTCTTCTCCTATTTCTTATGTGCTAACATATAATAGCCCTAATCAATAGAATTAGTATACAAGCGTAAATCACTTGCTTGTAATTATACTAGGTGGTGATCTTCAAGATCTTTGAAGACTTAAATAGTGTATTTGGTGAGATTTTGGTCACCTAATACTTGAAAATAATATATAAGTTATTCTGGTGAACTTCTGGTCGCCTATTACTCTTTCGTATATATGAAAATCAAAAACTATTAACTCTTGAAATTTTCATCAACACAAAGTATTATAGCTCAATCTCAATGTTATGTCTTGCCATTCAATTTATTTCATAAATCTAACATTGAGAAAGTGTCAGCACATTATCAAATGAAACTTCAGATTTCCATAACGGGTATTTATTGAACCCGGATGGCCTAATTTAATTATCACATCCAATCACATCTCTGAAATTGAACTCTAGTCAGTTTTCCAACAATAGTGATCACTTTACTTTATGCATGGCCATGTGTATGATGTGATATTAGACCACCAACATGTGTTTCTTTATACAATTGGCAAGACAATCGACTAATATTTGATCTAATATTAACTCATACTCTGCTAGAGTGCTTTTGATTATAATCTTGATACATGCTAAGCTTGTTGGACATTTTATACTCTTTTAGAGTATTTTATATAATCATGGTACATATCAATTTTACTTAACATAATCTTTGGAACCTATTGGGCTACAAGTCCTACAACGCTTCAGGCGTGCTTTAGGTTCATTAGCAACTGATGATGCTTCTCTAGGACATCAAATTTAATTGGAAAATGTACAACTGGTATACAATGCCATTTATTCGTATCTGTCTTCAAGATGATGTCATTCTAAATATTTAATAATTATGCGACCATCCCTTAATAAATCATTGATATTTAAGCTAATGTGTGTAGCAAACTGATTATCAATGTATCTTATTATTCATGTGCAAAGATTACATATAACAATGAAATAAATGCTATCTCCCCCTAATCCTTGCATATGTGAGTATGAAATTAATCCGACACAAATCCCTTTGCACATTTTAAGCAATAAATTATTTTGGCAATGTCATGTATCAAGCAAAAGTAAACTTATTCTTATAAAACTCTTACGTGTTCCTCTTGCCCGGTTATATTAATTAAAAATTCTTAAAACTATGGGTATAATAAAAAAATATTGATCATGTAATTTAAGTAGCTCACAATGTCATGTTAAATTCCTTAAACTCATATAGATTGTTTCTCAGTTAAAATTATGTTTGCAATTCTTATAAACTTTTTAATGAATTATAATCAAGATATCATCATGTAATCAACCTACCTTGTGTCTCGTTGGCAAAAATAATTTGCTTCCTTGCACTTGAACAAGAGTCAAGGGTTGGTTAAAAAAAAAAAAAAAAGACCAAAGAAATCATCATGCAAACATGCTTGTTATCCTTTTAATCATACAAAATCTCATTCACTTTCGGGAATGGTATATCTAGTACAATGTAAACGTCAATTATTTTATTTATTTATTTATTTAATAAAAATAGTTTGCTGCATATATAATATATATCTAACAAACAATCATTCATAATTTAAAATCTTTCTCACAATTGTGTCTCATTATAATTTATGAGAATATTGGGGTATCTAGGCATCAAACTTAGAAATACGATGATACACAAATAATTTTTTTCGCTATATACTAAGGGTTTGTGGCACTTCAATGGTCCAGTATTAAGACTTGTATTATTTGACTAGTTTCTTCATTTGCTACTATATATAGTGGCTTGAAAAAATTTTGTTACACATTTCAGCAGCACAAACCTTTGATGATATGTATTTTCAAGAAGAAGAAAGGTTGAAAATTTTTGAGTTTAATTAACAAAATATAATAGTATTAGTACTATAGAATAGTAAAATCAAGTTGATCAAAGCATCTCTTAGCAAAATTATCAGAGTGGGAAATAAAGGATTCACATGAAAGTTTATATAAATAACTTATTGGCACACATTTAGACACTTATCGTATATAAAACATCATATCAAAAGAAAAATATGTGAATGTTTCATGAATAAAGTAAATACTAGAAGCCAATTTAAATTATTCTCCTTCACAAATTTAAGGAGCTCCAAGTTATATGCAATTACGAGTCTCTCTTATAAATTTATCCAACAGTACACTTAAGTACTTGACTACTTACTATGACTATAGATCACAATTAAATATCTTCTACCAAAACACCTACAGATATTTTATATAATAACTTAAATTTTTGATAATCAAGATCAAGCACCTCAATAACTAAATAGTACTCATATAAATTCTCAATTTATGAATTTCATAACTACAACAGTTATTTCTAATGAGCTTAATTGGAAAACTAATATCACACATTTCCTCTAAACAATCAACTAGGAACAATTATTAAAGATTATGAACCTCATACACATTTGACTTGTAATCAACTAATGAAACAATATACTATGTACAAGTAACATAACAACATAACGAATTAGTTTAGGTCTTAATTATTAAACATTATAATTTCCCATGATGTAATGTCAATAAGAATTCTTTCAAAAACACTTTGTTTTTACTCCGTTCTCAACAAATCCATTGCATGCCAACTAGACTAGGGAGAAATAACAATTCAACTTTATGACACTTTAAAGATCAACATAAACTGACCCCCTAAGTGAGTGTCAACATATACAACAAAAGTTCATGTATGATCAAATAAACTTCAATAGGCTTGAGGCTCCAATCAATGACTTAGTCTCAAACACCGTACCACTATTTTATTCTTTTAATAAATTCAATGACTTGCGATTTTCAAAATACAAATATGACTAAAAACAATAATACGATTGTGAGGTTAGTTACACACCTTTCGGCACAGTAATGACGACTCCCAAAATCAAGTTTTTCTTAATAATAAATCAACAAAAACTACAATAAAATATTTCTTGATAACTGGTTTAATTTGAGGTTTTAATAAAGTTGTAGAAGAATGCTAATTAGAATACATCAGTGCGTTAGGATTTTGACATAACCATACAAAACATTGATCAAACATTAAGGAAGTAATTATGTGTAAATTATAACCATACAAATCATTGATCAAACTTATAAAAGGTATGCATCAAATAAACAAAGTAGACAGTAATCACATGCAACTAAAGAGAAATTCAATTACATACATGCATCAAGGTTATTAGGATCGGGATCCTACCCTGGATCGATGAGGGGGGGTGGGATCGAATCGATAAAATCGGATCGTAAATAACGAATAATATTATATATTATGCTATATATTGACTTAAAAACATTTCTTCTAAGGGGTTTCAATGCTAAAAGACATTGGTTTGCTTAAGAAAGGTCGATCTTCATTTCGCTTTGTCTGTATGGTAGTTAGAAGATTAATAACACAAGTTTAAATTAATAAATTATGTGCAAATTTGTCAAGAATGAGACCTTAACTATGACAATTGCAAGTTGTCAATTGATAAAATCATATAAATGTCTCGGATTCGCTAATTTATTAATGATAATTATTGAATACATTAAATTTAGGTGCATATAACCAAATGAGTAATAAAAAAATATGTCAAAATAAATCAAAGTCTCATATTATAGTAAAATATTGGATCGGATCATAGGATTGTAATAAAATCGTAGGATCGTGTTGAGATCCTACCACTCATAATTAATATCAGAGTAGGATCGTAAGATCCTACAAACTTTAAGATCCTACCAAAGATCCGGATCGATCACGCAATTTTGTATCGTAGAATCGTAGGATCGTAAGATCCGGATCGGGATTTTAACAAATATGCATGCATAAACATGATGACATGGATTATAAAAAAAAAAAAAAAAATCTAATGACGCAAGATTTTAGTGGGTAATGGGATAAACACACCATCTAGTATTAATATATAAAGCTAATAATTATGTCATTTATTTGAACAATCGCAAAAGTAAGCGACATGATCCATAACTATCGATTTAATAAATTCAATTATCCAAATAAATAATAGAATTATGCAAAGAAAGTGTCACGAATAGTGACTCTATTAATAAAAACTATAGTACTCAAAAAAATTTAAAACAAGTTAGGCAGATTAAATCATAGATTCATAGTGCATCAAATTTCTTAGACGAATTATCGGTTGTCGTGAAAAATAGATTGATATGGAGAACTAATTAATAACTAAGCATAATATGGAGTATATGCGTACCTTTGTTTATCCTTGAGATATGACTATAATCAAACGTGCAGGGCTCTTGTATTGGTTTTCTTGATTATAGTGGTTAATCGTATTGTATGCTCAATTGGCTAGAGATTGGTGCTGATAACGTGCACTACTAGTAATAGATCTATTTCTGACGGACTTCTTCTGACGGACACGTTTTTCCGTCGAAAAAAACAGAAATTCCGTAGGAAATTTCCGACGGAATATAAATCCGTAGGAAAATATAGGCTTTCCGACGGAATATTCTGCCGGAACATTAAACTTCCAACGGAAAAAAAATCCGTCGGAATATTGGACTACCTACGGAAATAAAACCCGTAGGAAATTTCCTACGGAATATTCCGTCGGAAAATTAAAGTTTCGACGGAATTTAATGCTTATTCCGACGGATTTTGCTTCAATAAATAAAAAAAAAAACCTACTTAAAAACCCACTTTCCCCCTCCCCATTCTTTTTCTTTTTCCTCTTCCTGGTTTACCCGGATCTTTTCCTCCTCCCCTTCCTTCTTTTTCTCTTTCCTCTTCTTGCTTTTTCTCTTTCCTCTTCCTCTCTTTTTCTCTTTCCTCCTCTTTCCTCTTTCCTCTTCCTGCTTTTTCTTTTTCCTCCTCTTTCCTCTACGGTTTCCCTTCTCTTTCCTCTTCGGTGCGGTTTTTTCATGGTTTTTTTTGGTCAAATTCGACCATGAAACCTCTAGATCTAGAGGTTTTATGGTTGAATTTGGCCTGACCTTATTAAACCAAATTCAAGCCATTTCGGGGTTTTGATGGAGTTCAAGGTAAGTTTTCTTTTCTCTTTCTCTTATTTTAATTCGGGTTTTTTACAGTGTTATCTAGTTTTCATTTTTTTTGAGTTTTTTTTGTGGGTTTTTTTATGTGATTTTCATGAATTTTATTAATTTCCGAATTACTTTGTTTATTTTTATTTTTTTTGTGGTTTTTTTTGGTGGTTTTTGGCGGTTGAGGTGGGTGGTTTTTCATTTGATTTTTGTGGGTTTTATGGTGGTTTATTTTGGTTGTTTTTGGCGGTTGAGGTGGGTGGTTTTTCATTTGATTTTTGTGGGTTTTATGGTGGTTTTTTGGGTGGTGTTTCACAGTTAGCAGGTGGTTTATGGGGTGGAGGTGGGTGGTTTGGGTGCTTTCGGCAGAGGGTATGGGTGCGTAGGGAGGGCAGGGGATGGGTAAGGCTGGTGTGGATCTGGGTTATTAGGTGGGTCTGGGTCTGGGTGGGGTGGGGTGGGGTGTCTGGGTGGGGTTAGGGGTCTGGGTGTGGGAAAATGGGTTGGGGACGTGGTGGGTGGTGAGGGCTGGTGGCGGGGGTGGATCTGGGTGGGGAAGGTGTGCTTTTTTTTATTTTTTTATTTACTTTTCCGACGGAATTTTCCGTCGGAATATACCTCCTCCGACGGAAAATTCCGTCGGAACATCTCCACCACCGACGATAATTTCCATCGGAACGTATCCTACTCCGACGGAATATTCCGTCAAAACCTTGCGACGGATTTTAACTTAAAGTCAACAAAAGCGCCGACAGAACATAATCCGTCAGAAATTCTGTCGGAATAGACCTTTCCGACGGAATATCGCGAAATTCCTACAATGTGTACTACGACGGTGCTTTTCGACGGAATTCCGTCGGAAATGGGCGTTTCCGACGGAATTTCAGGGTTTTCCGTTGTTGATTGACTGTTTTCTAGTAGTGGTGTTGTGAAATAAGGAGAAACATAAGAGATTGATAGAAAATTAATCTGTATATCTTTATTCCATATAATATATATATATATATATATATATATATATATATATATATATATATATATATAGGGTTTGGTTAGATAAGAATATAAACCCTAGATCTAGAATATTCCGAAATAATACAAGGAAGATAATGGATATCCACAAATATTTCATAACAGTCCAAACATATTAATTTTTTTTTTATTTTTCTTAAAATTGTAATCTATAGTCTTCGACCTTTCGATTTACTTAGATTTAGTTGAGTCTGAATTAATTTTTCAATGCATATGTGAGGTTTTTTTTTTTTTTGGTGCACACGAGGGGCAGAGCCCCAAGAAAAAACAAGAAATAAAAAACAACGGAGGAACAAACCGTGACAAAGCCACACCTACTACATCATTATGTAAAATACGACCTAAAGCGCGGGGGGGACTTGAATCAACTCAATGCGGTCGTTCTGAGTTACTCCTTGGTTGGCAAGCTAGTCTGCAGCTTTGTTTCCTTCTCTAAATATATGTTTGACCTCAATTTGCCAATTAGGACTAGCAATAATTTTTTGACAGTTTGCAATGTGGTGAACACGTTCTCCACCATAACTTTGGCTGCTATTAAGAATGTCAACTGCTGCCTTGTTATCTAACTGAACTTGCAACTTCGTGATGCCCATCCTTTGTGCTAGCTCTAAGCCGTACTCCACTGCTAGCACTTCAGCTTTGAAAACGTGACAATGTCCAAGTTTTAAAGAGTATGCATGGCTAAACTTTCCAGTGGCATCTCTGATTAAACCCCCTCCTCTTACAAGTCCAGGAGCACCTTTGGCAGCCCCATCCAAATTCAAGGAATGCCACCCAACATGAGGAGCCATCCACTTAATGAAAGCTTCCCTACGAGCCACTGGCAGTTGGGAAGAACTTATAGTATCATCACCCAACACCCTCCAAACTTCCTCAAACCTATCCAACAAGAACTGCTTCACATCTACTGGTATTTCACTATATATTTCGATTGAAAGTCACAGCATTACGCCTCTTCCAAATCCACCAAATAACAATTGAGAAATAAGTAGGCCAAATTTCCGGAGACATGTCATTGTGAGCTTGCACCTTTATATTCCTAATTAGCCATTGTTGAAGAGATCCTGCACGAAAATCACGAGCATTTGCAGGCCCACCCACCTGCTACCACACCTCCCTTGCAGCAACACAGTCACGAAGCACATGAAGGGTATTTTCTTCAATATGTGGACAGTGCTTACAACATGGGTCCTTTGTCAGATTTCTCTTGTATCTATTTGCATTACACATGATCTTATCATGCATGACAAGCCACAGAAAAACTCTAATTCGCTGCTGTACTCGAAGCCTCCAAAGAGTCCAAACTAAATCCCAAGACCCATCATCTGTACTCTCCTCTTCATTTCAGATTAGTTGCAAGGTAGATTTAATCTTGAACTTCCCTTTATTACCTACCCTGCCAGTAAAGTAAATCTCCTCTGTCAGGATCATTTTTCAGAACATAAGATTCAATTTTTCGAATAGCAGCTTGTGGCAATAAATATGCAAATAAACTTCAGCGCCACCCCACATCAGCCTCCAAATAAATGCAGATGTGAGTTATGATTGTCTCTAATTCTCCTAATCGATTATCGAAGTTCTTCATATCTTGCTCCATCTAATCTATAGTTGAAGGTGTTCCCTTCGTCGCCCTATCCCTCTTTTTTGACAATTTTATATCATACCGTATTTGGACGTACTTTTGGTAGTCTTCATGAGTGAAGATGGCTAGTTCCCAACTAGAGCTGTACACCGGTCCAAAACCGGACCGGACCTAGTGAATTTTGAGGACCGGAGACCGGACCTGATTCAACAGTTCCGGTTCCGGGTCAGACCTGAACAACTAGGTCCGGTCCGGTCCGGGATTGGACCTGAATAGACTTGTTTTGTATTTTTTTTAACAAATAACCTGTTGAAAATGAACAAATTTGCTTTGAATCTTTAAGAAAATATACAACCATCGATCAGCTTTTATTTAACCTAATTGAACTAAACTCAATCAAAACTAGAATACTCATAACAATTGCTCAAAATTTGAATTCAGATCTCAAACTAATTTTTTTTGAAATAGATCGTTAAATTAACGAAAACCAAAAGTACGCTGAAATTCTTGAAGCCATCGACCAGCTTGCATACGAACAACGTCGTCTGGGTGATGATAGAGAGCATTTAGGGCTTCCTTCACTATGTTCTGAAGCTCCATTCCAGCAACTTTCTCTCTCCTCAAATTCGAAAACAGAGATTGAAATTGAGGTTTTTCGAATTTGGAGTTGTAGAATTTGAAATCTGGCGATTTGATTTGCATCAGACCGTTAGATCGGCTCTCTTCCAGTCTTCCCCTTCCTAATAAACTCGGTTTTAATAGCCATGGTTGCTACTCTTTCCCCTCCACCACACACCGTAATCCAAACCCTAACAACAACTCACCTAAAACCGTCCAAAACAACCACCCAAAACAACCAAAACAACAAAAAAAAACCCCAAACACAACAAATTCACCCAACTCGCTCAATTCACCCAAAAATTCGCAAAAAAACGGAAGAACATCGACAAAAAAACCAAATAAATGAAAAAAAAATTAAAGAACAGCGTACTTACCTCTTATAAACATCAATTATGAGTTTTATTTGGTAAAATTTAACTGTGAAAACTCTAGATCTAGAATTTTCATGATCAAATTTGACCATTAAAACCGAATTTACCATGTATAAAGCTCGAACATGGTCCCGATAGAATAGAAGAGAGGAGCGTGAATGGAGGAAGAAAGAGAAGAGAGGAGCGTGAATGGAAGAGAGAGAAGAGAGGAGCGAATGGAAGAGAGAGAAGAACAGGAGGAGGAGGCAAGGAGGGTTTCAGCAAATGGAACTATGGAAGAGTTTGGAAAGGAGGGTTTGTTATATATTTAAAAAAATATATGTATTTTTTACCGGGTTTCAGGTCCGGACCTGAAACCCCCGATTTTTACCAGGGACCGCCACCGGAAAATCGAAATTCCTGAATTTTAAGGATCGGGACCGGACCTGAATCTACAGGTCCGGATTAGGTCCGGTCCCAACAGGCCCGGATCAGGTCCGGTCCCAACAGGTCCGGTTCAGGTCGGTTTTCAGGTCCAGTCCTGTTTATGTACACCCCTATTCCCAACCACACATTGTCATTCCGTCACTTCTTTGGCTTCCATGCACTGTGTGCATTTCCTTATTGTTCATGACTTCACCTCCAGCGCCCCACTCTTCCTTTTGGTTAGGTTTTCATCCCAATTAGTGGCTTAATGCCAAATTAATTGGCCACCATCATCATCACCCTTGAAGCCTTGAATTAGTTTCCTCAAAAAACTTAGCGTTGGCTCCTTGACAACTAAACTTCTTGCCTTTCTTTTCATTTCTTTGTTTATCTCTAATTTCTTACAATTTAGTTCAATTTACTCATATTGGTTTATCGACAATCATTAAATCGATGTATTGTCAAACATGATAAAAGAAACATGTCAACTAGAAAAGAACAAAGGAAGTAAAAGGCTAATTAATTTTTCTATTACCGAAAAGAATAACCTTTGTATTGTATTCTTAACCTTTATTTTGGATGAAGCTTGCAATGTTGCACACTTGAGTCTTGAGTCATAACTTCTTGATTCACCTCCGGCTGGCCCCTCTTGGCTCCTACCATTTCCTTGCTCTCCAAGCACTTGAATTTTCTTCTCTTTTTTTCCTTTCTTAATTTTTTGTGCCTTCACATTTTCCCCCTTCATCCTATATAATCCCTTCACTCTCTCTCTAGAATCTCATCACACAAAAAAGAATTCGAGTCACACTTTCAAAAATTTCATAACATTCCTTAATTTCAACTCCTTTTAGTCTTTGTCCAAAAAAAAAACGAGTGAAAAAATGGAGCAGATGAAAGAGAAAATGAAGAATCAAAATGAAATGGAGGAAAATCAATTAACCTCAAAAAATTGCTACTACTTCAAACCCAAAATTGGAAGTATTTTTCCTCCTAAAAGGAAACTTGTCAAGAATATGATTTTCCAACAATTGTTTCATTTCTTCTCCTCCTCCTTCTTCATCAAACAAATAAAAGAACAATCAAGTTTTTCCTGCAGATTTTTAGCATCAAGTTTCAATCTTTTTTGACCCCATTTCACAATTTTTTAAATTTTACTTATAATTTCGTATTGCGGATCTTAATTTTTCTGGGGTTGTGAAAATTCAATTCATGGAATAATTTTTTGATTTGTAATTTGTTTGTTTGTTGAAAATTAGGATGACCCAATTGGGTTTTTGGTTTAATATTCAATTTGAAGGTGTAGATTGATATCGAATAATTCAGTTGAATTGTACTGTATTTGTACTGTATTATTTAGTACTTCGCATATCATCTGCCTGATTAGGCGATTACCATTTTTTGTAGGCATTTTGATGTATGAAGTTGATTTTTGTTGAAAGTTTGAGACTTTTAATGAAATAAATGAATGCATGATTATTTTGACCAATTGTTCTTATCATTAGCTTTACATTTGACTTGACTTAATCCAAAATGACCCGAATCCAAATTTAACTGAATCTAAATTTAACTCGATGTGTCCCATTAAAGGTATTCGATTTTGACAGTAAGCCGGACAGGGATTATTTTATTAGTTTGAAGTCAAATTCTTGGAATCGGTCAATAATAAGGCAAAATTCATTAAAACTACAATTGAGAAAGAAAAAAATTTATTGTTGATTAGTTGAGTTGAAAATATTTAAAAGTATTATACATTTATTACATTAATAATACATATTATTCCCAATAAAACTATACAATTTAGTGACTATATGGCTAAAGACTTATTTATAAATGTCATTTAATAAATATCAAAACATTAATCAAACAACAAATTAAAATCTACAATAAAACTATTGGCACAATATACATGTAAATATATAAATTTCAAATTAAATAATATATCATCTTTATATCCAATAAAAGAATTTCAATGGAAATAAATACTACTTAGATTATTAAAGGCAATTACAATCAATAATTAGGCAACAATAACCTATATTATTAGTAGTACATTTTCTGTTTATGGATTGATGCTTTACATGATATCGTCGCTCTTTGTTATTATATAAAAATGTGTTTGAAAGCTATCCAATAATTCTAGTTTGATCATTGTTTGTTTATTGCCTTAAAATTTTATTTGTCGATGATAGCTATTTATCCACAAAAAAAAAAAAAAAACCAAGAATATATCACTTGTCACTATGTCCGATTTTAAAATGCAGCTTATTTATGACTGTCGAATGTGATAAAATTATTATCTTAATAAAGTGTTTCATCAAAAGATATTAACTTCTTTGTATTTACTAAGATATTAACTTTTTTTAATAATATAATAACAAAAAATCGATTGATATTTTACATTTTTGAATTAGACATATAATATAGTTGTCGAACACAACATTTATTTTATGGTCATATTTAATACTCCATTAGTCTAATAAACAAAATAAAAAGGAATTTGAAAAAAAAAAATTAAAGTGATGTTTTAAAGTAATTTCTTTAATATCAATTAATTCGATATGAATCAATTTTATTATTTCTTTTTCGGTAAAACTCAATAATACCCGTTTAAAAGATAATTAAAAAAGAGTTGGAAAACTTTTTTAGGTAAATGTGCATGGAAAATTTTAGAACACAATAAAAAGAAATAGATTTTATATAGAGATAATATGTAAGTTTGGAATAATATTATTATAGTTTTATTATAAAAATATTCCAAAAAAAAATTGTTAAAAGGGGAGGGGGAGTTTTAAAGGGAAAAAAACAGCACCAGGATATGACACATGTCACTCCCGGTAATTGATTGGGGATTTGGAATCCATTCCGTATTTGAATATGGTGGCAATTTTAGATAAGTACGAGTACTATTGTCAAAAAAAAAAAAAAGTACGACTAGTTAAATAAGTCTTGCTGACTAATAGAAGTATTGGTCTAACAGGCATTTGCTTTTGAACAAGTTGAATGTGCAACTAATCGACTTTTTTTTCATCGTTTTTGACGAATGAGGTACAGTTTTTCACTTTTTCGTCTAAATAGCATGAGAATATCTTATAAGAACAATTGTCTTTCGGCTTATATACCTTTCATCCTTTATATTCCGTAGTAAATTTGAATCAGTACTCAACCAATAATTCCAAACTTGGAATTCTCAAATTAGTTTGGGCTTAGCTTATCACAAACATTCCCGTATTTTTCTTACGCAAAAGCTAACAAATGCCCTCTAGCAATAGATAAGAAAACTAAAAATGAAAATATTAAAATAAAATTAACATTAATTACACCGAACGACGCGTGATTTGGTCATGCGTTCTTAACTTAATTTTATATTAAGCAATATATTCATTAGTTATCTAACGCTCTGGGGCGCTCGTTAGCAAAATCCTTTTTCACATTAGGGAGTACAAGATTTTTTAATTTTTGTGCTTTTTGACAAATTATTTATTTTATTTTAAAAAATACAAATTATAATGGTTAGCTACATTGTATACCGTTAACCCTTAATCAACCCTTATCAAAACTTATCTTATCTTATCTAAGCTTTTGAAATATTAAGGTAAACAAAAAAAGGCCTTGGACCCCCGCTTTACAAGCAATTGGTCTAAACCCAGCCCACAAGCCCAATTTCAAACGCGCCCCATTAAAAAAAGGCCCAAACCAAAACGAGCCCACCCAAAAAACTGAACATAACTTTAAAATGTAGTCCACCCAATTGCCATTTATACAAAACTGCCACTTCCAACAACTTTTTTTTTTAAATATTATTTTTTTTAAAAAAAATCGTTACTCTCAAACGTAAATTTTTGAAATTTATTACTCTTCTCTTTGATTTTCTCTCTCTTACAATCAAACACAATTCACTCTCTCTCCTCCAAAACAACCATGGATATTTGAGATGAGATGAAAATCAAATGGATTTTCTCCAAAAAGGTAATTTTGTGTAAATTTCACTTAATTTTGTTTGAATTTATATGAATATCACTTAATTTTGTTTGAATATTGTTCGATAATCTGTTGTTCGAAATTTTTATTAGAATTGTTAAAAAGTTTAGTGAAATCAAACGGATACCTTATGTTCATAAAATGTTTTGAAATGTCATAATATTATTATTTGTTGTTCATATGATAAATATTCTTAATGTTCATAAAATATTCTCATTTTATCTGTTTTGTATGTTTATGCTTGGGTTCATATTTTGAATGCTTATGTTCACTTTCTGAAATGCATATGTTCATATTTTTTATGCATATGTTCACTTTCGTTCTTAAATACTTATGTTCATATTTGAACCCTTTTGTAAACTTTCTAAAATGCTTATGTAAACTTTCTGAAATGCATATGTTCACTTTCTGAAATCCATATGTTCATATTTTTCATACATATGTTCACCTTCTAAAATGCTTAATTATGTTCATACGTATTCAAAAAATGAACAAATGCATATGTTTATATTTTGAATGCGTATGTTCATTTTCTAAAATGCATATATTCATATTTTTAGTGCATATGTTCACATTTTTAATACTTATAATGCGTATGTTTCATAATCATTTTATTTTTTATTTCTTCAATTTTCTTATGTTCATAATTAAATGTCGTAAATTCAATTCATATGAATTTCATGTTCACAAACCTAATCAAATTGATCAAAATTCATTACAAAATCACCACAAAAAAAATCGAAATACATACATTGATCAAATTGATATAAATTAAACAAAATACAATTACAGAGGAGAGAGAAAATGAAGAATGAAAGAGGAAAAAACAGAGAAGAATAAAATTTTGATGAAAATTATGATCGAAATTTTGATGAAAATTTTGATTAAAATTATTATAGGAAAGAAAAATGAAGAGAAAAGTACTATAATCAATCTGTGTTCATCACCTATTACAAATTGGCAAATTACCCAAAAGTTATATATGCAATATGAATCACAAATTTAGAAAATATAACCAATTAAACCAAATTACAAATCAATAACATAAACTAACTTATATCAACTATCTCTTCAAGATTCCAATTAAATCCATCACAAATCAACGAAAATACAAAAAATGGAGCAGAGTGAAAATCTTAAAAGAAGAAGATAATGCCAAACACAGTGGAGAGAGAAAATTTCAACCAAAATTAAGAATTAAGTAAAGAATTTGAAAAAAAGAGAAAAATTTATGTAAAAATTAAAAAGTAAGGAAAGAAATAAAATAGGAAGGAGATTGAAGGAAGGAGATGAAGTAATATATACCAATACTCCAGAAGTACATAGTATATATATGTGTTTAGTGTATAAAAAGGGGTATTTAATAAATGGTGCGACCAAGTAGGGTGCATCTAAGAATATGCCCTTTACAAGAGTTCCAACTTCCAAGTTACAACCAATTAGCCGACTCCAAATTACAAGAATTGTTCCACTAATGACTTAATGAGCCCAAGACAAAAGACACAGCCCACTGTATCACAAACATTGTGGATTAGTTAGGAGTAGGTCTATAAGATTTGTAACAAAAAGTCCCAAACTCTTTTCTTTCGGGAACAATTTGGCTCTTCTCTATACGTTGTATTTTTGCAAATTAAAATTTATCTTTGCTGAAATCTATTTACTTTATGTTGTATGTTAGGCTTTCTATAATAGCTAGGAAAGTTGTATAAATAATCATCATTGTGTTACTCCCTTCGTTTTTAAATTCTTGCTCTATTTTTCATTTCCGACCATTTTTAAATACTTGCTCCATTTCATTATTTAGAAACTTTTTACAATATTTAATTCATTTTTATCAACTAGTGGACTCAACATAAATCATATTTTATTAATTTCATATTCTCTCTCCAATTCTCTCACCTACTTTTGCTACAATTTTGGAAAAATTAGAAATAATAATCCCAACTTTCACGTATTTTGTTTCAATAATCCCAATTTTAGATTATTCTGAAATACTTCGAACTTTGGGGGTTGTTGATTTTCTTCAATCCCAAATACTGGTTATCTGTTGAACTTTATATGACACGTGTCGCAACTTAATTGGTTTGAAAAATTAAAAAAAAAGAAAAAATTTGAATATAAAAAAAAACAAAATTTAATAAAACCCACCCTCCTCTCACGGTCCTCACACCCACCAAACCCCAACCCTGACGCCCGACGCCGGCCAAATGACAGCCGGTCGCCACTACCCCTCCCGTCCCCCACCTCCTCTCTCCCCCACGCTGGTAAATCACAACCCTTTCCCATCCTTCGAAACTGCAGCCCCCCTCCCCTACCCCGAAACTACCTCAAACGGAAACGGGAAACCACCCTAACCCCCACCTAGGAGCAATTGGTGGCGATTTGTTGCGGTTGCGAGTTGGCTAGGGTGGCAGTTTATGGTTTTTGAGAGTGGAAGAGGGGGTTTTCTTGGCGGTTGTGTGGAGGAATGGGAGGGGGTTTTGGGGAGAGGGGAAACCGGCGACGCTAGGGGTGGGGGAGAGGCGGTGGGCCGGTGAGGGAGGGGTGGCGGG
Source organism: Chenopodium quinoa (assembly GCF_001683475.1). Taxonomy (NCBI): domain Eukaryota; kingdom Viridiplantae; phylum Streptophyta; class Magnoliopsida; order Caryophyllales; family Amaranthaceae; genus Chenopodium; species Chenopodium quinoa. Next base: position 2,066,728 of record NW_018743850.1, on the reverse strand, counting down.
TTGGGCAATGAGGGTGGGGGAAGGGAAGAGGCTGGTTTTTTGTTATTTTTTTTTGGTGTTTTTTGTTTTTTATTTTTTTATTATTTTTTTTGGATCAATCAGGACTTGACATATGTCAAGTGACTTGATATAATAGGTCATTGACTTTCATTGACCGATTTGAGATTGACGAAAGTAAATAGCTTCCAAAGTTCGGATTATTCCAGAATAATCCAAAGTTGGGATTATTAAAAGAAAATCCAGCAAAGTTGGAATTATTATTTCTAATTTTTCCTACAACTTTTTATTCTTCCACCTACCCTAATACCTCCATATTTTATTACTATCTCCGATTTCTTCTAAAATTTTGCGCATTAAGAAATGAAGCAAGTATTTAAAAATAGAGGAGGAGTAGCTTTTTGGCAAAGTCATGCTTTAGGGTAGCCTAATTCTAGCGAGTTTAAGCGTAAAAATTTCGGTTTTATCTATTAACGATTTTTTTTAACAATTTACTTACTAGTTACACCGTATTATTTACTTATATTTTTGAAACATAAATCCAACAATCAAAACACAAATAAAATAGATTTGTGCTTATAGTCAGCATCGTAGACTCGATGTAGTCAATGAAGGGACCCCACACAATGGAAACACCTAATGCATTGATTTTTTGTTTTCAAGAATGTAAGGTATATGGATGTTAAGGCTTCCCTATCATAGTTAATTAAGTATAGATCAATGTAATCTAAAATACTCCATATCCCAAAGGTCCGGGGATAGGTTAATTAGATTGAACCAAAATACAAGAAAAAGAATATAAAGAAAACTGAAATTTGACAATTCCAAGCTTCTTATGAGAGGAAAAAAAAAATTAAGCTTAGAAGTTGATACAAGTAAATTGGTAAATACAAAAGACCTCTAGGGACAATTTGGTAAAAAAATTAACTCCGACGACAAAATGGTAAAAAAAATTAACTCCAAGCGACAATTTGGTAAAAAAAATCAATCTCAGGCGACATTTAGACCAAAATATCTAATTTTTTCCGACAAAGTCTTCAAATTTCCTAATTTAATTCTTTATTGTATTTCTTTAAAAAAAAAATTAATTTTCCCATTTAAAAATTTAAATTAATATGTCATCTCCTTTTATTTTGCTAAATCCCAATATCAAATTTATTTTTAACCCCTTTTTTCAAAAAAAATCGGTATTAAAGGGTAGGAAAATTAAGTGAAAATTAATATTTAAACAATAAATTTTTCTTCAAATTGTTAAATTTGAAAAGGGGTTAGAAAATTAGGTAAGAAACCCCGAAACACGAACTGAATTAAGCATTTACGAGTAGTTTGTCGGAAACTTTTGTATATTTTGGGTTAATTGTCGCTTGAGATGACTTTTTTTTTTTTTTACCAAATTGTCGCTTGGGGTTAGGTTTCTTTTACCAAAGTGTCGCAAGGGGTATTTTTTTATTACCAATTTGGTCAATTGGTTGGATTACAGTAAATAAAATCAACACCATACCACTTCTTGGACTAAATGCCTTGCTAACAAAGAATGAGGTAGTGGTGAGTAGGGCTGAGTAAAACTATCCGAAAAATTGTAAATCCGAAAACTCGATCCGTAACTAATTCGAAATTTAGGGTACCCGATCCGATAACATTAACGATTCAGGTACCTGATCCGATAATTTGTTATCGAGTATAGTTATTGGGTATCATTTCAAAATTAACGGTTACCCATTCCGATTCGATAAACAATTTTTTTTCTATTTATCCAAAATCTAAACTCTTGCTTTACTTTATAATCATTTTATAATATGAATGATTAGTAATATAATTAAGAAATTGGACAAGATCATGTGGTATTGTTGTTAATTAGTGTTAAATGATATTATAATTACTTCATTATTAATTTTAATTATCATTATTGGATATCATATTGGGTACCCGATAACCGATCCGAAAATCTGGATACCCCAAAATCGAGTACCCGAACTTATTGGTTCAGTTTATGAATATTATTTTTAGTAATATTGGTTATTGGGTATTCGAACCGTTAGAGTTAACGGTTTGGGTACCCGCCCTATGCTCACCCTTATTGGTGAGCACCCAAAACCAACACAAATTTGAAGGGTTGGAGAGGCGACAACCAGCCTTTATTGGCAAATAAACAAAGTGGGCCCCAAGTATTTCCCAAAATTTCTAATCCTAACATTGAAAAAGAGAAGTAATTCTAATATTTTTACCAAGTTAAGATTGATTTAGTGGGAAAGATTACACCTTTAAACCTTGAGGTGGGGGGTTTAATCTCCACTAGAGATACTTTGAGGGTAGAAATCCCTTATCCTTCTCCTCCTCACTCTCAAAGTATCTAACTCGCAAATACCAGACCAAAAAAATCGTGATGGTTGAGGTACAGTTAGGATTATTCTCCTTTATCTTAAAAACCTTGAAAACGAGAAAAAAGCTCTCCGAAATCACCAATCTTCGACACTTCTTTGGCACACTTCTTCAACATGAAAGAATTGTTGAATATTTGCACCCTCTAGTTGATTCATTTTATAAATGTAGCATGTGTTTTCACTAATTTGATATAAATGACCCTTGGATATAAGCACATGTCAAATCTTTTATTTGGCCTCCACTCCAAGCTATCGAATTTTCTTCCTTACTATTTTCGTCCTGTCACATCAAATTCCTTCTATATTATACCCACACCACTTCTAAACCTCTTCACTCAAAATAGAAGAAATCAAGTCATACTCCAAAAGTCACCCAAACTTACTCAATTAGAAACCTTTCTTAAAAAAATTCAAAAATTCTCTTCCAACAAAACCCAAAAAACAGAGAAAAAGAAATGGAACAAAAACAAATGAAAGAAACACAGTCAACCTCAACAACCAGCCTACTACCTCAAACCCCAAATTAAAACTGTACTTCCTGCTAAAAGAAAACTTGTCAAGCGTATTATTTTTGACGAATTTCTTCAATTTCTTACATCTTGCTTTTCTCCTTCTACAAACCAAAAGAACAAAAATCAGATCTTTCCTGCTGAATTTTGATATAACATCAAATTTCAATCAATTTTGACCCCATTTCATACCGATTTCCCCCCTTTTTTTTATGGTTTGAATTGTAAATTTTTGTTGAAAGACCCCAAATATTTTTCTGGGTGGTGAAAATTTGATTGTAAAATTTTGTTGTTTTTATTGAAGAAGTCGTAACCATGGAAGAATTCAATTGGGTTTTAATTGTGTAAAATTTTGCTACTCAATTTGAAAGATTTGTTCTGATGATTGTGAAGCAGGGGATGTAAATTATGAATTACTAGTATGATTTATTGATTTTGGTTCAGAAAGGCAGGGCTAAATCACTCATTTTGGTGTGATTTATGGAGAATATCTCTGGATTTCGGATTAGCAAAACAAAAAAATGTATATTGCACTTTTGCTATTTGATGTGTAAAGATGATGTAAGATTGAGATATTACTGGAAACAATTTGATTATTTTGACCAATTGTTGCCATCTTTCTTATTATTAATATTAATCAGCTTTATTACTTTTATTTATCAAATTTTCGACTAATCTAGCATTTTTCCAATATTAAATTGATTTCTATGTGAGTTGTGAAGTGTGCTCATTTTCATATCCATCGAGGCGTCAATGCCTGTCGTGCACCATAGAGCATATCCGCCGCCATATTTGATTTTACCATATCATCTGGTGTTTGGTTAAGAGTTGAAGTGAAAAATGCTGTTTAATCATTTTAAAAAGCTCTTTGAGGTATTTGGTTAGGAGCTTTTAGATCTAAAAAACTCTTGTTCAAAAAGCTCATATGAAGAGTTTTTTATAAGAGGTTTTAGCTTTTTGGTTATTTTATACCCTAAAACAGCCAATAACTAATAGTAGTTATTTACCAAACACTTTTACACAAACAATTAATTATAATTACCTAGTCAAAACAACTAATGAAAACAATTAACAGTTAAAAACTGGTCAAATCAACTAACAACTAATATCTAAAAGCTATTTGCCAAACAAGACCTTTGTTAAAAATGGTTCACAATATATTTTAATTAATTGTTGTTACAAATGGAATTGGATCATGGTGTCTAGGCACAACATGACCCAATATAGAGAAAGCAAAACATGGCACAACATGAGCACAATTGCACAAATAAACAAGTCATTACACGTTAATATGTGTGTTCGGCCATGGGTTGTGCCTAGGCCACATCACAACATGAAAAATGAACGAAACAAAAATCAAAACGAACAACCCAAAAACAATTAGTGTTTGATACTTTGATTAGTGATCTACATTCAAGTTTCTTCCCTATCCCTTTCTTGATCCTTGACCTTTCTCAACCAAATGGCCCTAAGATATGCGAATAGTTGTATGTTGAGAGTATTGAGACCCAACTTAAACCACTAATCATTTCCCTTCCCCACTTTCATTGTGTTATCAATGTGTCACTGAACTATAGTCCAGTCCGAGTACAAGTTTTAGCTCACTAATAAGCCCAAACTGATGACTCAGCCCACTATCTTCGTTTGTTAGTCAATTGTATGACTTGTTACAGAATGCCAGCTCACTCTTCCACAAGGAATTACGCACAAGTAGTACTACGAATAGTTTTTTTTTTTTTTTTTCCCTTCTTTCTGGAGCTTTATTTCATAGACAACAACTTCTAGAATAGGATAATTTTCTTTTATTTATTGCAATTCTTGTAAGTTGATGAACTTGTTAAAAATTAGGATATAACCTTTTTTCAATAAGTTAAATTTCCCATGCCTTAAGTTCCATTACTTCGTATTATGAGTATTTTTTTGTCAAATTATTGTATACTACATCGTCTAAACGGAGGAATATACTGTAAATCCATAAATAAGATTTAGGTAAAGAGAAGGCAACCTCTAAAATATAAGCTCTTTACTTTAGTGAGCATTGATCAATGAATTAGAAATAAACAAAGCTTCTTACCTTGATTTAATACCTATATTGTGTTGTAATCCTTTCAAAAAAAGTGTCACCACATGTTTTAAAGTGCTATTTTCTTGCTTGATTTTAGTCAGTTCCATTTGTGACTGACCGCCTTGACCAACTCAGTGATCACAATGCAAGCTCTAAAATGACCCTTGTATCCGCTCTTGTCGCCAACACCACCCCTCCTCAAAATCTAGCTAGTGCTGCTACGTGCTCACAAGCCATTTTCGCACAAGACTTTTTTCCTATGGTCTTCTTGTACATACAATTTTCTACACCTTTATTTGACAGGCAGTCTTTCATAAATAATTCCATCTCCCCACCCCACCCCAGCATAAGTAGATGTAGATTATATACTCAAATATTAGTTGTCTTGATCGTATAGGGCATAACTTAAAATTAAGTGTGAGCGCGTCGCACCATTAGTTGATGGCATGGTGTAGCACACACAAGACCCACTATATATATTTGAGTGAAAGTTGTGTTAGGTAAAGCCTTAATTTTAGCTAACTGGGTAAGGAGTATGTCGTTTCAAACTTGTTACTTGAGCCAAAATAATGCCTTAGTCTTGCTTGAAGACTTGTTCAATCCCTGTAATAAACTCAACTAGAAGTCATAAGTAACAATTTGAATCTTACCAATAAAGTTAGTTGAGATCCACATATTTGTTTTCAATTTGAGACAAGATAAACCCCACTTTTGCAATTATAAATAATGATTGAGAAACGATAAAAACTTAAACAACTGCTCAAGAAATAGAATAAGGTGAGAACATTGGGGGCTCAGTTGATAAAATTCCACTAACAAAGGGACATTCCTTTTTTATTTTTTATTTATTTTTTTATATTTAATTTTAATTTTATTTATTTTTTTATATTTAATTTTAATTTTAATTTTATTTATTTGTTATTGTAACAATTAGACCCACATTTCAACTAATCACACCACTAATGTCTCTAAAGGTAAATGAAAAGGGTCACAAAATCTTCCATGGTAAACCCTGCATCTAATAACCGTTGCTCAACGGAATTCTACCCGGCAAATTCATTTCAAATAATCAGAATATAAAAAAAAAAAAAAAAAAAAAAAAGATTAAAAAAGCTATCACCTTTCTTTTTTACCTTTTTGCCTTTATATATATATACCTGTAATATCACCCACCATTTTGATAACTCACTCAAATTCAAATCCCAATTTTCATCATCATTTGTTATTTCGAAAATGGGTTCTTGCATTAGCAAATGCAAATCCAAGAAAAATTCTAAGAAAAAACAATCACAACAAGAAGAAGAATGCAAATGCCAATGCATTGAGAAAAATAACAACAATAATACTTGTACTAATTTTACTCCTTTAGTACAAGACAAACTTGTGATCTCACAAGCACCAATTTCCCCTTCTTCTCCTCCCAAAACCTCTTCATCTTCGGCTAAGTCATCCTGTGCCAATTCCTACTACCCTGCTACTACAACAAGCTCGAGCTCGAGCTCGTGTTCTATGCTCTCCTCGGCTTCCTCTGTTACCTCGGCCTCCTCGTCGGTCATAAGCTCAAAGCTAGATCAATCTTTTACTAATGACTTTCTTTGGTCATGTGTTAAGGAAAATCCTCAAATTCTTAATGGTGATTATCATCCGATTAAGGTTGTAAATCCAAGAAGAAACTCTCTACCTATCAAAAAGTCCAATAGGCCCAAGGAGCTCCATGGGCCGACGCCAAGCCCACAAAGGGTTTTAGTGAGACCAGCCCCACAAAAGAGGCCTCGGTGTAACTCACCAAGTAACTTGACCCGGCAAAAGAGTTTTCGCCGCGAGCCCGAGGTTGAGCCCAATCGGCCCGTTTCGAGAAGTGGTAGGGACTTAAGGCCCATATCACCTTCACCAAGTAGAAGGTTCAATGGAGAAGGAAATAATCAAGGGAAAAATTTGACATCATCTATGAGAAGGGAAAATTGTCATGTTAGGCCTCCTAGTCCAATAAGTAAAGGGTATAATAGTAATTCGAGGCGAAACGGTCGGTCCAACGCGGCCAACAATTTGTTGGTAAAGAAAGAAAATGAAGATATGATTAATGGTGTTAATACAAAAATTAAGGAAAATGAAGAAATGATTAGAGGTGTTAATACAAAAATTAAGGAAATTGCAATGGGAGGATTAGTTTCTAGTCAAGATATGGATATGATGCCTATTGAAGATGTTGAAAATCCGCATATTGCTTTGGACTGCTTTATATTTCTGTAAAGATTGATAGTTTAATTTGGATCTTTTTGGGAGTATCTTCTTTAAAAGCATTTTTTTTTAATTGTTTTTGGGTGTGTAATTAGGGATGATTGTAATTTTTTGTTTGTGTGTACGTAATATCATTTTTTGTTTTGATGAAAGGCCAAATAAGTTGTTTTAGGGGTAAATGTAGCACTGTCAAACGGTTTGACAGTTCGGGTTTGGTTCGGTTTGAAATCGGTTCGGTATTAAATCGGGTCGGTATTAAATCGGTTTAAGTGTCTCGCGGGTCGGTTTTAGTTCGGTTTAAATATTTATCGGTTCGATTCGGTTTCGGTTTAATCTTGATCGGTTTTAATTCGGTTCGGGTTGTAAACAGTCCGGGTAGTAAACGGTTCGATGCAAACGGGTTGCGGTTTGTTAATGGTTTGGTGTAAACAGTTTTTATCCCGGTTCAAACAGTTTCGGGTTGGAAGCGGTTTCGGGTTGGAAACAGTTCGGTTCTTTTATGGTTCGGTTTATAACTGGTTCGGTTTTTTTCGGTTCAGTTTATAATTGATCCGGTTCTTTTTTGGTTCAATTTATAACTAGTTCGGTTCTTCTGCGGTTTAACGTTATTCGGATCGGTTCCATTCCGAGTTTACTAAATTACGATTCGGGTCGGTTTTCGGTTTCAAAAAATCAATTGTTTATCGAGTCGTTTGGATTTGGGCAGTTAAATGGTTTTGGTTTGAAATTTGATAGTATTTGCTGGTTAACAAGTTTTATATAAAGTAAAGACTTCATCATTTCATATTTAGGCATCATATTATAAACAAATTCACATTGATTTTATAAATATATATCATGTTCTGTTTCAAGTTTAGTCATATTGATCTTACTAGTGTATTACGAAGTAGATTATAAAAGTTAGTGAATTAATGTATTATTGTTTTACAACTAGGTTGTTATATGTTTCTTATTTAATCATTTAAATACTAGTGTCAAAGTCATGATTTGATGAGTTCTTATTAAATGGAAATTTGCAATTTGGTAATTCGATACTTGATTAATCAACAAGACTGGTAATTATGGCTCGTTTATCTTTATATATTTTCATGAAATTATGAAGATATTACAAAGTAGTTTGATTTGTGTAATGAAAGAAAACATTAATGATTTATTAACAAGGTAATATTGATTAGTTCAATCGATCGTATGTACACATTAACGCATAGCATCTAACCATCTCATAGTTAAATACTTCGTATGTATTAGTACAAAGTTATAAATTAGTGAACATTATTTTGATTGGATCAATAACTTGAGCTGTTGTTTTAAATTAAATTAGGATCATTGTTCGTGTAGTTTAAGTATAATGATCTACACCATCTCTAACTATTATTTTAATACTCCACCCGTCCCTTTATTTTGTCCCTTTGTCATTTTTGGGGTCAAACTTTGAAAATATTGACCATAAATTACCACTAATCTATAAAACAGTAAAACTTAATTTTGTCACGAGACTCATGAGTCATGACTCATGACTTCATGAGTGATCTTTTTAAATTTGTATCATTATATATTTTATTAATATAACGTTTTTATAATTTTTACTTGTATGAAAATAAAGATATACTACGTAGATGTTTTAATACGCGTCTTGGAGACTGATCCCGATCAAATGAATACACAACACACAAAACATCATCTAATCAGTCTCAACCATAGATCAAAAACAATCTACGGTTAATTTTTTTCTCCCACAACACACACGGATCACCACTCTCAACCATAGATTAAAAACAATCTACGGTTAGATTTTTTTCCCCACAACACACACGGAAAACCATTCTCAACCATAGATTAAAAAATCAATGGTTAGATTTACATCTCAACCATTTTGATACCCTAATTCCACTTTCACTTTCACGCCTCCTAGTTCTTTCTCTCCTCATCTCCTCTCAGATCTCACTCATTCATTCACGGCGCCTCTTCGTTTGTCGTCTCTCTCATTCATTTTCAATTCTCCCTAATTCATTCACGGCGCCTTTCGTTCGTTGTTGCTGCTCATCGGTGTTGTTGCTGCTCTAATCCTCGCTTATCAGTGTTGTTGCTGCTCTAAACCTCTCTTTTTTTGTCCAGGTATGATATCTCTCTTCCTCGTACTTCTTGCAACTGATTTAATCTGATTTATGAAGTAGAAGAATTAAAGTTGTAGTTATAATTCCCCTTAATGAGTATATAATTGTATAATTGTATAATTCCTTCACTGGTAATCAATCTTACTCTATTTCAGTGTTGTTTGATTCAAAGTTCCTTGCTTTCTGTGTACTTGTTATTGTGATTTCATTTTAACTGAAATTAGTTTTTTTGAGGGAAAATTGATCAATGAATTGCTTTTTCATTGATGTGCTAATTTTTTGTAACAAAAATCATGATAATCTGTGATTTTTTATTTATATCATGTATAGATAGTATCATTCATGGCATTGATTAATTTAATTTCAAAATAGTATGGATTCATAATTTCGCTATGATTTCCTTCTGTTCAATTCTGAGTTAAAATTTTATCTGGTTTTCATTTTATCATGCCAAATATGAAAACCCTTTTGAATATTGGTTTAATTGAGTTAATTTTGTGTTAAAAATTGGAATTGCATGTATATGTTTTTTTGGGCTAGAAATAGTAAATTAGGTTAAGCTTATACTATAATGTAGGTTTTAATAGAAAGGGGTTTTTTCTAATTTGTGAAATTAATTGTTTTTTTCTCACTTAAATCAGGAAAAATGAGAATGAAAAGAAAATCTCTAATTGAGGAAAGGTATTATGGGATCAAAAAGAGGCAGATGAATTTTATAAAGATGGTACAAGAAAGAGCTGTTAAAATGAAAACTTCTTGGGTGCCTTTTTTACCTAATGAGTATATAATTGTATAATTGTAAGTTAGGTTAAGCTTAATGAGTATTTAATTTTCTAGTAGTTAAAAATTAATGGGTTGCTACTGAAATTTGATTATATGAGTTTATTAGCGTTTATAGAAAAATAATATGGGATTAATGACTTTTCACTCTCTATTCTATTTGTTGGTTTCACTATTAAGTGTACATCTCAATGTAATGGGTTTTCGACTCTTAACTAGAGTGTAAAAAGTACCTAAATGTGTTAGCATTGATAGGGACAATTATTTGTTATAAGGCTGAAATGTGTTGTTTTGATCCTGTTTTTTCAGCAATGGATCAAGGGTATGAAAATTATGATGAGGACAGACAAGATTATTTAGAAACTTCAGATTCTCAAAACACTATTCAGAATCAAGATTCTTCTCAGCAACAAGTCACTACCACTAGTGGTAGTAAGCGTGGACGAACATCAGATGTGTGGAGGCATTACACCTTTTTTGATAAGATTGTTGGTCTTGCTCCGATAAGATATGCGCGATGCAATGTTTGCGGTAATGAATATAAAGCACCAGGTAAGGCTGGTACTTCCACTTGTAAAGCTCATACTAAGGCATGCATGGGTAAAAATATACATCATCCTGCAAATCTTGAAAGTGTTGTTGATCCTACGTTTAATCAAACTCGTCATTTACAATTGCTTGCTAGAGCTATAATTTTGCATTCCTATCCTTTAAATATTGTGGAGCATCATGGCCTTAGGGAAGTTTTTACGAATCTGAATCCTAATGTGAAGCATGTGTGTAGAAACACTATGTTGAAATATTGTATTGCTGAGCATGATAAGTTTAAGTCCTTGTTGTTGCAATCTTTTTCTGGAATTGAAGGTAGAGTTAGCTTCACTTGTGACTTGTGGACAGCATGCACTAATCGAGGTTATCTCACTTTAACTGCACATTATGTTGATAAAAATTGGTGTCTAAGGTCTAAAATTCTGAATTTTAGATATTGTGGTCCTCCTCATACTGGTGTTGAGATAGAAAAATTTGTGTTTAAACTTATTGGGGAGTGGAACCTTCAGGGTAAAGCTTTTGCAATTACTGTTGATAATGCTCGATCTATGGATGTTATGGTTAAACTTTTGAAGAAAGATTTAATGTTGACTTCTCCTCTTCCTTGTAATGGTAAATTTTTTCATATTCGATGTTCAGCTCATGTCTTGAACATTATTGTTCAAAGAGGTTTGAAAGAAGTTGATAGTAGTGTTCAAAAATTGCGTGAGGTTTGTAAATATATTGATTCTTCGGACTCTAGACTTACTCAATTTGAGCATGCTCTTTCTGAGGTTAACTGTCTATTTAACGGTAAGTTACGTCTTGATGTTGTGACTCGTTGGAATGCCACCTATACGATGCTCCGAAAAGCTTTAGAAGCAAAGGAAGCCTTGAAAGTGGTTATCGATAAGTATATGGGTTATGAATTCAAACTTTCGGATGATGAATGGGATACCCTTGCAAAAATATGTCATTTCCTAAAGCCATTTTATGAAATCACTATGTTATTTTCTGGTTCTGAATATCCTACCGCAAATTTGTATTTTGCTAGTGTTTTGAAAATTGAGCACACAATAACTAAAGCCCATATAGACCCTAAACTTGCACCCATGGCAAAAGTTATGCTTGAAAAGTTTGAGGGCTATTGGGATGACTATAGTTTGATCCTTTCAATAGCTATTGTTCTTGATCCTCGCTATAAGCTATTTCGATTGACGAATATGTTGAAAGTGCTTTATGTTGAGGAGGCATGTGTTGAAAAGGCGAAGGTGATTAAAGATGCTCTTTTGGAGTTGTATAACTTTTATTCTTCTATGTGTTCCGGTTTTAAGTCAAGTACAATTGTTTCCCCCTCCATCCCTATTGGGGTTGATAAATCAAATAGTCTCTTGGATGATGATGATATATTCAAGGTAATTATTTTCTGTTTATTGTGGTTTACTAAAATAATAATTATATGTCTTAATTTTTATTATTTAATAAAAGCATATTTTTTGCACTTTTCTAGGATGTTGATGTTGATGATAGCCTAAATCGACCATCGATGGAGATTGATAATTATTTGAATACTCCTCGTCAACCATCAATTGAAGGGCAGAATTATGATGTTCTCAAGTATTGGGAATCTCAAATTAATGTGTACCCCATATTAGCTATTATGGCTAGGGATGTTTTGGCCATTCCTATTACATCGGTAGCCTCTGAGTCTTCTTTTAGCATGGGTGGTCGTATTTTAAACAAGTATAGGAGTGCACTTTTGCCTAAGAATGTTGAGGCGTTGGTTACCACACAAAATTGGTTACGTGGTTATGATTGTGATATTGAAGAAGACGTCCTTGAAATTGGTAAAGAGGTGATAGATGAAAGTTTTGCATCTAATTAGAAAGGTATGGATGTTGCTATTTTACTGATGCTTAATTTATATTGTGTTGCTTAATTCAAGCTTTCTTGTTTTTTTTTTTTTTTGTGAGAAAAGTGTAGCTTCATTTCTTACACTAATGATAAGTATAGGGTGCTGCTACTGCTGACTGCTTCTTCTCCTTACTGTTGTTCTGCTGACTTGCTGTGCTGCTGACTTGCTGTTCTGCTGTTGTTCTTCCATTCTGCTGCTGCTCTTCTTCCATTTTGATGTTCTGCTGCTCTTCTTCCATCGCTGCAGTTCTGCCATTCTGCTGCTGCAGTCTGCAGTGCTGCTGATCTGCCATTCTGCTGTAGACTGTGGTGCTGGTGTTAATCTTGTTATGCTAAAAACTTGTACAATTCTGTTGTTAAAACTTGTTTGTATGGATTGGTTGGTTTGATTTTGTTACTTTGTTGTTAAAAATTGTTTAATTATGTGTATGGATTGGATTAGTTTGTTTTGGTTTTGAAAAGTTGAAACTTGTTGAATTAGAAGTTTTATAACTTGTTAATGCTATTAATCCTATTATGCTACTGGAATACTGCTATGTTGATGAATAAGGCCCAAAAGGCCAAAAAATTGTAGGTTATTGCCCAAAAAACCAAAATTGCAGATTATTCCCCAAAAACCAAATTAAAGTCAATACTCACGGATTAGCTAACGAAGTGCTATTTCTAAGGGAATTTAGTATTAACTAAGTTACTAAGATATATACAATTAATATGATAAGTATATGGTCTCAAGAAAAACTGATAAGTATGGAATATATGCTAAATATATATTCTAAGATTTCTAATACTTAATCCAAATAATTACATAAAAAAGTGCACCAAAAAAAATATTATTATTACATACAAAAAAAGCTTGTAAACGGTTCGATTTATAAGCGGTTTGGTTCATAAACGGTTCGGTTTATAAGCAGTTCGGTTCATAAACGGTTCGGTTTATAAGTAGTTCGGTTTACAATCAGTTCGGTTTTTAAATGGTTCGGTGCAAACGAGTAGCAGTTTGCTAACAGTTCGGTGTAAGCGGTTTTTATGCCAGTTTAAATGGTTTCGGGTTAGAAACGGTTCGGTTCATTTTCGGTTCGGTTTCCTTTTCAGTTCGGTTTAGATTTGGTTCGGTTCTTAATCGGTTTAACGTTTTCTCGGATCGGTTCGGTGTCGGTTTTACTAACATGCGGTTCGGGTTGGTTTTCGGTTTCAAAAAAATCGGTTTTTAATCGGTTCGGTTCTCATTCGGATCGGTTGAAACAGTTCGGTTTCACCGGTTCGGTTCGGTTTTTGACAGTGCTAGGTAAATGTATTCGTCTTGTCTCTTGAGTGAATTACTTTGATGGATGGAGTGTTTTTTAATTAGAGTGCACATTTTTATTATTCAAGATTATAAATATTTTTTAATCTACCACTCATCCCAAATCTAAGTACTATTATTATTATTATTATTATTATTATTATTATTATTATTATTATTATTATTATTATTATTATTATTATTATTATTATTATTATTATTATTATTATTATTATTATTATTATTATTATTATTATTATTATTATTATGTACTTGATACTGAAAGTACAGAATTCAAATTGTTGTAAATTAATCTAAATTAGAGGTAGTAATGTTTAATAAATGTAGATTTCTTCAGAAGTGAAGGAAATTTGATTAAATCCCATTTGGTTGTTTTATCATCTAGAGAGTGTCCAATTCAATAACAAAATCGATGTAGGTTTCCTCCCAAATATTAGCTTTATAGCTTCATAGAGTGCTCGTTCAGTCTTTAATCCTCGCTCTAAATATCTTTATCAATAATGTAAGACACTCACAATAATTGTATTTGGGAAGGCTATGTTTTAACACAAGATAAAAAAACCATAAAACTTATAGTACCGTTAACCACATTCTTGTATTCCTTAAGTAATAAAATATATCAACGTGTTTAATTTTTGCTTGTTTCATAATATTTTTAACATCAAATATATATTTATTTCCCAAACTATATGCAAATATGCAATGTATCAAGGCATCGAATTAATAAACTAATACTTTCATTTTATATAATGTTTTAACATATTATACTCCCTCCATCCCTTAATGATAGTCCCTTTTGGCCAAATTATTGTCCCAAAATGTTCACCCAATTTGCTTTTTCTAACAATCATTAATATTTACCAAAATTCCATTTAATTTGCAACAATAATATTTGTACAAATTTAGCTTCTCTATATAAATTTTGTTTTTTCATGTACTTTTATTACTTATTCTCACTACTTTTTTGCGCTGCATACTCTATGTAAATTTACCTTTTCAATGTACTTTTATTACTTTTTATTTATGTTTATTAATTCCCGTGAAAATTGTTATAAGAGGCGATCTTTAAGGGACGGAGGGAATATATTTTTCTGTTTTATATTGCTCTTAACATATTTCTTTCATTCTATTTTTTACAAAACCCTTTTGCTACTACCTTACTCTCTTTACCCTATACTACATAATATTTAAACCTTTTCACTACTTTCTTTTACTTTTACTTTTTTTTTTTTTTTTTTTTTGGGTACCCATTCACCAATATTTACACAACCTCTCTTACCTTCTCTACTTTTTTTAAATTTTTACATCTACCAATAACCTTTATACCTTGTAAAAACATAATACTCTAATTTTTGTGCAAATATTAAATGTTAAAAACATAACGACGAAGGTAAATATATATCTTTTAATATTAAGATGATGCCATTTAATTTACCACTCAATATCAACTGGACAACAAGTAATTATGGAGTCATTGATGACTCAAGCAATATAATTAGAGGTTGAAAATCTGTCATTGGTGTCCAAGTGTCCATTTAATTCTAGACAGAATCACAGTTACAATGCAATTAGTTTGTTTACCTTTTATAAATGATTTATTTCCTTAAATTAAGATTGTCAAATCCTTAACAATTAAGCTAATTTCATGACATCTAAAATTATAATTAGGCTCTATTCACTTCATCTTTTTAAAATGATATTTAATAAAAATAAATTAATTTCACAAAAATTACTAAGGTAAAGTTTATGCCCTGTTCTCTTCACTTAATTTTGCTAAACTGAAATTATTTTTATTGATTCTCTATTATATTTATTCTTAAGAGTTACCAATTTTTAATGATTATAACTTATTTATACTGAACTAAAATAATTCTATTGAACTTCAATTACTTTTATTGAATATTATTTGAATAAAGTAAAGAGAACACATATCTTAGTAAAATAAGTTTTAATTAATAAAAATCAGTAACTATAAAGAACAAATATAAATATTATTCATTAAAAATAATTTCACTTAAGTAAAAAAAAAAAAAAAAGTTCAGCAAGAATTAGATGAAGAGAACAAGACCTCATTGACTTGTTTTAGCTTATAGATATAAAAATTGTAATTCAAACCACCTTATTGTCAAACTAAGACCCTGTTTTCTTCAACTTATTCAAATAATATTCAGTAAAAATAATTTCAGTTAAATTTAGCAAAGATAATATTACTTCATTAAAAATAAATTTTAATAAGCAAAAATCAGTAATTTCAAAGAACAATATATAATAAAAGATATATAAGCAAAAATCAGTAATTTCAAAGAACAACATATAATAAAAGATATGTGAAAGTAAGTTTTAATCAGAAAGAACAAAAAAATCAAGTTCAACAAAAAATAATTTTAGATAAGTAAAATTAATTTTAGTTTAGCAAAAGTTAGCTGAGAGAACACAGATGAAGTAAGATATGAAGTAATATTTAGGCAGTGACTAGGCTTATAAATGCATAATAGCTAGACTTACGTGTAAAACCCATTCAAAATCCTTACACTCCTATAATGTTGTATTTTTTCAGCCCAAATCACCCCTAGGTTATACTTCGTATCTCCCTATAAATACCTCCAATTATCCTACACTTTCATTCATTCATTCATTTTTGTTATACAACTCATTATTATTAAATATTGAGCAATGGATTCAAGTGTATCCATTATTTCTAGCTTTGTCACACCATGGAATCAACCATCCCAAAAGAAAAATTCCATGGTGCAAAAACAAACTACCAATGTCCCAAAAAAATTCATTTGGTCTCTTAGTGATGATATCAATCAACCTAAAAAGAAACTCGACGCCCCAATAATAGATCTTGAAGGGTTTATTAGGGGAGACGAAACTGCCACCAAACAAGCTTCCAAAACCCTCAGGGAAGCTTGTACGAATCACGGTTTTTTTTCAAGTGATTAACCACAGGGTCGACCCAACACTCTTGAATGAGGTTTATAACAATATAGGTCATTTTTTTAGTCTGCCACCCTCAGAAAAGGCAAAGGCCGTGAAAAAGCGTGGTTCGTTATGGGGCTTGTCCGTGGCTCATGCTGATCGTTTGACGGTGAATTTACCATGGAAAGAGACGTTATCTTTCCCTCACCGTGCCATGTCCGACGGCGATTCTGTGGTGGATTACTTCACCTCGGCGTTAGGCAACGAGTTTGAGCCTATGGGGTAAGCGTACAATAAATATTATTTTTGCTAATACGTGATCTAGTCTTGGGTTTAAGTCCATGATTTAATGAAACAATAATAGTGTAACAAAAAATTTGAAATTCATGTGATTTATGTGGTAGGAGTTCAATTATCTGATGTCTAAATGAGATTTATTGTTAAGTGCTGATGTAAGAAAAATAAGTGTCATGTTAAACGTACTTGCATTATTTGTCCATGTATTAAATGTTTTAAATTTTGATTAATGTACATATTATGGAAATATGTTATGGTATGATATTTTACCAATGAGAGAAGATCATCAAAGATATTATTTTTTGGAGAGCAAATCTGTTTTGATATTTATTAATTTAGTATTTGTTGTTATATGAATAATCAATTTTGTTTTATTTTCAAATCAGTCCACATATGATAATAAATTTGAATGGACTTTCAAAAATCATTTTAAGTGTGTGAATCTATTTAATTTTATTATAATAATGCTATTAATGTTTTTAAGGTAAGTGAAATTAGTATGAGACGATATATATAATCTGATTGAAGTTGACCTTCTATACTTTTGTAGGACAATTTACAAAAACTACTGCAACGAAATGCACAAACTATCCCTAGTGATATTGGAACTAATGGCTATCAGTTTGGGAGTAGATAGATCCTACTATCGCGATTTCTACGAAGATGCAAACTCGATCATGCGATTGAACCATTATCCGCCTTGTGACGAGCCAAATCTAGTCCTCGGAACAGGGCCGCATTGCGATCCGACATCCTTAACATTGTTGTACCAAAATGAAATTGAAGGTCTAGAAGTGTTTGTCAACAACGAGTGGCATTTAGTCGAACCTCGCAATGATGCACTAGTCATAAACATTGGAGATACCTTGATGGTACGGTTTCTTATCACAATTCTCGTAGACTCCTAGGTAACAGGATGATTATGTTGTTTTGTTCTTAATAAGACATACCATAGACAAATATTGGCCTTTTGGACTACAATTATTGCCTCTTAAATAGGGGCATATTGAACAGATTGTCCTCATTATATAATCGATAGGAAAATCCGAGCATGAGTTTGTCCCCAACAATAGTATGCGTAGATTTGAAAAATCTATTTCATCCGTTCTTTTTCGTCGTTTTACACTTGATATTCACCTAAAAGTAAAAAGTTCCGGATATATTTGATGATTGTATAAAAAAAATATTATAATGTGATCGAAAACTTATTAGATTCGTTACAATTTTTAAATATACTTTTAGTTTTATTGATAAATTGAAAATCACAAAAAATCGAGTAAAAATTGCCAAACAGAATAAAAATAAACGGGTAATAGTCAATGTTGCATATTGCATTGTACACCCAAATTAAAAGGCTTTTGTGTGTTGTTATAGCCTATAACATGCATCTTACATGCGCAGACATAAGAGAAGAATGTACAATTGTGCAAACACACGAGGTGCTTCACACTTGATGACTTGAGTGCACATTACAAGCAATGCATTCTAGTCTTACATTTCACACACATTTATTGCATAATGTAACTGATATATAATTCAAATAGACTACTTGTAAATTGATATATGATTAACGAAAAAAATCAAGCATCATTTAATGTGCGTTAAATGTTTAATATTTTAATTTTGGGAAAATCACATGACAAAGTTTAGCACTTGTCTAAGAAAATCAATATCCCATATATATTGTCTTACATGTTTGTATTATTTGTCAATTTAAAATACCAATGCAAAACTACTCTGTAATTTTATTAACATATGCATGTAACCTTAAAATGAAATGCAGGCTATGACGAACGGGGAATACAAGAGTTGTTTGCACCGGGCAATAGTGAATGAGAAGGTGGCGAGGAATACAATGGCGTTCTTCCTATGCCCGGCGGACCACAAAGTTGTTACACCACCATCGGAAATATTAGTCAATAAGCAAAGGAAGTATCCAGATTTTACATGGGCTGATGTTGTTGAATTCACTCAGAAACACTACAGAGCCGATGCCGATACTCTTGATGCCTTCACCAATTGGTTCTGGTCAAATGCACCTTCGAAAGAAAATGATGCTAAGCTTAAGAACGTAGAAAATTAAGCATTATTTGGCACAAAATTATGTCTTATGAGCCCCAAAATTATAATAAAAGTAGACTACACCTATATGATAGCTTAATTAGAAAAGATAAAATATGATTTGGTATGAATTATGTCCTTGTAATGTTAATGTATATAATCTAGGTATCCTTCTTATGAATTAAGCAATTTATGTTATGTTATGCTATTAATAAATAATTTGTCCAATTCTTAAAGTTATTTTTATTTGCATTTTACGCAATTTTTTATGTTAATAAAGTTCATTATATTACGTACTTATCTATATGCTTAGGTTTTCATCGTCACATACGATTGGAGGTGAATTTTCACCTTGTGTTTTGGTATCCAAGTGAGTGACACATTTTAATTATTTGTTGGAGCATAATAAGATGGATTGGATGATGTGGCAATTGCTGTTGGAATAAAGAAAGGGAATTCAAGACGTCAGGTTCAGCTGCCCGATCGGGTGGAGCTCGTCCGATCGGGAGCGAAAAGAGTCGTAAATTTTTGGGGTTACGCTGCCCGACCGGGCGAGCTGAGCCGGATCGGGCCCGAGAAGAAGTCTGGAAAAGACTTCCGCCCGACCGGGCGTGCAAGCAGCCTAAACTTTTTTGGGCTTTCGCCCAATGTGCGAGTTTGCACGTTGGACTCCAACGGTTTATTCTTGGATTCCTCTTCTTGATTTCTTGATTAATTCCTTGTAACCCCCCATTTAAGAGCTTGATTAAGGTGATTAAATCACCATGTTTATTCTGATTTTATTTCTTCATTGATGGAAAATATTCTTCTATGATCTTCTATCTTCTTCCATCCTTCATTATAAATTGAAGTATGATTTTCTGATTTCATACACTTGAAAATACATCAAACACATAAGCTAAACATATACTCTATATTGGGCATAAGTTACTTGACTCCAACTTTCCACCCAAAAGTGCCTTTGAGTGGAAGTGGTGTGTTAAACTTAGGGAAGGTGCCGACGAATACAACTGAGCACCCCTGTTGCGTCAGAATTTTGTTTTCAAGTCAGTGAATTTGCTTCAAGACACGCCATTCACGACACACCGTTCTCATTCCATTTTTGTGAGATCACTTTTTCGGTCTTGCTTATACATTTATACTATTTGTACTAGACTACTCCTTTATTTACAACAATTTGAAAAGGAAATTATGTCTATTACTAATAGTATTGTGAAGTCTCTTCCCGACCTCTTTAAGTTGGAACCTTCAGATAGTAACAACTATAAGAGATGGTCACAAAAGTTACTAATCTTTTTTGAACAATTGGAATTGAAATAAAATATGTTTTGAAGAAGATGTTATTTAAATACTCAAGAAGGCGGAAGAAGATGCTAAAACCGCTATGGCCGCAATTCCGGCGGCCACAACGGAAGCTTTGAAGAAGGAGAAGGACAACAAGCTAGTTCGTTGTCATCTCCTTAACCACATAAACAACACTTTGTTTGATTTGTTTGTCAATTTTAGGTTAAGCAAGGTCATTTGGGATTCTTTGGAGAAGAAATATGGAGCGGATGATGCCGGGAAAAAGAAGTATGTGGTGGGCAAGTGGATCCACATCTAAATGGATGATGAGAAGCCTATCATTACTCAAGTCCATGACTATGAGAATATGGTGACCGAGATTCTTGGTGAAGGCATGAAGATGTGTGAGACTCTTCAAGCCAATGTCCTCTTGGAGAAATTCCCTCCCTCTTAAAATGACTACCGCAATTCTTTGAAGCACAAAAAGAAGGACATGACCCTCCAAGAACTCATTAGTCACATGAGAACCGAAGATGCTAATCGCCTTAAGGATAAGTTTGAAAATTTATCTCTTAATTCTTCAAAAGCTAATCTTGTTGAGTCTCCTTTAAATGTGTCTAAAAACAGGAAAATCTCCAAGAAGAAGGGAAACAACAAGTCCAAAGGCAATTTCACTCCAAACAACAAATCCAAAAACCGAAAGGTGCTTGCTATATGTGTGGGATCGTTGAACACAAAGCATACCAATGCAATCGAAGGCATGGAGCCAAGAAAGATGGCAACACTTCCCAAGCCAATGTAGTTGAAAAGGAAGACATCATTGCGACGGTGGTGGTGGAAGCAAACTAGGTAGAGAACAAAGTGGAGAGGATTTTGGACACCGTAGCATCAAGGCACTTTTGTGCTAATAAGGCTTTGATGACCGAGTTTGAATATGTCACCGACGGCAATCATGTTTACATGGGCAATAGTAGTACCGCCGGCGCCCTTGGTAAAGGAAAGATCCATCTTAAACTTACCTTCGAAAAAACTTTATTTTAAATAATGTGTTGTATGTACCTTCTCTTAGGAGAAATCTTGTTTCGGAGGCCCTTCTCAACAAAGCCAGCCTAAAACTTGTTTTTGAGGCCGTCAAGATTGTAATGTCTAAGAATGGAGACTTTGTTGGAAAGGTTACCTTAATAATGGTTTTTTTGTTTTGAATGTTATGAATGAGAATGAAAGTACTTCTTTTGCTTACATTGTTGAGTCTTTGGATGTTTGGTAGAACCGCTTGGGTCACTTAAGTTCTTCTTATTTGAAAAAGTTAAAGGACATGAATTTGATTAATTTTTCAGTGGATGACAAACTTGACCAATGCCAAATTTGTGTTGAGGCCAAACATACTAAGAAACCTTTTAAGCAAGTGGTCTCAAGAAGTACCAAACTACTTGAATTAATTCATTCGGATTTAGCGAACTTTAAAAAATGCACTAGTAGGGGTGGTAAAAATTATTAAACTCCCTCCGATTTTTTTTTAATTGCAACTTTTGCTATTTTAGTCCGATCAAAATTAAATGCAACTTTCTATTTTGGTAAAACAAAAACCTTCAAAATTACTATTTTACCCACTATTTTACCAATACTTTACCAAGTGGTGGGCCAAACTTTCTCTCTCTACACACTTTAATCACCTTTAATTAACCCCACTACTACATACCCCTTAACTTTTGTCTCGTGAACCGCAATACACACCAAAGTTGCAATTAAAAAAAATCGGAGGGAGTATTACTTATGTTGATGACTTTTCCTGTTATACCAAAGTTTATTTGCTTAAAACAAAAGATGAAGCCGAAAGTGTGTTTTTAAAGTACAAAGCTGAAGTTGAAAATCAATTGGACCTAAAGATTAAAAGAGTTAGAACCGATAGAGGTGGTGAGTATGGTAAAGGTTATTTAAAAGATTTTTGTGAGGCCAATGGTATTATACATGAAACAATTCCACCTTACACACCCCAATCAAACGATGTTGCCGAAAGGAAAAATAAATATTTAAAAGAGACTATGAATGCCATGCATCTTAGTTCCAGTTTATTCGATAACTTGTGGGGTGAGGCGGTTCTTTCCGCTTGTTATGTACTCAATAGAGTGCCTCATAAGAAGTTGGATAAAACTCCCTATGAACTTTGGAAGGAATATAGTCCAAATTTAAAATTTTGAAAGTATGGGGGTGTTTTATTAAGGTGGCTTTTCCGAATTTTAAAAAATCCACTATCGGGTCTAAAATTTTTATTGTGTGTTCATTGGATATTCTCATAATAGTGCATCCTATAGGTTCATGTTATTAAGTGATAAATCAATTTGTGAATTAGAGATGTGGTATTTTTTGAGCATATTTTTCCTATGAACAAGTTCTTGTCTTCTAATGTTGATGTGCATGCTTGTAAGTCAAGTATGAATGTGCCTCTTGTTGATTCTATACCTAGTTCTAGTCTCCCCTTTTCCTCTATCGAAGTGGTAGAAGTTGAACCTAGGAGAACTAAGAGATCTAGAGTAGAGTCTTCCTTTGGACCGGATTTCTTTACTTCTTTTGTGGTAGAAGACTTTGATGTGGATTCTCTAAGTGAGCATGTTGTGTCTTTGTTTCTTTTAGAAGAAAACCCTAAGACTTATGATGAGGCAATGAGATCCATAGATGCTAGTTTTTGGAAAGAGGCTATTAAGATTGAGCTTGATTCTATTATGACCAATCACACTTGGGATCTTTGTGACTTGCCTAAGGGTTCTAAACCTATAAGTTGTAAGTGGATTTTCAAGAAGAAACTTAAACCAGAATGGGACCATAGAAAAATTCAAGGCTAGACTTGTGATTAGAGGTTTCACCCAAAAAGAAGGTATAGATTTCTTTGACACCTTTTCTCCCGTGACTAAGATAGCCACCGTTAGAACCTTAGTAGCCCTTGCGGCGATTCATGACTTAGTGGTTCACCAAATGGATGTTAAAACAACTTTTCTTAATGGAGACCTTGATGAAGAAACCTATATGACACAACCGGAAGGGTTTGTGGTGAAAGGGCAAGATCATAAAGTGTGTAGGCTTAGAAAGTCTCTTTATGGTCTTAATCAAGTTCCTAAGCAATGGATTGAAAAGTTTGATAGCACCCTTAGGAGTTGTGTCTATGTGGTTATTTCTTCGGATTCTTGTTTGTACTCTAAGGAGTTTGAATCGTCATGTGTTATAATTTTGTTTATATGTTGATGATATGCTTATTATTGATACTAACATTAATGTGGTGAATAATGCTAAGGCTTTGCTTTCGACCAAATTTGAAATGAAGGATATGGGAGAAGCCGATATAATCCTTGGAATTCGTCTAAGGAAAACAAAAGGTGGTTTTACCATGAGTCAATCTCACTATGTAGAAAAAATTCTCAAGAAGTTTGATTCTTTTGATGTAGTACCTAGCAATACTCCATATGATCACAACTTGAAGCTTGAGAAAAACAAGGGTCCTAGTGTATCTCAAGAACTCTATGCTAAGGTAATTGGTAGTGTGATGTTTTTAATGAATTGCACACGACCCGACATTGCCTATGCGGTAAGTAGATTTAGTAGATATACTCACAATCCAAGACAAAGTAATTGGGTTGCACTTTGTCGGTTACTAAGGTACCTTAAAAATACTATGAATGAATGTTTGCATTTTAATCGCTTTCATAATGTTTTAGAGGGATATTGTGATGCAAATTGGGTAACCGATAATGATGAAATTTCCTCAACTAGTGGGTATGTTTTTATTTTTGGTGGAGGTGCTATTTCATGTAAGTCCTCAAAACAACCATGTTTAGCTCGCTCCACCATGAAGTCTGAACTTATTACTCTAGAGTTGGCAGGCCATGAAGCGGAATGGCTTAGGAATCTCCTAGCCGACATAACATTGTGGGGGAAGAGGTCATCACCGGTGTCCATACATTATGACTCTCAAGAAGCTATTGGAGTAGCCAATAATAGTAACTACAATGGCAAAAAGAGACATATTCGTATGAGACACAAAGTGTTGAGGCAATTTCTCAAGAATGGAGTAATTGCATTGGACTATGTGAGGTCCAAAAAGAACTTGGCGGATCCTTTGATAAAAGGATTAGCAAGTAGATAAGTTGGTGAATCATCGAGGGGAATAGGACTAAAGCCATTTGATACATTACATTTGTCCTAGTTCCTATGGTTATAATATTTGTAATGTTTGAAATGTTATTTTGGAGTTTGAGTTGTTTAACTCTTAATGGGTCCTTGTGCTATTGAGACGCACTCTATAAGGACTCACCTATGTGGTTGTGAAGACTAGCCATCTTCTATGAAAACTTTGGCCGGTTTTCTAGAGCCTCCACTAGACCTAAGGTGAATGTACTTGCTATAAATTAGTACATCTCTTTGCGGAGTTCAAGTATATTTTGGAGTGATGTATGTGATGTGGAAGTCTTGAATTAAATCTTACAGTTTCAAGATTTGTTCACTCTTTGATCAAGAGTCTAAGGCTTTCAAGGTTTGTCCACCACCCTTATACTTGTAATTCATGCCTCATCTCACTAAGCACTAGATTTCAAGTTACTTATTTATTATCTAAGTGTTATGTATTGATCTCCTCTTATGCCCGATATGTTGCTTATCTTCTTCTTTTGTTGTTTTTTCCTTCTCTTCTTTTAGTGGGGGATTGTTGGAATAAAGAAAGGGAATTTAAGATGTCAGGTTCAGCTGCCCGATTGAGCGGAGCTCGCCCGATCAGGCGCTAACGGAGTTGTAAATTTTTAGGGCTACGCCCGCCCGAATGGGCGAGCTGAGCGCGATCGGGCCCGAGAAGAAGTCTGGAAAAGACTTCTTGCTCGCCCGATCAAGCGAGCCCTACCCAACCAGGCGTGCAAGCAGCCCAAACTTTTCTGGGCTTTTGCCTGATCGAGCGCGAGTTTGCTCGTTGGACTCCAACGGTTTATTCTTGGATTGCTCCTCTTGATTTCTTGATTAATTCCTTGTAACCCCACATTTAAGAGGTTGATTAAGGTGATTAAATCACCATGTTTATTCTAATTTTATTTCTTCATTGATGGAAAATATTCTTCTATGATCTTCTGTAATACCCTAAATTTTTTTTGAGTAAATGAATTTCTAGTATTCATTTTTTTATAATTATTTTCAAATTTAATAAATTTTGTAATAATTATTTTCTATTTTCGGATTTAAAAAAAAAAATTAAATTAAAGTGACATTTTCGATAAGAGCTAGCAACAACTTCAATTTGAATTGAGTCTTATCTTCCGCATATTCTAGAGAAATTCAACCTATGCTTTCTAATTTATATATACACCTAAATCTTAAAGCTGATACAATACCCCTATCTTTCAATTTACTAAGTCGTCATTCCCGACCGGTCTCGGTAAGCGATGGTTTTCTTAATTTGAAACACTAATCATTAAACCTTTTCATGATTTCTTGTCTTACCCACTTAATTTCCTTAAACTTTTGCCTCTTGTTGTAATTGACGATCTGGAATTTCATTAAGAGAAGGGGTTGTTTTTTTCTGCCAAAAAGTAGACATCATTGAAATTTTTTTTTAAGAAGGAAAATTATGGAGTTTGGTGCGTGGGAATTGCAAACCAAGAGGAGAAAGATGTTGTAGATAGTAGGCCACTAGATTAATCAATACTCTATATTTCTAATTTTTTTCTCACCAACACAGTTGACTTATAAGAGTTCTTTTTTTTCCCTTGTATTACTACTAACTTCGTATTAGACTATTAGCTATACGAGTCAGACTAATTTAGTTTTATCATCTATTTATTTGTAGACGGAGGCTACTAGGTGAACGTTTCGGAGGTTACTTACCTTGAGATTTACGCACGATCAAGGTAATTTTCAATGTCCACCATCTTTAGAATCCCGTTAGGAAATTGTTTTGAAATATAGTGTGTCAACTATGTGCTTATGTAATTATATGTGATGAGTGTATTACTGTATGATATTATGGAATCATATTATATACTAGTTTTCTATATTTGTGTACTAGTATAAGTATTTTCGAAAATTTGATTAATTGGTATCATATGAGTTTTTTTTTTAAATAATTAAAATTTTGGGAATTGGATGATTGATTATTATATTTGATTAATGGTCTCCAAGGCCTATTGGGAAACGAGTTGTAACTAGCATGTTATGTAGAATGATTATGTTCTAATAATACTGAAATTGAAATATTGTTACTTGGGATTAAATTAATTTGTGCAATAATTGTGTGTAATGTGATCGGACAATTTAATCTATTAAAATGTACATTGAAATTAAGAAGGGAAATGAAACCCGAAAGGGTGAAGAACAAGTTGCCCACTAGTAGTTATGGTTGCTACTAGTTGGTTAATTTAACGTATATTGCTGTTTAGTCTTCCTCCTAATCACTGGGTATTAGTGAGGGGTGTGCACACTAGGGACATTCTGTTTATTTTCATAGCCAATTGGGGTTACGCGCGACCTTCTGTAAAGTAGGTGGTGGCAGGGTCTAGTCCCGGCTTACTGGCGTTCTCTTTCCCTTTCTTAACCAAACTAATAAAGTGTTATGTGACAATTTGATATTGGTTTAGTATTATAATGTCTATGTAACTGTATTACGTATAACATGTTTTCGAGCTTAAATTATTTATTTTACGGGATGGAGTTGGAATTACTCAGTTTATCTGATTTTGAGAGTTTCCTCTCTTTTCTTGTTTCTGATTTATTTTGCAGGTTGGTAAGAGGGTTCTCGGTTACGTGTGAGGAGACGTTAGAATAATCACGTAGCTACGACAATTTAATTTACCGTTGAACTTATTTATTTTTCTTTTTAATTATTTTTTTTAAAGTAATTTGCATTTTTGATGTAATGACTATTTTATTTTGCTACCACTTAGGCCACTTAGTTTTTTAAATTGTATTTCGTTTTGCTTTGCATTTATTTTCTACGGAAAGTAAGTGTAGCAGTAACACTCCCAGGGTTCGATAGTTGGGTTTGAAAGTTAAAATGGTTACTCTTATTATTTTAAAAAGACTCGAATTTTGGGGGTGTTACAAATTCTATCTTCTTCCATCCTTCATTACAAATTGAAGTATGATTTTCTGATTTCATACACTTGAAAATACATCAAACACATAAGCTAAACATATACTCTATATTGGGCATAAGTTACTTAGCTCCAACCTTCCACCCAAAAGTGCCTTTGAGTGGAAGTGGTGTGTTAATCTTAGGGAACATGTCGACGAATTTAATTGAGCACCCCAGTTGTATCGGAATTTTGTTTTCAAGTCAGTGAATTTGCTTCACCACACATCGTTCTCATTCCATTTTTATGAGATCACTTTTTCAGTCTTGCTTATACATTTATACTATTGTACTAGACTACTCCTTTATTTACGACAATTGCATCTAAGAAATCTGTTACTCCGAAATGTGTAACAAGTCATAACAACTTCTAGTCGAAAATGTTCAATAAGTCAGTCAGCAGGAACAACCAATTGACATGCACGTGCTTAAGAAGTTGGAAATGACCGTTAACGATTAAATAGGATTTTGTTAGAAAAACCATTGACAATAGGTATTCTTTTCGTCCCTTATTTACATGTCTACTTTTTTTTTTTTTGGGTTTTTAAATTACATGCCTATTTACATTTTAAGAATGTACTTTATGACAATATTCCCTCTTTTTGATGAGTTGTCATTAATTTTTATTTTTTATTTTTTTTTGTACTTTTGACATCATTTTCTTACACTTTCTCTCTCCATCTCTTCAATAATTACTAATTACCTTTTCTTTCTTTCTATCTCTCTCTAACCCCACATGCATATTTGTACTTCCTAATCATGGCTTTTAAGTTCCTTAATTCCCGTGCAAAATGGGAAGTAGACATGTAAATAAGGGACGGAGGGAGTACATCATAACTCACCCGAGACGACTCCTAGAGACTCGGGTTTGAGTCCCGTCAACGACATTATTTACATTAGAAATCCCCTTCGTAAAGAGGGTTTCATAATATATATATATATATATATATATATATATATATATATATATATATATATATATATCAATCAATCAAAGACTTAATCGCATAGGTGGGGTTGGCTATAAAGTGATTATTCCATATAACTATCCATAAAAAGCAAATTCCTCCATCCTTTACAATCAAATACATCGTTCTCATGCAAATCCATATACCATACACATTTTTAAAAGATATATCATACACATTCATACATGTATCTAGAAGGGCAGTAGTCCAGGTGCATCATGTCAACATTGGAACAATTATGACAAGTCGAACGAATGAAGCAAAATTTTCTCTACTTGTTTAAGATACTCCCTTCATTTTGTTAGGTGTCCCATTATTGGAGCTTGATATACTTGTATATGTTAATTCAGAAATTTGACCAATTAAATCTTTAATTATAGAGAGTGAGGGATAGCTTAAGTGGTTAGAGCTCCCCTCCCGGTTTCAGGTAATCTTGGGATCGATTCTCATCACCCGCTCTTGTGGGCCTTGTGGAGTTGTGGCTCTCTAAACACCAAAAAAAAAAAAAATCCTTCAATTATGAATCAATCTTTATAAAGTACAATTGTTGAATACTAAAGATCCATTTATTGAGACGATTTTCATGAATATCCATAAAACTATACTTTTCATTATGTATAAATGAATAATTTATAAAGATTGATGGAGTCAAGTAAATGTTACAAATAGTTCTAGAGGGGCACTTACAAAAATAAGTGAGGCAATATTGTTGTAAGTCTGTAACAATTATTGGACTACTTCAACAAACAAACAAACAAAAAAAAAAAAAGAAAATTATTTGACTAAGTTGTTAAATAGTCAATTATGGTCAACAAGTCAGTAAGCAAAACAAGTCAGTTAACAGAAACAAACAATTGACATGCCTTAGCTAAGAATGAGCAGAAATGGCCAATTGACATGCCTAAGATCAGAAGTCGGAAATGACTGTTGACTTAGCTTGTTCAATTAATTAGGCATCTGTTATAACAAACCATTGACTGTAGATGCATGTTGAACGAAGCAGAATAAGTCTAGACATGCATGGTTCCGGAGGTGAGGAAGGTGGCGGAGGAGTTCTTGGTGCGGTGCCCCATCATTGGAGGTGGAGAGTTGGGTTACGTTGTTGAGATTATCTACCATGGGATCGTCGAATGAATCGTTAGTTGTGGTGGTGTTAACGGTGGTGGTGGTTGAGTTTGGAGGTGTGAATGTGTGATGGGCCTGTAAGACATGGAGCCATTTTTTTACAATTAGGAGTGTGTGAAGTCAGCAAAAATGAAAATGGTGGTGTTTGTAGTAATGTGCATGTAATAACTCAAGGAGATGGGTCATGAGTCATGCTCCATCCGGCACTTAAAGTTTGATCCATTTTCTTTTCTTTTTTACACCGTCTTTAAAATATGGATTTTTTTACACCGTCTTTAAAATATGGAAGACTTTTCAATGACTACAATAAAATTGTAGTCATTATAATTAATTTTAATTTTGACACTTTATTTTTATGGATCAATCTTGTCCATTTATCCAATTTTCTTAACTTTTTTTTTTAATTATTTATTTATTTATTTATATTTTTATTAAAAAAAAAAACTGCTTTCATGTATACTTATGATTAAAAAATGGCCGATTTCCCATTTTTTTCCCGTTGATCTGTAAATAAAATAAATAAGGATGCTAGTCACCATATCTGCAATTCTAAAGGTCAAACATATTTAGTAAATGTTCATCAGACCATCACACATATGTGTTTGTATGTGATCTTTAATGTCTGACACTTTATTATTGCGTGATTAGAGTATTTTTAATTAATTTTCAAGTAATCAATCATATTAAAATAAAGATAAAGAAGTTAAAAACTCCTCCTTCAATAAATGTTTTCGAATTAAAGTGGAGAATTTACTGGTTTTACATGTTTTTTTTTTTTTTTTTTTTTTTTTTTTTTTTTTTTTTTTTTTTTTTTAAAAAAAACAAATTCAATTAAATAAAAGAATAAGTTGAGTCTTAGCTTGTTAATTGGAGGGTTGAGATTTTCACTCAATTATAGTGGCCACAATTTTTATTTTAATTTTTTTTTTTTACAAGAAGAAAAATAATTTCATCAATGAAAGATAGCCAAACGGCACTTACAAACAATTCCTAGGAAATCTAAAATTCCAACAAAAGCACAAATCACTTTAGAACTAGTTATATCGCAGATTCGATAAACGATCGCCTTAATAAAAAAACGTCATCTGAAGCAATATAATATTTGAGTTAGCACTAATTCGGCTTGAGATCCACGGACGAATAGTTGTTTGGGGTGAAAAAACTCATATGGCCTTCTAGATACTTCCGGAGATTATGGAAACCCTAAATCTTCATTCATTGACAAACGAACAAACAAAAAAATTAAGCCTAACAGAATAAACACCATCATAAAGATGAGATCCATTTATTGAAATCAATTAAAAAGTTATTTGGGGCTTACCATTGGTAAAAACACCGATGGAAGCCCCTACAAAAATTTATAATTGAGACCAAAAGAAAAGAGATGATAGAGAAAGAGAGAAAAGGAGAAGAGTGAAGGAAAACCTTCAAAAAAAACAAAAAAAAAAAAAATCTAGCAATGGAGGCTAAAAAAAACCCTCCCAAGGGAGAAATCTTAGAGGGTACCAAAAAACCCTCCCTAGGAAAGAATACCATTCATACCATTCGCAATTTCATTGTAGCTATAAACTGTCCCTAAAATATTACTCGGTACAATTTTTATAAAATGAGTCAAATTCCATTTATCTTTAAAGTTTGACATATTTTTCTTTTAAAGTCATTTCTATAAAATAGTCCCATATTATAAATGTACATGAGTATGACAGCTTTACTCATCACAAAAATTATTAATCCGTACCCATTCACTCATTTTTTGAATCTCTAATAAATAAATACAAATAACATTAATATCTCCCAAGAAGAAATAGTATGAGGGAATTTTACTAAAAATGATTAGTAGACTAGATATTTTGGGATGGATGCAAAGGATAAAGATATACTCTTCCTCAAAGTCCCGATAGGATAAATATATTCTCTTCCTCACAGTCTCGCTAATAAAAATTTAACCCTCAACCTTAAATTGATATTGTAACATGTTCTTTTTCCACTAACCCTTGTTAATATGAAAATAAGCAAAGGAATACCTATATTATCTTACATGGTCTTAGTAACCATCATGATGTGGTAGATTAGTGCCTGATGAATCACATAATAGGCACATGGAAGCTAAGTCAATGCCGAAATCTTAAATCAATAGCCAAAGTCTAATGTAAGAGAAGTGAGAATGACTGACTACTAACATGTCGCGAGCAATAAGAAAATGATTAAAGCCTAATTATCAAATCATAACCATTGACAATATGATTAAAGCCGAGCTAAGCTTATTTAATTAAGCACACGTCTTTGTCATTATCGTTCAAATCATTAACCTATCAATATCATTTCTTTTTTTGATACTGTATTCATGATAGATTAGTGGTTGAAGAGAAGTGAAAGCCTTGAAAGGGACTAACACAAGCATTTAATTGGTGGGATATTAAATTTGGTTCCGCAACTCTTCTATCCAATCTCTCTCTCTCTTTTTATTTATTTATTTATTTATTTATTTATTTTTAAATAATAAAATTTCTCTTTGTTTTTTCACACTTTGTGACTTTGTAATTTTATTGGTCAAAAATTGCTAATTTTCAATATAATTTTTCACCGCTAGTACATAGTGAAATACCATCTTATGTTCATATGGATTTATTGAATTTAGAAAAAATTAGAAATAATAATCCCAACTTTTAAGTATTTTGTTTTAATAATCCCAATTTTGTATTATTATGGAATAATTCGAATTTTGGGGGTAGTTGATTTTCTTCAATCCCAAAAATCGGTAATCGGTTGAATGGGTTAATTTTTTTTTTAAAAAAAGTGATACGTGTCACAAGTTAATTGGTTAAAAAAATTATAAAAAATAAAAAAAAAAACACCCAAACCCTTGACGTCGGGCACCAGCCACGAAATCCGGCTAGCCACGAAACCCGGCCACCAGCCACGAAATCTCCCTTTTCGCAAGCGACCACAACCGTCAACCGTGCTCCAGCCACCACCACTACTCGAAACTCCCTTTAAACCACCACCCCAAATCCCGAAAACCCCCAAACCACTCAAAAATCCCTTAAAACCACCTCCCTCACTCCCGAAAACCCCCAAAAACTCCTCCCCCACCATCGAAAACCCTAGCCGCTAGGGTTTTGGGATGGTGGGAGGAACGATTTGGGGTTTTTGGCAGTGGCGAGGGGTTTCATTGGTGGTTTCGTGGGGGAATGGGAGGGTGTTTCGGGGAGGGAAGAAAACGGCGACGCCATGGGGTGGGGGATGGAAGAGCGGCGGGCCGGCGAGGGAGGGGTGGCAGGCTGGCAGTGCGGTGGAGGTTAGGGTGTGCCGGTGGGTGAAGGGGTGGCTGAGTGGTGGTTTTGTGATTTTTGTTTTTTTTTTTTTTGGACCAATTAAGACTTGACACGTGTCAAGTGACCTGATATAATAGGTCATTGTTTGTTGACTGGTTAGGGATTGAAAAATCAACAATCCCCAAAGTTTGGATTATTCCAAAATAATCCAAAGTTGGGATTATTGAAACAAAATACGTGAAAGTTGGGATTATTATTTTTAATTTTTCCTTGAATTTATCTTAATTGATAATTATATTCATGCCTATCAACTAAACAAGTCTTTATTTATGGTGCGTGTTTGTTTGGTTCACATGAAAATTGTATGCATGATGCACCATAAGAGATTAGGAAGTATGTCTGACAAGCAAAGGAAGCACAACGCAGGTAATATCAAACACAAGGCATTACCGCATTAGAAGATGTATACTAGTGCTTTGCTATTGTAACTTTGAAAAATAGATTATGGCACTTATGGTATTGATGCTACAAATATTTGAGCCCATTATTCATCAGATTAGCACCTAATAAGCAGCAAAATTTAAAGATAATTACTGACAGTAACAATAACAATACAAATATATAGACCCTGTTGTAAGCAATTTAACCAATGCATGCCATACAAAATCAATACATTCACATAGATTACATGTATGCAACTAAGCATTAAGAAATCAATGATTCCATAAATTGTAACAAAAAATTCTAATGCATATCATTAGATGATCATCTAATGATAAATTTTGCCAGTGGTCCTCAGACTTCTCACACAGGCACATTGAACATAATCGTTGATGATTTTATATGATACTACAAAGGAGTCAGTTTGCTGTCAACCATCACATTTCATATACACTAACGAGTAACGACTAATTGATCAAGAATGTTGTGAAGGTGGCCTCGGTATCTACATCTCCGGTTGGGGACCTGCTGACACCTATTAAACATACCAATTTCTTGAAATACAACACCAACACGGTTTTCTTCTTCAATAGATTACAAGAGTACTAAAATGAGGTGCTAATAAACTACTCAATGTACTTCGTATATGATATGCATAGAGATGCAGCAATATACGAGCAAATGAGCCACAGAATTGCAATGCAAGCAGCACAACACATCTTTTCTTTGCTCTATCAGCATCACAGAAAGCGTCATTGCAGCATTCATCAGACCACGACAGAAAAGGGGAAAACTATATTCAACCTTCTATGTTGATCAGAAGATATAAGACTTGAGCAAAGAATTTATACACTAAACAATCACATATCCAAGCAGTGCAGAAGCTATTAAGAGCATGAATCCTGTAAGTGTCATCAGCTAGCACCAATTTAATCAGCAGGCTGAATTAAAGATGCAAAGCAGAGACTTACAGTATCCAAATAGCATTACTCTATTGACAAATTATAGCACCTCGCTTGGTAAAATGTACTACAGTTATTCTGTATTAACCATATTTCATTGAAAACTGTACCAAAATTTACAGGTTAATACTGCTATATATTACTTATGCTATAACAAAATTACTTCCATAAAACTTGATTATCAGTCCAAAACAACAAGCTTATTATACTCTTCCCCAGAGATAGCAGCCTCCATAACAGCCTCAGGGCTAAGCTGATCCTCCTTTCCATCCAAGAACAACTTCATCATATTCTTCGAAAACCCACTCACCAACGCTACCCCTAGCTGGTTCTTTGCCACTGGTGTCGACCTCGAGTCTCGAAGATTCCAGAACACAATCTCCGGCACAGCATTACCATACCCATTCTGCTCATACTTCCTCTTAATCACCATATAGTCAGTCTCCCACGGGTGACTTGATGCTTGATCAAACTCCATATCACTAAACACAAACACCCTTTTAATCATCTTATCCTCAGGAAGTTTACCCTGCACTGCAACACTCAGGATCAAATCAAACACCTTCTGAAAATTAGTATTCATCCCCCAATCCATCTTTTCAATAAACTCAATCTTCGATTTCAGGTCACTCCCTTGAATCACATGAAGTTGAGGGTTTGCACTAAACGTGATCACCTTCCCTTTCCACGGCTCCTCAGACAACTCAGATAACAGCAGCCCAAGAGCAACACAGACCTCCATCGGAGTCCCGTGCATCGAACCCGAAACGTCACAAACAGCAAGACAATTACTCAATTTCCCTTCCTTAGACAAATCCTCTACCATTCTCTTCCATTGAAGCTCCGCAACCTCACCGCCATCTCCGTCCTCCAATGCCGAAACTATCTCATGAGGAAGCAATGCACCAGCAGCAATCTTCGCCTTACCAGACTTAACCTTCTCCAAATAATCCTTAAACCTTTCCTCATCATGTTTAAGAAAATGCTCTTTATAAGTCTTCATTGCAACCGAAGCAACCCTATTGTAAGGCAACTCATTCCACTTCCTCGCCGCCATAAACACCTCCGGAAGCTCCAATGCACGGCGCAGTGGCACTAACACGTCCTTCCGAAGCCGGTCTCGAACCCGGTAAGCGTAATGCGCCTCCTCCACACCCTCATACTCCTTATACTTCTCCCTTGGGAACACCTTCTTAGCAATGGCTTCAACGATCAAGGTAGCGCGGTCGAAAGACGAGTCTAAGGACGGACACCACTTAGCCGCGAGGCTAATCTTATCAAGCTTTCCACTATTAAACATCTCCAAATCAGAAATCAAACAACCCGAAAAAAGATCCGAAACTCGATCATGAAGAAACCGGTAATCCGGGTCACGGGTATACCGTTCAATCGCAGTTTTCGCCATTTCTGACTTCTTCTTAAGGCGAAGTTCACCGGCAACCTGCTTTTCTCTCTCCTGCTTCTCCTTCGAACTCATCGAACTCAGAGATTTCACCATCTTCTTCATCTTCTTATCACCCTTCTTCCCCGGATTCTTAAACCTCCGGCGATTCTCAAACGGGTCATTTTTAACCCGTTTCTTCATCTTGGGCACATGAGTCAAACCCAGAACCCGAAACAAAATCTCAGGAAAATCCTTGAAATACCCAAAATCAGCAAAACTAGGGAGATTACACGCAAGAGTTTTGGGATGATTTTTATGGAGCCAAAACGCAGCAGTGTAAAACCCATTTTTGTCAGATTTTCCAGTACCTCGAACACCACGAAGATTACAGATAAGTTTAAGGGTGGTCAACGGGTTGTGGGCCCAAGCAAGATCGAGCCGTTGAGTCAACGAATCGGCCGGTGTGCCGGGGACCACATGGAAGAATAGGTCAAGACATGGGTTGCCGGAACTGAGGAAGGTGGCGGAGAAGTTCTCGGTAAACCCCATTAATGGCGGATGTTGTGGTGGTTGATTTATGTTGTTGAAGTTTGCCACCATTGCATCGACGAATGGGTCGCCGGAGCCGCCATCTGCGGCGGTGGTTGCGGTGGAGGAGGGTGGGGGAGTTTGGCGGAGTGGTGGGCCGGTGAGAAATGATGGGGCCATTTTTTTGATGAGGTGTGAGAGTTTGGAGTGAATGGGAATTTTTATAGGGATTTGTGAGTGTGTTTAAGCTTGGAGGCCACGTTTTTTTGAGTCGGTTTAATTTTGATTTTTTTTTTTTTTACTCTCTTATTGATTAAGGAAAAATTAAAATGGGAATATTGTTTTGAGGAAGGTTCCTGTCATTTTCTGTTTTTTTTTTGAAAAAAAAAAAAAGAAAAGAAAATTTTAGTATGTGACATGTGTTGAATTGTTGATAACTTGATACTTGGGCACCAAGAATTCAAGGAATGGAAGTTTGAAGAAATGGAAGGGGTTGGACTTTGTATATGGGTTTTTGGTTTAATTGGAAAAGTATTGGGCTTATGTGTGATCCATTAAAGTTTGTGTACCGTTTTTGAATTTATGTTTTGTAATCCTGAATTTTCAACGATTTTTTTTGTTTTTTAACAAGGATGGGAGGAAGATGATTTTGGAATAATCAAGGCATTAATGAACTGAAGAAAATTGTAATTACAAACATACCATAGGATCATTTATCTCTAGCTAGTGAAACTTGTGAAGTTCGGCCTAATTATAGATAATAGTGATGTTGGCATGACTTATGGATTTCAAAATTTCGCTATTTTGGAGCATGTTTGATATCACTTTTAGGTTTTAATTCATGTAATGTACGCTGAATGACCTTAAATAATTAAATTTAACCATATTTGTACACAAATCATGTTCATTTTTAAAACTTACAATCTTAAAGTGAATAAACAAACTTAAAGGTTAATGAAAATTAGTCTAATTGAAAAGAGCCGACTCTATAGAATCCATAGAGGATGATCCTACATAACATGAAATCAATTAAATGCATCATGCAGTCGTACACATCTCATCATCTTCACAATATTTTTTTTTTACAAATGAATGTAATAATTTACTTGGGTCAAAGCAAAGGAGCAAGAAAGGTAAGAACTACTCAAGGGATTGCTTTTGCAAGTTCAAGCTAAGAAGTGTAAATGAGTAAACTTTGATCATGGAACTTGTGACTCTCTCCTTGTCAAAATAAGATGAAATTTGCCTCGGTTATCCTAAGGAAGGAAACTAACTTTATAAGGTTGCAATATTCTTCTGCAATTTTTCCTAGGTTATGCAATAAATATAGAAAAATGAAAGGTGATTTAGTGAATTTTTTCATAATATATCTTTCATAACCGATTCCATTGTGTGCGTGCACATACGTGTCTATGTGTTTGTAAGTGTATGCGTGAGCGATTGGAGGTTCTTGGAAAGGTATGGGAGCAAAGATAATGGAACATTATTTACAGTTTTACTGAGATTATCAGGTCATAATAAGAGAGCAACTTCCCTCAGTGCGCAGCATAATTGTATGCTGGATGGGTTGATTTCAGTCCTGGGGAACTCTGTTAGAATTCCGAGTGTAAAAATTTGATCAGATATACTGATAAGTGGCTGATCCTAATATAGTCCATCTTCATAAGAATTTTGTCAGAAGCATAAGAAAAGCGACGAGCCTATTTGACTAAAAAGATGCTTGAACTTGCCTAAAGTTCAGATGATAAGGATTCACCTATCAACTGTCTAATATGCATGATTCAGCATGTAACCTTTCATAGTTGTTTTTTGAGAAAAGTTACAAGGATAGTTATGAAAGAACACTTTTCTGAATCTGAAATTTTTAACTTGTACCGGGATATTCTATAATCTGGAATCTTTATGATATGTGAGTAAAAATTGAAGCATCATATCAGTTGAATTTAGCTTCCGAGTATAGTGCTGGGATATTGAACTAGCCAGCAGCAGACAGTCAGATTGCAGGAAGGTCCTACTGCAAGATAAGATTATTTATAAGCTTCAATTATTAACATACCA
The DNA here is from genome assembly GCF_001683475.1 of Chenopodium quinoa. Lineage (NCBI taxonomy): Eukaryota > Viridiplantae > Streptophyta > Magnoliopsida > Caryophyllales > Amaranthaceae > Chenopodium > Chenopodium quinoa. The sequence continues at coordinate 2,028,495 of NW_018743850.1, read as the reverse complement.
GCCGACGTTTATGAGAGCAAGAGCATAGGGATTTAAGGAAGCTACTGACTGCTTTGAATGCAGGACAAAGCGTGGCTGAAACTGCCAGTATTTTGACATATGTGTATCAGAGGCACATTTTAGTCTGAACAATATGCACAGAAACTTCTAAACCAAAATATGTTTTCCTGTGTGGTAAAAACACTTCAATGGCCTTGGATTTTAGTTCTTCAGAGCTGATTCCTGAAATCGAATACAAGTTGTGTACCATGGACCAATGGTGCGACCCTATGTAGAACCTTTGGAGAAAATACATCGATCTTTACAGTAAATTATTTCAACTACAAACATACACGAATTATAAAGTATAAACAGATAACAGAAAGCCTTTTTTGTTCATAAGATCACGTACTTCTGAGTTCTGACATCTCACACCCATCAGCTTATATTGTATTAATGGTTAAGAGTGGTTCACTGATTTGATTATAAAATTGCCTTTCAACTTGTAGGAAATTGCTTCTAGTCTGCAAAAGAGCATTACAAACGGGAGCAATGATGATTTACGCCTCAGAAAACTGAAAAGAAGTGAAAAGATGAGGGATTGATCATTTTAAAACAAATATTCTAAGGGAAAAGGAATTTCAAAAGAGAACTAGAAGTGATTTACGCCTCAGAAAACTGAAAAGAAGTGAAAAGATGAGGGATTGATCATTTTAAAACAAATATTCTAAGGGAAAAGGAATTTCAAAAGAGAATTAGAAAGATGAAAGACATCCCAAGCATTGGAAAGCTCATAGAATAGAATGAGCAAACTTTTTATTAAATTTGCCATGTATATGAAAAATTCAACAATATACATATTTATGGGATTTAAATGGAAGATGTTAATGGCCCTCATGGCAAAAAAAATCTAACCTTGTATATGACTCCTGCTAAATTAGATCATTTATCCAGAAAAGCAAAGAGCCTATAATGTAATCAATGACTAACTACTCTATTCAGTAAATTAAATCTTTACAATTGAGAGATTTCTGTGATCAAGTTGATAAAAAAATCTACAAGAACCTACATTCCTGTGTTAAACCCAGCTTAGAAGCGCGTTACTTTCTTGCTGGGGTGTATAGAAGGCGAAAACACCTTCTCTTTTCCCCTTGACTAAACCTTTCCATCAGAAGAAGGCATAATTTTCCGAGTTTGTGCCATTGAGGATGACAAAGTATTTACAGAATTTTTCCCTTTTGAAGGAGCCGAAGAATGGAAAGGAAATCTTTTAGGAAGCATCTGATCAAAGATTGCCTTTGGCAGCAATCTCGATGACTCAGAGATGACAGAGAAAGAAAGAAGTAAGCTGATGATGAAGCAACTCTGCAACAAAGAGCCTGACATATTTGTTGAAATTCCTTGAAAATTCTCAGTTCTCTTCAAAAAATTCGAGTGGACTGCAGTTTTATTGTGGCTTCAGAAAGTTTGTGATAGCAGACAGAAGTGAGCATTGTATGGAAGTTGCCAACTAGTTTGTTCAAGGAAAGATATGACAGTGGCAGACAATACACCATTAGATTAATGGTTTGTGCATGAAAAAGTTTAGGTCCCCTGAAGGATATAGCGCGATTTTAATAATCGAATTGGACCCTTAGAAAGAATTTTCACAATTAATATAAGAAAATCTTTGCTGTCAGATTATTAAAAGCAATTTAGTCACCACTTACTACAAATGAGGATACTTATAGCCACAACATTAAAAAGTACATTACTTATAACTGTCATCAGAACTTAATTAGTAATATCAGTAGCTGAAAATGTTATTTAATAAAAATAATTGGTGCATATGCATTTTTCTCTAAGCTCTAGTTATGATGTTCCTAATAATACAGGAAAAAAATAATTCAGATAGGAATATAATGATTTGAAAAACCTTCCATATAACTAATATCAGCAAATGGATAATTGGAATCGGGTTTGATTAAGGTCATATTCGGGTTATTAGTTAATTAGTACAGTTTCAAATGGGTCATTTGTCATTTACCCTTGGTCATTAAAAAAAAAACAATTTACAATTTTGTCAGGTCGGGTTTACATACAAGCATACAACGAGTATATTTGTAAATGTCACCCAAATTTCACAAATATTATCTTAAATCACATAAAAGTCACCCCTCTACCTTAAAGGTAACTAAAAAAAAACTCGCATTATGGTTAATAAAAAGTTACCAGTCCTACGCAAGACCTGCAGGTTGCTTATAATGATTAATGTCACACCATCAATATTAATTTTTGATTTTCAAATTCAAGTATGACAATAAGAATGATAACATGAAGCAATATCAATGGAAGAAATCAGGGAATCTTGTCTAAAGCAAAGTCTATTGATATAATCCTAATTAGCCTCGCGGTTAGAAGAGCCCTACCTACACTCGTGCGTCATTAATATTATAATCAACAATTAATCATGATTACACGAGAAGTGTTGTTATTGTTTCATTATTTACAAATTCATGGATTGAAAAAGAACAGACACACTTCACTTTAAGCTTCTCTTTTGTTTTCCGTTTCTCCAGCATCATAACTATGTTTATTTAAACGTACAACTAAAGGTAATGAATTTGACTATTAGTAGACTTATAGAGACAGTATAACATGAGTATTATTATACTTGAAAGGTTTTGTTACCAGAAACACCTAGTCTACATTTGGTAGAAATAGCTAGGAAGCCTAAAAATTAGTAGTAAAACACGCACTCCCACTAGCAGTTGCGCAAACGTTGATTCACACCAAAGATAATCACAACGTAATATCTTTTGTGCGACTTGGAACACCTATGTTAATTTGTGCGACCAAATGATTTTAGAGTGACTTGTTATATTGGTGACAGGTAACTTGTTACAAAAATTGAGTGTGATCAGTCGGTCTGAAATCTAGCCGATATATCAAAGAGCACCAGATTCAGGTGATTAATCTAACCACAAGTTTTAAACTGTTGCACCCAACAACACACTATTGTGTGTTATTAACATTGGTCCCCCCCTCAATATAGTACTGGAAATAAAAACTATTGGATGGTTAAGCTGAAAGAATGTCGGGCAAAAGCCGTTCGACGTATTGGAAAGATACACATTACAACCCTTATCTTGGTGGGAGTATTTTTTTCTCTCCAAAAGTGGTCACACCAGCAGAAAGCGAACAAATCAGGCAAAGAGGAACTCTCTGAGCAACCTGAACAAACCTTATTAATACGAAAAAGGTTTAATTTATCAAACAGTGTGGCCTTTTATTCGTATAATGAGGTACTATTTAGCTATTTCAGATGCTACATGAGGTACTGTAAGAAAACTTTTCAGTTTTCATAAACATAAGATGTTCTTATGTGAAGAGGCCAACAGAAGCTCCCACAAAAGACAGTCATATAAGTACTATGTATATATTTTTTGGGTGGGGTACGGTTTTGGATGTCCCATTCAATTTTGACTATCATCTAAAGCAACCATACTTTGCTCAAACTAACAATCCAGCACGAACTATAAGACTCATAGAGTGTCACCTTATTTTGGATGCAGGAAAAATAAGGAACTATAACAGTTAAAGAATGACACGGGGAGTTACATGGTTCACTAACAATGTGTTAGCTACGTTTGCATATAACAGGGGAGAATGATTTAATCAGGTTTTAAGGAGTTCCATGCACAAAATATATAACTAGTTATACTACTCACAGAATACAGACCAGCAAGACCCTTTGCTGCGCCGTAAGGTTGTTCACTTGTTCATAGTTCCAGATTCAAGGCATCCTATCATTACCCATTCATGTATACTGTACTCATTTAGCAAAAATAAGTTATCAGATCACTTAAATCATGACTATCTCACTATCTCAGAAACAAGAATATAATCATATCAATATAATTAATCCATATTATACAAATATTATTAAGAAAGGAAAAGGGAGAAAAAAATGGCCAATGCATTGTTAAATTAAACTTGAGAGGGTCCAAAGAAAAACAAGAACAGCATGACTTAGGCTCATCTTTTGAGACATTCCTGTGAAAATCCTGACACTGCCATCTATCCATGTAACTATGTTCTAGAAAGAGATAGCAGCGCAATTATATGTCACTTTATTAATCATATATTATCAAAGTTTCATGATGCATAAATGAGTCCAAATGCTCTTTCAAACACTTATAAAGTCATCTTCCCTGCATTCAAGACTCAAAGTTTCTTTTATCTTATGGTAGCCGAAACAACTTTACTTTGAGAGTTTCCAGGAAACACAACCACAACCACTGATTCAGGTAACCAAAGTCAAACTCAGCCACAATAGTCATACAAAATGTTCCTAGGTGTTGCACTCGGCCATCCTTATAAATTCTATGGATTTTTTGGTCAGAGTATCAAGTATCTGATGTGCTATTTAAGGTAAGGGTAGAGTAACACAATATAGTTTTAACTAAAACTAAAAAAATTATACTAAGTGTTAGATATACTACACTAGTGGTTCTTTTGTTTTTGTGATTTCTAGATGCAGTTTAGCTGCTCCGTCCTGAAGTTTCTGATACGCTTACCATCAAGGATCACTTGCAATCGCAGTTTCTGATTCAAGGAGCTGACAAAAAAGTTGTAGTGTAGCACAAAATTGAGAACAGACTAAATCAATATTAAAGATTCAGTTGCTCTAGTAATCTTATCACTATTTCAGTTCAAGCAAGACAGAGCAACTCATCTTGAAGGAAATTCACAAGACTGTCCCATTGTTGCTCAGTACATTTCCTTCTAAATACCATATTCTTGGTTTCTTTTAAGGCATTTCGTGAATTTTACTGTCAAACCTTTTTTACAAGAAAACCACAAGTATTCTGTCACCTAGCTACTTGCCATGACCTTTTTTCTTTTCGAGGAAAACCTTTAATTAGTTAAACACTCTCAACTCAAATCTGAAATGCCCTTGCTTCTTAAAATGGCTTTAGCCAACATGAATTTAGAATTTGCCTCTAGAAAGAACATATAAAATTTGTAGTAATTACATCACATGGAACCTTTGAAATGATAACCATATTTAGTCACCAGTCAAAACACAACTAACACTGGGTCGACTTTCCTCGATTATAACTTGAAAGGGTCAGGTGGATAAATGAAACAGAAACTATCAAGTGCATCAACTATGATATAGACTTAATATCACTTTGAGGGACTTAATATAGACTTAATATCTGTTAGAGGACCATCTTAACCAAGAAACTTAAGCTGATGGTTGAAGTCCAGGAATATCTGTTAAACTCTATCACGCCCCCTTACATGAGAGCCCATTGGGCTTGATGTGTGGATGTAGCATGGGCCCCACCATACCCACTGTTTAATATTCCATTTTGAAAGGAGGGGTGGATGAGATTCGAACCCTTGACCATTAAGTCACGCATGGTATGAGGAAGGTTTATACTGCATTCACACTTCAATCCCAACAGACTCACATCTGAGAGGGTGTGATAGAGTATAAAACATATTCTTAGACCTCAACTATCAACTTAAATTTTTGGTTGAGTTGGTTCACTAACAATATCAACTACTACATGTGATATAGACTTAAATCACTTTGAAGGACTTTATATCAATTATAAGCTCTCAGTTATGATATGACATCAACTATGATATTAGTATAGATTTAATATCACTATCAAGTGTCCCTTATTAGATGAACAATAAGTAACTCGTAAATAACTATCTAACTCTAAGTACTAGGTTACCTAAATAACATAACAAGTAACCCATACCTGACTAACTGAACAAGTAACCTCTGAATAATTAAACAAGTAATCCATAAGTTACCTAACCGGTAAACCCTGTTAAACTTTTCTGATAACACTTGTCTAACTTAATTGATAACCCCTATTAACTTAAATAACATATCATGTAACCCCTATATAATCGAACAAGTAACACTTGAATAACCAAACAAGTAACCCCGTATTAAAAGAACAAGTAACCCATATACGACTATCTAACTCTAAACTTTTCCGGTAAACCTTATCTAACTTGATTGGTAATCCCTAGAGCTGGGCACGCGGGCGGCACAGGCACGGCACGGTAGGGGCTCGACACGACACGAGAAACGAGGGGTGGGCCGTGAAAAAAAATTTCAGCACGAGCTCGCGGGCAGCACGAACTTTTGGCCCGCCAGCATGACCCATAATAATAAAAATAATAAAAAAAAACTATAAATAATAAAAAGAAATATAATAAATCAATAATAAAAATAAAAATAATAAAAAAGAACCATAATCATATAAAGAACCATAAATAGTGAAAATAAATATAATATCAATAATAAAATTAATTAATTAATAATAAAAAGTCATGGTTGGCCCGCGGCCCGCCAGACACGTGGGTCGTGCTGTGTCGTGGGCTAGGGTGTATAATTTAAAGGCACGGCATGGCCTGGCCTTCCTCCAGCCCGAGCTAGCACGGCCCACGACGGCACGGCCTGGCCCTAATTCCAAATCTGTTTGTCTACTAATCCTTATTAACTTGTAAGTTAAACTTTACCAGTAACCCTTGTTAAATCTAACTTAACCCTGTTAAACCTTATTGGTAACCCAGAATAATTAAAAAACACCATAATAAAAAGAAACAACCTAATAGAACATAAAGGAGAAAATGAACAAACAAAATCAAAACTATATAAAACACACAAACATAGAAAACTATTATAATTTTATAACAACCTATAGAAAAAACTGTTAAAGGGTCATCTCAACCAAAGTTTAAGCTTATGGTTAAAGCGGCAGAATCGATTTACATACTTTATCACGCCCTTTCACTTGAGAGCTCTTTGGGCTTGAAGTATGGATGCGTCATTGGCCCTCTCTTACCCAGCGACATATTCCATTTGAAAGTGGGGGGTGGATGAGATTTGAATCTGTGACATTTGTGTCACGTTAACTCTTAATACCATGTTAGAGGATCAACTCAACCAAAAGCTTAAGCTTAGGATTGAAGCCAAGGTTTAATTTATATACTCTATCAAGAACATCACTAAAATAAGTATGAAAATATTCTTGTTGAATATTACCTCCGCTAATATTATCTGCAACATTTATTGAAAACGAACGCTAAATATTAGATGCAACATTTCCAAATCTTTTTATTTTTTATTAATTTTTTAATGAAATTACAAAAATACCCTTACTTAAAACTTTATAACCTCAATTACATACTTAAAATTAAATTAATTAAAAATTATTTTAATCTAAGTAATCTAACTATTTGTACTAGATTAATTCATCTCCCTAAATAACTCTTTGAAATCAACCCGGCCAACCTAGTTCTTCTAATCTTTTAAAAATGTTTGTTGCTTTTTGGCTCAAGAATTGCAGTAGAGTATTATTTGTCACTTTTGCTTTAACAAAATCCAATGGTCATAAAACTTGAAATTTAAATGCACAACTTTGTATATAGTAATATATTGCAAATAAAAACATTGGAGATCATAATTTGTTTATAAAGATTTTAATAACAACTAAATTATAAACATAAAGGAATCATAAAGTTCCAATTATTTGTATAATTATGACAAATCTCATAATTATGATAGCATTTCACACAAAATCAAAGCATAAATTCACATAATTTTTTTTTTTACAAAAATCTCACGTAAAAAACCAACTTTAGTAAATCATATATCATTAAAATAAAATACCCATACCACAAATTACATTCGTCAATTGAATTAAATTAAGATCAAATTAATACAAAATAACCAAAAAAAAAATATTGAATTAAAAAGTAAAATAATTTCGAGAGTCCTCAAAAGGTGAAAAAATTAAAAAGTGAGTTTCCAAAATTATACTTAACTCACTTTTACAATGATTTACAAAATAAAAAGAATTTATTACGAAACAACAATATATTATTTAACAAATAACGTGAAACTACGTGTATATTATAATGACCATTGACGAATACACAGTGGGTTTAAGATGGTTCATTGAACCCACAGATTTTTTTGGAAAAAACTGGTTAAAAAGAATATTTGTGTAGAACTTGATCGACAAGATTATGGGGTTAAGCTCAGTGGTAATTTTTAGCTCATCTTAACTATTGAGTCATTGGAGATCAAAAGTTTGATCTTTCAAAGTCTCATTTGCATCAAGAAATGGATACCTCAAGCCCATCTCAAGCCCGAAATCAAGAAATGCATACTGCAAGCCGAAAGTAAAGGTTTCAAGTGTACTTTCGGTGCTCCCTTACCAATGGAGTCCTACTCAATGATGGGGATTCTCTCATCTTCATCCATTTCCAACACACTTGCCGACTCTAAGAGGGATGTCTTCCACCTTCCCTATGGGTATCTTGGTGGAACGATCGGCAAGTTGGAGAGTGACATTTGTAGGAGAAAGGTTGTCTACACCTAGTTTTTGGTAAACCGAAAAAGGATAAGGCTCACATTTCATCTACATCACACAAGGCTTTCCCAAGATGAACATCATTGATAGAACATGGGATAGGGAAACCATCGGGGTCTTTCAATTTTGTAGGGAGCTTGCTAGAAAGAATAGCACTATAATTTGCGGTGAGGTTTACGGTCTCCACTTCTCTCCTTCCCTTCAAGAGGTCCTTCAAAAATTTAGAATAGTGGGGCATCTCTTTCATGGCTTGAACAAAAGTAATTGGACATGTAGACCTTTAATAACATTCAAAAATCTCTCAAAATTGTGCATCTAGCTTTGACCTTTCAAAGCGTTGTGGAAAGGGTAGCTTCTCCTCTCTAGGTTGGCGATATAGGGGCAAAGGGGTGGCTTCTTTCTCCTTTGGTCCCTCAACAACCTTATTCTTTTTCTCATTTTCCAAAGACTCATTGATTTTCTCACTCTCATCCTCAAGCTCAACTCCCTCCTTTGATTTCTTCCCAATATTTGGATCACTCTCAAGAACTCTTCCACTCCTAGCGGTGATAGCATACATGTAAAAAAAAAAATAGAGTTTTCTCGAAAAATAAATTAAAAAAAAAAAGAATGTTACAATGTTACAATAATAATAAATTAATAATCATAATTTTGTTTGACGTTAATGTAGAACGTGGAGTTTTTAGTTTCCACCACGAGTTTAAAATCTTATTGAAAACGTGTTGGGAAGTTACCAAAATCCTCTCGAGAGAATACTTGATTTATTTATTTTTTTTCATTTTTGTAAAGTGTAATCCATCTATATCTAAAATTTGAACTTATATATTAAATCTTTAATTAATATATTTCATTCCTTTTTTTTTAAACGATTTCAAACCCACATTTTGAAATTCCTGAATATGCCATTGGTATTAAACATAATTATGTTTATTAATAGATTATTGTAAATTTGTATGATATCTTTTTCATATTAAATAATTCAATATTCATAATGTAATAATAAGGCACTAATTGATTGAATATGAATCTAGAAAATTTTACCAACAAGAAAAACAAAAAAAATCTCAGAATTTTAAGAGATTTAAAAGTGTATGGACAACATGTTTAAGAGGGATATATATAGTCTTTCATCTAAATTGTAAAAAAGTAAATATTGTTTTGTGTGTGATTATGAGTTAATGTATTAAAATGGTTGCATAGAGCTCTAGACCTCCAGTCATAGACAGAGCCTTAACTTCTGCCACATCATCTCGTGAAATCAGGGAGTTAGTTCCATATTAAAACCAATTGGTGATAGTGGAAGCAACTCCTCTACCTTATAAAGTGCAATCATCTCTCCTCTTTCTCCAATATGGGATACTCATAAGTGGGTTTATAATGGGTTTCAACATATTATGTTGTGAATATTTGTACTGAACTTTTCTGCACCCATTAAGTATGTGGTACAAGGCCTATAAGGAGGTGGTTGAAAATGGAAGTGGAGACATTAAAAAATGGTAATCTTAGAAAAAAAATTAAAGAGAATTCCACCGTCTTCATCGATGCTTGGAAGGACGGATTTGCTTACCACTAGAAACAAACCTGCAAGGGCTGTCATAAAGAGGAGTAAGCTGTGAAGAAAATACAATTTTTTGTGAAATTCCACGGACTAATTGGTAGGAAAAAAAATTAGCGTATGTCAAAAGATCAAATTTTATGTGTGGAAATTGTAAAATGGATGTGTAGAATTTATGTGGCTTATTTTCGGTTATGCATGTGATGAGTTGTTTGGTTAGCATTTAGGTCGCTTTGATTCTTCTCTTATTTGACTAGGTTATTGATTTGTTCTTCTTTTAGATTAATAAAGAACAAGTGATATAACATAGCAGTAACCCCTAAATAACTGAACAAGTAGTGAGAGAAAGTCCCTCAAAATGGATGCCAATTAGCTTAATTAGTTAAATATCTTAAGAGATCAAATCATGTTTACATCACTTCCCCAAAGTGGTTCTCTTAACACCAAAAATAAATAAATAATGAAACTTTATAAAAAACAATTGGACCTTGGAATAGCTTGCATTCCTTGCAACTCAATATTCATACAGGATACAGCAACAAAGAACAGATAATTTTTTCACTATCTGACATTTTTGTATACATCTTGTTCAGGTTGAAGTCACAAAAAATTTACATATTCGATCAAGGGTCAGTAATCAGGTAGTACCGTAGAATAGACCCAAGCCACAACCAACACCCCCCACCCACCCCCCCCCCCCCCAAAAAAAAATAAAAATAAAAAAATAAAAAAAAAACAGAGAAAATAGAAAAAGAAAATATTCAATGCTAATGTTGATGTGTTATCAAGAATATCAACAAAACAATGCTTCTAAACTAATACTCGTATAAGGATAAGGAATACCTATTCAGAACAACATATAGTCTCAAACTATGAGAACCAGTGCATCAAAGCTAAGCTATGGCTGATGTAATGGTTTCTATATCGAGGGATGCCATATTGTCTTCTGAACACAGAACAATCCTTCACGGTCTTTTGAAAAGGTGAACCTGATCTTCCATTGTAAGGATTTGGTCCTGATGTCCACCTCAGATATGGTTTCAGCAATGTCTCTCACTACTGGACTTCCTTCTGGCCTTTAGGATTTTGTCAACTTCTGCTATTACTGCCACAAACTTACACCTGAACAGAATAGTTCACTTACAAATCTTACCAGATGAAGGTATCATTGTTTTTTTTTTTTTTTTTTTTTTTTGAGCTGTGATGAATATAGGATGACTTTACAAACCTTTTCTTGAGAGCAGAGAAAAGATGGTAAGTATGAAGTCATAAGTTCTTGGACATGTACTGAATGACTTTGTACCAATCATGATATATTCCAAATAAACCTCAATGACATATAATCAGCATGACATAGCAGGAACTACATTCATCACCCACAATTTCATTTCCTTTAAGGCTGCAGCAAATCTGTAATGAAAAGTGCAATGCTGATGACATCCATACAAAAAAAAACAGCATTTTCTGCTTACCAACACTAAAATATTACAAGTCAGGCATGAAACTCAAAAACCAAGTCACTAATAGCATTTAGAAATGATCTTTCTTCAGCGTGCAAAGTTGTTATGGAGTGTTCTTTGACCTTGAAAGACTAAGTTTCAGTACATTCAAATCAGCACAATTATCTCAAAATTAAAAGCAATAAGTTCAATACATTTCAGAAAGCCTATATTTTAATATCATTATATAATTAAACTACTAATTACTCCTATAAATTGTAAGCAATCTGGAGTATATGTCATAAAGGGTTCCATATATATACTTCTTCTGTTCCTGAATAATTGACACGGTCAAACTTGGCACACATGCCAACATACTACTTTGACTTTAGATATATATGATTAAATATCAATGAAAAATACAAAAAAAGTTGATGTTATGAAACTATATATTAATAACTATTTAACAATATATTTCATGAGTCATGACAAAATTTATATTTTATACCGTTACTAAAAAAACGTTATTATATGTCTATGCTTTATTTGATACCAGTAAGGCAGTAAATCTGCGAATTTCCACCGTAAATATATTTTATCCATATTACAGCTCTAATTTGCACTTACTACTCCATGTTTCACCCTTCACTCAAATTATCTGCCCTAAGAGACATTTCATTGACTAAAAAGCTTACCCTCCGTCGCCTCATCTGGTATGGCCGTCATATATCTCACAGGAGACCAGTCAATGTCGATACCATCCAGATATGATTTGATATCGGCGTTGTAAAAGGATCTGCTGCGTATGCAGCTATGCATGATTGCAATTGTATTTTCTGAAAAGGAAATGTTCAGTAAATGTATTCAATAAAATCAACTTTTTAAGGGAAATTAAAAAAGGGAGGTGGTAAAACAAACAAACAAACAAATTTAAGATCAAGAATGTACCCTCCCCCCGGGCCCTCCCCTGCAGGCTGCAGCCTGAGAAAATAACAAAGATGACATGCCCTACCTAAAGGGCAGAATAAATGGAAGAATTGTCAAGTCTTTAGTTCATCATTCTACAATATTACTCCAATTTAAAAAGTGGGACAGCGTAATAACCACAATTAAACCAATGCTACATTCCCAGTGGAGAAAAATATACTTTCAATAAGTCATATTAAATCAACAACTTACTATTTTTTGTTTGTTTTGTGTCTGTGTTATCAACTCCCAGTCTCTTTCATGTCGCCAGTGAACTGTTGCGACTCTGTGAGACGATGATCTAAAGGTGTTTATAGAAGAGTGTTGGAAGAGCTCTTCTGCACTTGAAAATGAAGATGCCAGAAAATAAAAGTGCATTCAATAATATATACATTCAGCACACAACTACACAAGTTCCAACAAAAAGACTCCGGAGCAGCACCTAAACAATTTGAGACCTCTCAATCATGGCAGCGTGACTGCCTTCAACCCCATTGTGATTGAGGGGGAATAATATAAGAGTCATCAGCTTCCAAAGTTCCTTTCACATTCTTATTTTCTGTCCAGCTATAGCCTGCATCCTTACCCACATGATTATCACTCATGAGCTCTCTGACTGCCCTTACTTCTTCCCATCTTCCCATTGAAGAATACACATTTGCTAGAAGTACATAAGGAGTAGAACTTCTAGGATTCAGGGACAAGAGCTCATCAGCAGCTCTTTTTGCTACAAGAATGTCAGAATAAAATCTACAAGAGCTGAGCAGAACCTCCCATATAACAGGATCATCTTTGCATGGCATCCTTCTTATAAGCTTTTCTGCTTCATGCAACCTCCCAGCTCTACCTAAAGTATCAATAATGCAGGTGTAATGACTTACAAGTGGTTCCACTTTATGCTCTATTTGCATTGATTCAAATATTCTGATACCTTCATTAACCAATCCAGAATGGCTGCAAGCAGTTAAAATGGCCACAAAGGTTATATCATCTGGTTTTCTCCCTTCTCTGATCATGCATTCATACAGCTGCACAGCTTCATCTCCAAAACCACTTTGGGCATACCCATGTATCATCTCATTCCAAATAACTGCATTTTTCATAGGCATTGCATCAAAAATTTCCCTGCCCCTCTCTACATTACCACACTTACAATACATATCTATAAGAGCACTCCCAACTAATATATCATTTATGCATCCGTCCTTCAGTATCAGAGCATGAAATATTCTACCTTTAGATGATAAGGATTGTTTGGCACAGCAACTCAAAATTGTAGCATAGGTGAACTGGGTAGGGCACATATTCCTTCTTCTCATGATATTAAAGAAACTAAAAGCCTCCTTTTCTAGAGAATTAAGTGAAAATCCAGCTATCATAGAATTCCAGCAAACAATATCCACTGCAGGCAGTCCATGAAAAACAGACTTGGCAATGTCCATTTTACCACTTCTAGAATACAAGTTAATAAGCCCACTGCCAACATAAACATCATCGTTTAAAGTTGCCTTCAGTGTGACAGCATGGACTTGTTTTCCACATTTCAGAAATGCCATCTCTGCACAAGAGGCAAGAACAGTAGCTAGAGTAGTGCAATCAGGCTTCACATTCCTAAACTGCATCTCCCTAAAAAGCATCATTGCCTCATCATGCTTCTCAACCTGCGAATACCCAGAAAGCATAGCATTCCATGAGCTCAAGCTTGAACGAACCAGTTTGTCAAATACTTGACGCCCAACTTCGACATTTCCCGATTTTACACTTGCTGCTATCATATTGATACAAGTAACCTCATCTGGTTGGCAACCGAAAACACCATTCTCTCCATTAGCTCCACAGCTTTTTCACACTTGTAAATTTCACCATATCCAGCCATCATGATATTCCAAGAAACTACATTCGGTTTGGACATATTTTGAAAAATGATTTCAGCACTATCCATGTCTCCATTTTTGGCATACATGTCAAGCAGTGAATTAACCAAATGAAAATCATCTTGCAATCCAAGCTTGATAGAAAGACCATGTACTAATTTCCCATGCGACTTACGCTGCTGACCATCACCTTCTTGAGTACAAACACCAAGAATGCTAGACAATGACACAGCATCTATGCAAGCTTTGGTCTTGTGCATCAACTTAAACACTCCTAATGCCTCTTCAATTCTCTGAGTCTCTTTCAAGCCACCCATTAATGCCGTGAAAGACACTTCATTAGGTGCTGGCATCTCTTCAAAAATGCGAATTGCATCACCAATACACCTACACTTAGCATACATCGACAGCAAAGCATTACCCACATATATATTTTGGTCAGCTCCAACTTTAATTGCAAGACCATGACACAACCTGCCGAAATTCAGCTCCACCAAAACACCACATGTGCTAAAAACACTTGCCAACGTAAAATGGGTAGGAACTAAACCTTCCGAAACCATCAACTTATACATTTCCAATGCTTTACCATGATCCCCATTTCTTACAAACGCGCTAATCATATTATTCCAAGAGACAACATTTCTCTCAGGCATTTCATCAAACACCTGGCATGCATCCTGCATTCTATTAACTGCACACAATGTACTCAACATAGAATTCCAAGAAAAAATATCTCTTTCAGGCATTACGTCGAACACATTGAGGCCGTATCTGGGATTATCACATTTTGAGTAAAAATCGATCAAACGATTCGAGAAGAAGTTCTGAGAAATGAATCCGGTACGAATGATTTGAGCATGTAAAAGCTTCCCAGATTTGTGCGATTTATTTTTTATGCAAGATTCTAATAAATTTGTTATGTATTCCCTTCTTTGCTTCCACATAGTTTGAGCCGTTAATATGTTAGAACTCTAAAACTCTAAAAATACTCCATTGTTTTCTTCTTTCTTACCAAATTTCTACCTTAGTAAGAAATTTGAATTTCTGCAACAACTGGTTTCCACTCTTCTTTACAAAAAGTAGTTTTTTTCTTTATTATTATTTTTTTTTTGAAACACTTTACAAAAAGTAGTTGGAAGTAACCGAAATTATGTGAACACAATTTTAATGACGTGGAAATTAACCCCTTAAAAATAATATAATCAGGATTTTATATTTGGAAGAGTTAAATCGTAGGAGAGAATATATAATTATATACCAGGTGTGATAGACTTGTTTGTTGTAAGAATACTGTAAGTAGGTGGCATCTTGAGGAGTGAGAAGATGCACCATCCCTTCCCAATGTGACGAGGGTTCGACTCCTCACAACCCCCCATTTCTGTAATAAGGTGAGGATCCTCTCCCATAGTTTATTGCTTAAAAAAAAGAAAAAAAAAGTAGGTGACATCTTAAGGCTTGAAGAATAAGAGGGTTTGACATTATAAAATGGCGTAGATCCTTAATGGAAGATGGAAAGTAAGAAAAAAGTAGTGATTTTGCTCTAAAAATCGTTCTTAAGTAAGAAATCAAGCTTGCTCATGTTTGAAATTTTTGGTTAGAGACCCTTAAACGACAAATAGTGGTACTAATATTTTATACTTTAATCAACTAAAGCAATTGGTATTTGCACATACATTTCTTGTGTGAAACTTGCCCCATTGAGTATAACTTAGCATTCAATTTTTGTGACCAATTTTAATCATGCGTGTGCATTTGTCTCGGATTAACCTTTAATGTATCTGACATACTTGTAAGAAATAACCAAAACATTAGTAAATTTAAAACTTATGTTATACATTTGAAGTTAGATCTAGCTAATAATGATATTAAGTTGAGAATGCATGTCTGTCGACAGGTGTACTTAATATATATTTCAATTTAATATTTATATTTTTAGTCATAATCATCTTATCCAATGCTCCTAATACATTCAATTTTTATTTTTTTTGAATGGATACATTCATTTGCTTGTCTTCGAAGTTAAGTTAGTTTTTCTTAAATTGGTGCCACCAATGGCAGTGGGTCGGGTCAAATAGGAGACTCGCCCAGATTTGGCTGGTGATGGGGCGGGGATGGGTATAAAAAGTGTACCCGCCACGAATGATGGGGCGGGTATGGATACTTCATCCCCGCCCCGCCCCATCACCCGTCAATTATTTGTCTTATACTAATTTTTGTAAAGGATGAAACAAGCTTAGAAGAGTGTAGAATTTAGATACTATAATAATATAATAAAAATAAAATAAATTAATGACATTAACGCTATGTGAATTCCACAAGAGATTGTTATATACACCCGGGTGCACCGTACACCCATGGGTATTTTGTTCTCATTTTCATGATTTTTTTTCATTTAATCATCAAATGAAAAAAAAAATACTAACCTTAGGTTAGTTCGGTATACGGTACACTCAGAGGTATATAACAAATTTCAGAATTCCACCAAATGAATGAAAACAAAGATTTGTTAGAAATGATAATTCTTCATACTATTGTGATATAATATGGCATTATGATAGCGGGCTTGGGGTGGGCGTGGGGCGGGTTTGAGGTGGGTATGGATATCAAATGGATGGCGGGGCGAGTTTAAGGTGGGTATGGATATCCAAATGGATAGTGGGATGGAGATAATATTAAATTTATCCGGCAAAACGAGTATGGATGTGGGTATTGTACCCGCCATGAGTGGTGGGGCAGGTATGAATATAAGATTTTTAAGTAGGGATGGGTATGAAAGTACCATTCTCTGCATCCGACCCGTCGCATTGCCATCCCTAATAGGTAAACCTGGGAACGGGCCGGGTTGGCCCGCGTGCCGCCCGGCACGGCCCGCCGTTCGACGCACCCCGGCACGGCCTGAACTCCAGCCCGGCACGGCACGAAAGTTGAACTTCGTGCCACGGGTCGTGCCACGGACAGGGTTATGAATTACCAGGCACGGCCCGCGGGCCAACGGTCATGTTACCGTTTAAAAGCAACGGCTAGTTGCTTAATTAGCCAAAAAAACGGCTACTTAACGACTATATTTTTGCCAATTTGCTCCCCAAAAATTCTATAAATACCCACCTCCATTTCATTCCCAAATCACAAAATCCCAATCTCTTCTTCTTACTTTTATATTCTCTAAATCTCTAATATCCTTATTTTCTTAAATTCTCTAATTATTCTCTTAAATTCTCTAATTATTTTCCTAATATCGGAAAAAATTAAAAAGTTCGTAATCGTAATTAGTGGAGCGTTGAAGCACGGTTGTAAGATCTAAACTAATCTAAAAATTTATTATTGTTTTATTGTTATTATTAGAATACTTGTTTAATTATTATTGTTGTTAATTGTTATTGTTGTTGTTATAATTGTTGTTATTAATTATTATTATTGTTACAATTGTTGTTATTATTTATTTTTGTTGTTATTGTTATTGTTATAGTTGTTGTTATTAATTATTATTATTGATATTTTTATTGTTAAAATTGTTGTTATTAATTATTATTATTATAGTTAACCACTTTTTATTAAAAAATTAATTGTTAATTATGGCATCGAACAACCCATCATCTAGGTCTAGGGCGAAAGGCCGACTTACCCGTAGTAGTAGTTCTAGGTAACCACCAAATACAACAAGCCCCCAAATTTCGAGTCAAGCCAATGACCCCATTTACTTCCCCCCGGGCTATGAGCCATATAATATGTCGGGATTTCCAGCACCACCACTAAACCAATTTCCACCACCACCACCACCACCAAACCAATTTCCTCCATCAAACCAATATCAAAATCCACAACAATTCCCACAATTCGATCAATTCCCACCTAATTATATCGGTGATCAACAAAACTATTGTTCTAGCCAAGGTAGCCAAGAAAGTACCCGAATTCCCTCCGGTTCTACCCCTTCTACTGCCACTACTAACGCAGACACACATCATGATGGTTAACCGAAAGTGAGATGGTACTTTTGAAAAACCGAAGGAGTGAGGTATGGCGTTATTTTGTCCTAGATAGAGAGGGTAAAAAATATGCAAAATGTAAAACATGTAATGGTGTATTCACGGCAATTACCAAAAACGGGACGAGACACTTAACTAGACACATAAAAGCTTGTGCAAAACCAGCTAGTGATCCAACCCAGCCCAAAATTTCCCAATTCCATCCATACGGCTTTACATACAACTATGAGAGGGATAGGGATGAACTAGGAAAAATGATAGTACACGCCGAACAATCTTTTCTTTTCTCGGAAAGTGACGCATTCAACACCTACATTAACAAAGCACTGCAACCTCAACATAAAAGAATCTCTAGGAAAACCGTTCGTTCCGCCGCAATGAAAAATTTCCTAGAGTACAAAGTCCGGTTACAAGCCGAATTGAGTAACCTTAACTGTAGAGTATCTTTAACAGCCGATTCTTGGGATAGTGGTTATAAATATCACTATTTATGTGTGACTTGCCATTGGGTAGATGATCAATGGTTGTTACAAAAAAAAAAAATACATTTCAAAATGCTGGAATACCCACACACCGGCATTAACATTGCTCACCATTTAATGCAAGCAATAGACGAATACAACCTTCGAGATAAAATGATATCTATGACTTTTGATAATGCAACCTCTATGACATACACAGCTAATCTTATCAAACAAAACTTAACCGATGTCCTATTAGACGGTGAAGCTCTTCATACTAGATGTGTTTGCCATGTACTTAACTTATGTGTACAGGATGGAGTTCGGGCAATTGGCCCATACTACAGCAAAATCAGAGATGCTATTATGTCTATTAATAGCTCTAACATGAGATACCAAGAATGGAAGAGTTTTCTAAAACAACAAAAGATAAGGGTAATAAAAATTAGAACCGATTGCCCAACTAGGTGGAATTTCACCTATGACATGTTAACAAAGGCAATTGAGTACAAGGGCCCGTTAACATTATTTTACAACCAAAAATTTCCACAAAATGCTTTGTATGATGATGATTGGAATAACTGTGAAAGATATATGCAATTTTTACAGTTATTATATAATATGACGTATTGTTTTTCTACTGTTTACAATCCTTGTGCTCAAAACTTTCTTTCTAATGCATGCTTACTCGCCCAACTTTTCGCTGATCTTCGCCATCAAAGTGATTATGATCAGTATCTTCCAGCAATGGAAACAAAGTGGCGTAAATATTATAGTGAAATTCCTTTGATTTATTTTTTTGCTTCCATATTAGATCCTAGGCAAAAGTATGAAAACACATTTATGTTAGTTGACATTTACTTTCAATGCATGTTTCTTGACGATGATGTAGAAAACTATAAGACTAATGTGAAGGATCAGTTTTTTGCTTTATATAGAGTCTATGAAGCCAAATATGGCACCGTTCCTCGCTCAGGGCCTTCCCAACCATCCAAAAACGTAAGTAAGAAGGCCAAACATTTATTTTCACAAGCTACTAACTTGATTTCAAGGTTTTCAGGTGATTCATCAATCAGGAGAACGCAAAGCGACGTCTCGGAGTTGCAGATGTACCTGAGTTACGACTTCACCAAAGGCATGGACGACGATGAGATAAACAGCCTCGACCTCCTTGCATGGTGGAAACAACAGGGCTCGAAGCATCCAACTTTGGCGGCAATGGCACGAGACATTTTTGCTATCCAAGTTTCCTCCGTCGCCTCCGAACGAGCTTTCAGCGCATCCGGAAGGGTTTTAGACGATAGAAGAACAAGTCTAAAACCCGAAACACTAGAAATGTGCGTGTGTTTCAAAGATTGGTTGGATGCGGAAAATCGCTCACAAGACCGTTCTTACGACCACAACGACAACGAAGAAGGAACCTCCGCTTCCGGTTCGGGTTCGGCTAGTTCTCAATCTATGCAACTAGCCGATGACCTTGAAGGCGAAGGCGAAGACGAAGACGAGCAAGAAGAAGGAGAAAGAAGAATAGACAATTATTGTATATTGTACGATTTTAATCATTATCAAATATCAATTTTATCATTTTCCAATTTTTGTTTAATACCATCATTGTATGATTTTTATCATTGTTATCATTGTACAATTTTCTCAACTCAAGTAATAATAATATAAAGTACGCAGTATTCACATCCAAAGTCTAATTTGCCTTTTTCACCGTTTTGTTACAATTTGTAAATTCATATTAAAAAAATAAAATTATACCAATTACTAATACAAAATTATATTTAATAAATCATAAACATTAAATTTTAAAGTAATAGTATAAAGTAAATATATAAATATAAATATTGAATATACAAAATTATAAACATAAATATTCAACTTATAATTATAAAATTCATAACTTAATAACTTATAAGTTATAAACTTATAAGTTATAAGTTTATAACCTTATAAAACTTATAATTATAATTTTATAACTTATATACATTATAATTCTTATAACTTATATACATTATAATACTTATAATTATACATTATAATACATTATACAACTTATATACATTATAATACTTATAATTATAAGTTATAATGTTGTCACTTAAAAAAAAAAATAAAAATAAAAATAAAAATAAAAAAATAAAATTGGAAACTGCCACCAGCCCGCAGGCCAGCCCGCACGGCACGAGCCCGCCAGGCACGAGGGCCGTGCCGTGCCGTGGGCTGGCGAGAATCGCCGGCACGGCACGGCACGAATTCCTGGGCACGCAGGCACGACCGGCACGGCACGCCGGAGCCCGTGGCCCGCCAAGCACGGCCCGCGGCAGCACGGCCCGGCACGATGCCCAGGTTCTAATAGGTGGTCTAAGCTAACCACTATTTTATCAAACACTATTTTTCAACTTTACAAGTCAAAACTTTTTAGCTTTAAAAGTTGTTGCCAAACAGTAACAAACTCAAGACTACCAAGATAAGGAACAAAAGATAATGAACTTTTACTATTTTAAGCATTATTTGTCTTAGGGTCAAAACATAAAAATTACTAAGTCCACTTCCCTCAATTTTTATAGGGTTAAGTGGATTAGTGGAATACAAACTATCAAGTAAATCAACCATGAAAAATACTTACTTGGATAATTGTGCTATCTTTTTAGACGACTACTGTATAAGATTGCTACACATATATAACCTCCGCATTCTTGAGAACCAGTGCTGCTAAATCAATAAAAGAATATAGATACCCATTCCGAAACAGCGTATTTTCCCAAGCTATGATAACCCGGCCATTGGAAGCTAAGCTATGGCTGACCTAATAGTTTCTACTTCAGAGGGACGCCATCTTGTCTTCCGAACACTAAGTAATCCTTCATTGTCTTTTGAGAACGTAAATTTGATCTTCCAGTGTAGGGATTTCGCCATGCTCTCCACCTCAGCTATGGTTTCGGCATTGTCTCTTACAATCAAACTTCCTTCTGGCCTTAGAATTCTGTCTACTTCTGCCATAACTGCCTTAAGATTACACCTGAGCAAAAAAGTTGATCATTACAAATTAAAGCAGATAAAAACACTTATAATATAATGGATCTTCAGCAATATTTGAAGATGGCCAACCTTTTCTTGAGATCTGAGAAGAGATGATCAGCATGAAGAAGATCATATGTTCTTGGGTAGGTATTGAATGACTCACACCAATTATGATATATACCAAATAAACCTCGTTCATAGATAACCGGCAGGGTGTCTGGTGAGGTGACAGGAACTACATTCATAACCCAAAGTTTCAGGTCCTTCAAAGCTGCAGCAAATCTGGAAGAAAATTGCAAATCAGAGAAGAAAAAAAAAAGGAAAAAAGAAAAAAATTGATTAACTGGCTAAATGCATCCTCATATAGCAGTATAATGATAACATTCACAAGTCAATACAACCCAGATGTATATGAACTTAAGGAGAAAACAAAATGCTGAGAGAGAGCAACACTCGCGTGTGAATAACAAATTACAATGCAACAATAGGTTTGTTATACCATTTTATCTGTTCAACATTTTGAACGTTCAATGTAAGGTGTTGTAGTCAAATTAATGTTTTTCAAACTTCAACTAACTTCTACTCTCCTGATTTTCAATTTTTAACTAATACAAGTAATTCTTACTCCATATTGCATGCTTCAAGCAAATTATCAAATACAGAGAATATATGGAGTTTAAAGTACGTAAAGTAACAAGAGCTTACCCTCCATATATAGCTCTCATGTCCATCACATTTCTCACCGAAGACCAATCGATGCCAATACCATCCATGTAAGAATCAGCAACAACACGTTTCCAGTGCTTATTGTCAGCAATGAAATCCTTTGGAGCTGCTTTGCCATAAACCCCAGCTTCAGTCTCTTTTAACCAGTAAGGAGTTTTATCCAGCCTTGATGGCCACTTAGCAGGCAATTGAGATCCACGTTCCGATGGATCTGTTGGCACTTTGTGTAAACATGCCTCCATTGGTATATCCCTGAAAAAAGAAATTTCGATAATGAATATCAAATACATCAACTTCAAAGGGCCACAGAAAAAAAAGGATGAAAAAAAATAGATACACAATCACGCACAGTTGTAAAATACCCATTCATTTACCACCATATCCTCCCCACTGCCCACCACCACCCTCCTGCAGCAGGGATGTAGGCGTGTAGCACTAACATGCCGTAACCAGAGGCGAGTGAGTATAGAGAATTTGTACCAAGTCTTAATTCATAGCTCAGCAAAAAGTGCTCAGTAATAAGAGACACAACAACTACTAACCACAATTGAACCATCACAGCCTTTGCAGTGAAAATAATGCAATATCTGGTGGGCATAGTAAATCAGTATGAAAAACCCATCTGTGATATGCAAATAGTTTACTCCTGTTTTTTAGCACTCATAAGCCGAAAACTGTTTGACGTTTTAAGCCCTAGGTTTATGGTTTGAATGTTTTACCTCACTGTGATAAAAATAAAAATAAAAAAAATACTTATATCTATCTCTCACACCTTTCCCTGCTCCACTTCCTGGTCAAAACAATGATCTCCATGGGTGGATGAGCTTACCATAAAATGTTGTCCGTGGGTTCCTCTACCAGTCACAACTCTCAAATGGGGTTACAGGAAGCCAATGACTGGAGTAGTTCAGGTTTATTTTACGCATGTTGCTTTGACATAAGTGGCATATTTATCATGTGCTTTAACATCTATTTCACATAATCAAAGACAAAGCAAAGATTACCAGGCTGCATTTGGGTTATCAGATTCTTGACAAAGTGGAGGCTCACTCTTCATTCTATTCTCATAGCAATCATTGGACATAGGTTTACGATATATTGCTGCAGATACTCCATTTACAGTATCTTTCCCGATTTTCAGAAGCTCCCAGCACATTGACTTAGTTAGCTTGGACATAGCTGTGAATACAGTACATGGAATTCAGATCAGTTCCATGCCAATAATTGCAAGACTAATAGAATGATGAAGTAAAAAAAACTGTTATATAATGCACCTTTCCAAATGGCCACATTCTCATCATCTTTACGGTAAACTGGAGTGGCAGACCATACAAAGTAGCTTCCCGGGCGCAAGACACGATTAAGTTCCAAAAGCAGTTTACCACCTATCAAGTATATTAACATTAGATACGAAACTAAATTAAATTTTTTAAAAGTTGTAGTTCATGGTGATGTGTAAAACACCTTCTGCATGCCAAGGGACCCTGCAGCGTGCACAATGAACGATATCAAAGGCGTTGCTGGGGAAGGGTAATCTCTTTGTACCCATGACAGCAGATATAGCTGGTATTCCTCTTTCAAGAGCAAATTGCACTTGGGCTTCATGTTCATCTTTGGGAGCCAGTGACAAAGTGAGTACATCCTTGTCAAAAAGAAATCCTCCAAAACTAGCTACACCGCATCCTACATCCAAAACAACACGACTTCGCCTCCCCCAGGCAATATCAGGAAGAGTCTGAAAATAAAAGAAAAAAGAAAGGTCCACTGAGTTGCAGTAAAATTAGACAAATAAAACCAAGTGCCGAGCTAGCAACATCAATTTTGGATTTTTTTTGAACATCAAGAAAAGGCAACCAAATAAATCCCACGAAAAAGTAGTAACGGTAAAGATTAGAACACATATTCCATCAATGATTATATGACAAGTCAGTGACACACAGTATCACAGAAACACGGGACACCTATATTGCCAAAATTAAGCAGATCAAGAATAAGATATAGGAGAACAGAAGAAGTCTTGATCAGATGTGACAAAGAGAAACAATTCAAGTGTTTCCAGCACTCAGCATAAGCAGGTAACAAAGTCACTCCCAAATGTTCCTACCACTGTAGAATGCGCAACAATAGTAGTATAAACTGGTAATGAAGAAAGAGCATAATCTTGGTTGAGATAAGCAGGACGGAAATATAATAACAGGAGGGAGGGGGGCTGGTGGAGAGATAACCCCGCAAGATTTGATCCTTAGACCACAGGAATCTAAGGTGGGGAGTGATACCACTATTGCACCACCTCAAACTCGATACCGGAAGGAAATTACCTAGTAAAAAGAAGGGCTAGAGAAACAACAAGAAATATACTTAAACCTCAATGGGTTGCCAAGCATGCAGGCAATGCAGCACAACCAGACATAAAATACATAACCCTTCAGGTTAAAGAGCCACTCATGACTTCTGAGTGAGGGACTAGGCACCAGCTATATGAATAACTAATTCTTCTTTTTATTCCTTCTTTTTTAGAACAAAAATTATCAGTAGGTTTCATATACTTGTGAATGCAGACATTAGCAAAATAGCTGTTCACCTTTTTGAACATCGCAAGCATAAAAAATGAGGAAAACGCATCAGCAATGATGCTACTTCATCAATACAGATGAAGGATAATCAGCGGAAAAAAAATGCAGTAAAGGATAACCTTTTCAATGAAATCAATGTAGCGTGTAGCACCATGCACAAATTGAGTCCCACCACCAGGAAATGTGATATACTCCCCAGAAGCCTGTACCCAATTCTGATGTCCCTTCACTTCTGCAAGCTTGAGATGGGGAACATTGGCAAACCATATCTGCATAAACAAACACAACAACGTATTATAATCAGCACAAAACTAAGACTGACCCAATGC
This sequence comes from Chenopodium quinoa, assembly GCF_001683475.1. Taxonomy (NCBI): domain Eukaryota; kingdom Viridiplantae; phylum Streptophyta; class Magnoliopsida; order Caryophyllales; family Amaranthaceae; genus Chenopodium; species Chenopodium quinoa. Next base: position 2,003,184 of record NW_018743850.1, on the reverse strand, counting down.
AGTCATTTCTTTACTTCTTTATTTCAAAGCACTTTGTGTACCTTCTCCCTGCTTTTAGGCCACCTCACTGAAGTTTTATACCCCTCAGGCAGAGGAACAAGGCATGTGGGAGCTTCCTCAGGGCAGTGCCTCTCTCGGTGTTCATAATGACCTGTACTGGGAAGCCTTTTGATAGCTTGAATGTTGTCAAGGCAAGGAATATAATCTGGCCCAGCAGTGACATTACAGAGTTTCCATTTGTAGGCCTTTTGGTCCTCAGACGATGAGTCTGAGGATTTCTCAGAGACTTTCTGTTTTTCTGACTCAGCTTTTTGAGTTGACCAAGCCCCGGTCTGAGTGGAAGTTTCATCAAGTAACTCTGCTTTGTCCTTGGACTCACTTTCTGTACTAACTTGCTCCTGGCTTTGACTATCAGTTTCATCCTTCACTTCCTCTATCTTTTCATTTGCACCTTCAGAACTCTCCTCAGATCCAGATTTCTCTTCAGCTTCGTCAGTTTTGAGTTTACTGTCATCTGTCTTTTCCTTTGCACCTTCAGAACTCTCCTCTGATTCAGATTTCTCTTCAGCTTCATCAGTTTTGATTTTACTGTCATCATTATTTTCCTCAGATTCTTGTTTAATTTTTTCAGTTGTCTCATCTCCTCCGGTATTTGAGTCTTCTTCCGCGTTTTTGACATCTTCATCCTTTGCAGACTCAACTTCTTTTTCCTTATTGGCATCAACCCTCTCATCCTCATCAGAACCCGATTTCTCTGGCTTCTCCTGCTGACCCGATTCACCCGAGTTCTCAGACTCTTGGACTACATTTTCATTTTCTTGTGACTTCGAGTCACTCTCATCCCTCTCACTGGCCTGTTCGATATTCCCCTTAAGGCTGTCCTCAGGCAAGTCGCCTGAATTATCCTCAAACTCCCTAGAACTTTTTTCACTCGCTATATGTTGCTTGGCATCCTTTCCTACAGACATACCAACATAACCAGTAGGGTCTACCGATGAGGACATCGTGATCCAGGCCCCGACTAAACATGCTGCCACAATCACAACAACAACAATGGTCGAACAGTAGTTCGACGACTTTCCCCTCGCATCAATGCGAGTATACCTTCCCGACGCCATCCTTTTACCCAAACCGCAACCACCCTCTCAAATTTATCTTGTAATACTGACAATAGAAATCACAAAGAACTCAATCAACCCAGTAAGCAAAATTGCAAATCAAAATCAAATTCTATATCTTAGGAAAACCAATCAGAACCCTACCAAGAAAAAGCAATATCTACGTTCACATTCGAAATAATTACAAAAACCCATGAAAGCAATGAACAAAAACTCAATCATAACTAAATAAAATTCAAAAAAAAATTACAACCCACAAAAATTTTCAATCATTATTAAACAACCCAGCATCGATCCACATAAAAATAAAAATAAAAAATAAAAAAATTACACTAAAATCACAATTCAAATCGCAAACTTTAAACACCAAATTATAATAGCATTGATCTTTCTTCATACAACAAGATTAATCCCTCAATAAAAAAAAAATAAAAAAAAAACTAAATTAAAGCAAACAATCAAATTAAAAACTACAAACTAGCAGAATAAAGAACCCAAAAGCCTCAAAAAACAAGAAGAATTACCAAGATCCAAAAAAAATGAAAATGGGTTAAAGAAAGAGAGACAAGAAATGTACCAAGTTGAGAAAGCTCAAAATTTGGAGCTGAAACAGTGAAGAATTTAAAGGGGTTTTAATGGTGGAGATGAGAAGAGAGGAGAGAGAGTGAGTGATGGGGTTCACTCTTTACTGTCGACTGCCGACTACTACCGACTGCCTTTACAGCGGGTTTTGGAATGATTCATTCCTAATTACTTTATTAATCAAGTTTGATTTTGTATTATTATAATGAACCTTAAATCAAGGTTTTATAATTTATTGTATCGTACACTTGCAAAAATTCAATACACATGTCGTATCTTGTTTCCTAAGCCAATTTATCAAACTATCTAAGGAAGTGAGATCTAGAGAGATTTTTTAATTTTTAATGATTTGATGGGTATGTGTATGCTATCAATTGTAGATTAATAAGCGACTGAGTCAAAAATAGGATTAATTCCAAATAGATTAAGGTTGTGTTCGATTAAAGTGATTAATTTTTTCGTTATTGTATAACACAAATTTGTAATTAACTACTTTCCTAAACTACATACAAATTATATCAATAGGTACAAGTAGAAATTTTGTCATGTGATACAAATTTCTGTACATTACATTTGTTTGCAAATATTAATAAATTGTTAGGTCCTTATTTAAATTGTATGTCGATGAAAGTTTACCCACCAATCCAATATAACATTGTTATAATATTGCAAAAATTAAATGATGATAAATGTATGTCTAAAGATTTAAACAAGTAGTTAAACATTCTAAACTTTCTCTGATATTAACAAAAAAAGTATCATAGACATCCTTAATCTAATTCCTTGTAGAATTTATATCATCTTATGCTATATTTTTTTTTTCAAATGTCATGTAATTACTTATTATGTCATGGCATTAATTTTTTTATTTCCTTACTAATCATCCGAAATATACACTAGCTCATATTTAAAAAAAATGCCACTAGCTCATATTTAAAAAAAAAAAAAGAGAAATATTGGTGTAGATTTTAATGGAATGAAAAATCTAGTATATAAAATTTAAGTATAATACAAATTATAAAGTTAAAATTAAGGATAATGCTATATGTAATGCTTAGGGCTACATATAAGCATTAAATACACTCTTAAAAAATGTATAAAATTAGAAATTCACGACAAAAACAAGCGTAAAATAGTATAATTAGTGTTTATATTTTTAGGATTTTCTAACTTTATACGATTTTCTAGTGTGTATTTAATGCTTATATATAGTCCTTCCTAAAGGGTTATGTATAGCATTTTTCTAAAATTAATTGAAAAAATAAATATGATCTGACAAAGCTCCGGGAATACGAGTGGAAGTTACAAAGTCAACAATTATGTCTGGCATAACTTCAGAGAAAATTGTCTGGCAATGAACAATCAACGGGAGGGGTAATATTGGAATTTTAAAAAAAAACTTGCACAAAATTTTGCCTTTTTAAAGGGCTTTTGCTTTTACAGTACTCCGTATAAATTTATAATACAGTATAAATTTTATAGCCCACATTTGCTTTTTTTGTACTCCATATAAATATAAAAGGAAATGTACGTATCATACAATAAACAATTACTCGTAATACAGTAGCGGTGAAGTGAAAAGAAAAATGCTAGCTATAAAAAAAACAGCTGCATCATTAAAAGTTGATGAAGCTGAATATTACAAGTAAAAGAATAAACTTATCTCAGCAATGCAAAATTCATTCTACTGTTGTATTGTTTGAGGACTGATGATTCAACAGGTCAAGCTATGGCACCAGCAATTGTTTCTACTTCTGAGGGACGCCACAACGTCTTCATAATACAGACTAGTTCGTTGTTATCATTGTAATGAGTGATCTTCCAGTGAAGCGATTTAGCTATGTTTCTTACCTCGGACATGGTCTCGGCATTGTCCCTTACTATTAACCTACCCCCTGGCCTCAAAATTCTATCTACTTCTGCCATCACTGAAACAATGTTGCATCTGTCACAGGAACAAAAGTACTATGGTAAAATTATCGAAGAGCTATATAATGATTTACATAAATAAACTATTAGCATTTGATTTCCAAACCTTTTTGCAAGATCAGAGAAGAGGTGATCTGCATGAAGGAGATCATAAGATCTTGGGTAGGTGCTAAATGATTCACACCAGTCATGATATATTCCGAATAGGCCACGCTCATATATTATAGGAAGAGTGTCTGATGAATTGACAGGAACTACATTCATCACCCACAGTTTCAAATCCTTCAAAGCTGCAGCAAATCTGTTGAAGAGAGAGATTTAAAGCGGAGTTCGAGAAGTAGGCTAGTTTCTTTTACTCGAATGGCAGGGTTAATCACGCCTACTAAGAGGCTATTTCAAAGGGTAAAAAAAACATATGACTTTCACATCAATTATATACAAATTGAGAATCAGCCTTGTCCAAGAAAGCACAAGTAATTAAGGATCTACTATGAAGGTTGCTTATGCCGTAAAGAGGCCTACTCACCGTGACAGTGAATCTGTGCATGTTTGTGTTACAATAGCCAAAGAGAATAATAGCAGCATAACCATAGCTTCTAAAATCAGTAATTCAGTAATAATTCATTGTATTTATTTAGTCTTGAGCTTGACTTTACCTATCAGAGTTACCTATTCAAGTAGTCCACACGTTTTCATGCCGGTTCTGTTTTTTTTTTTTTTTTTTTTTTTTTTTTTTTTTAATCTCTTTTCCGTGGGACAAGGGTGTTGACAAGGATGGAAATATCAATGACAAACTAGCTAAGTGGAAAATATAATTTGAAATCTTACCCTCCATATGATGCTCTCATGTCCATGACATTTCTAACCAACGACCAGTCAATTCCAATCCTTTTCATATATGTATTGGTAATTTCATGTTTCCAGTGGTTATGGTCATCAATGAAGTCCTTGGGAGAATTTCCAACAGTAGAACCCTTCAACCAGTAAGGAGGTTTCTCCAACCTTGATGGCCAAGGCGCTGGCCATTGAGCCCCACGTTCAGATGAATCTTTGGCCACTTTGTGTATGCACTGCTGAAGTGGTGTATACCTGAGACGCACACGGTCAATAAATCAAGCAACAAAGACTAATCCTCCAAAACATCATAAAAAGAAAAGGAAGTGCCTTTACGCTTCTTAATTTTTCCATTTTCTTCTCTTTTAGAGGATAGGAATGCCTCAGTAAGAGGAGGTAGTAGCAAAGTAAACACTTCTGCCATAAAAGTATGTCCATTGTACATTCTTCCCTTTAGCATCCTGAATAGGTAAGTTGGGGAAACGGAACTAATTGCAACTAGGCCAGGACTCTCAAAAGGCAAAAATAAGGGTAAAGAAAAGGGAGCATTACGTTAGGTTGCTCCTTTAACTAACAAATTCAAATGCTCTCTCCTTATATCTAATAAATGCTCCAAGCCAGCATCTAGATGATCCCAATTTACTAAAAGTGCACATCTATGGGCCTACCATTAATCCGCACCACAGAAACCAGATAGGCCTTGTTTGGTTCAAGTAATGCTCCTTTCTTTCGGAAATATTCAATTTTTATGGAAGTAACTTCTTAAAGTTAAATTGCTATGTTATCACTTAAGTTTGCAACATGTACTATATAACTAGGAAATAAAATAAAGAGAGTAGAACAGAACCAATTACTTCTTAATTGGTGTCCATGCAAACATAGAAGCAATAAGCACATGCAAAGTTCACTTCCCAATTCCCATTGACATTTATTTGCAATAAAATATTATGCATATATACTTGGAGTTTTCTTGTCAGGTTGACTAACCATATGATGAATAAAGAGGAAAAAAACACAGTTTCTTCAAGGTTAAATCATAATCAAAGGTTAGGCAGAAATTACCAAGCATCATTAGGGTCATCCGAATATTCGCAAAGTGGAGGATCATTTATAGGCCTTTCTTCATAGCAATCATTAGAACTAGTTTTCCTGAATATAGCTGCAGATTTTCTGTTAACTCCATCTTTCCCCACTTTTACAAGTTCCCAGCACATTGCCTTAGTTAGCTTGGACATCTCTGCATGCATGATACAGACTTAATAAGTTTGTCCAAAAAGAAGCATAGCTAAACACTGATGATACTCAAGAATCCAAAGAAATTAACCTTTCCAGATGCTTGTATCTTCAGCACCTTTCCGATAAACTGGAGTAGCAGACCACACAAAGTAGCCTCCAGGTCGCAAAAGACGATTCAGTTCCAAAAGGAGTTTACCACCTAAAGTCAATCCAAACAATTTCATGGTGCAATTTGTTTGCATAAAAGGTTTAATCCTGGTTCACTGAGATAAACATTACCTTCAATATGCCAAGGGACCCGGCAACGAGCACAATGGATAACATCAAATACCATGGAGGGATAGGGTAACCTTTTTGTTCCCATTACAGCTGAAATAGCAGGTATTCCTCTTTCAAGTGCGAACTGAACTTGAGCTTCATGTTCATCCTTGGGAGCTAATGACATAGTGAGTACATCTCTGTCAAAAAGATACCCTCCAAAACTGGCCACACCACATCCAACATCCAATACAACACGGCTTCGCTTACCCCAAGCAATTTCAGGAAGAGTCTGAATTTCAAAAGTGAATACATAATGCAAGAAATTTTAATGTGAAAAACAGACAAATGCAGTACAAAATGCATTTCCCAAGATTAAAGCTCAAAATAAAAGAAAATAAAAATTAAAAGATTTAAAAAAAGAGCAACAATACCATTGCACACCATAAGCTAAGAAAATTGAAAACTTAAGTGAACAAAATAAATTGCAACCTTTGCCTTCTTTCTTTCCTAGTTTCCCTATGCATAATTTCTATCTTTATTTGACTCAAAGAAATGATTTGATCATCTAAATATCACATAACAAGGGTTGCTATGTACAGACATGACTAAGGCAAACTTAAGTGATTACATATATTGCAATCTTTTCTGTCTTTCTTTCACTACTTGTTCACTTTCCATCTTTCTTTCACTACTCCTTGACTTTTGCTATGTCCATTAATGCAGAAATAAATTTGATTCAAAGTAAAGTTTTAATCATATAACATCACATAACAAGGGTTGTTATTGGTACAGACATGACTATGGGTCTATGACTCTATGGCAACAAGAAAAACAAATGTAAATGTGGAATCACCTGTTGAATATAATCAATATAATGAAGAGCGCCATACTTAAATTGAGTCCCACCACCAGGGAAGGTAAGGTACCGATCATAAATCTTCACCCAGTTCTGTTTTCCCTTGTAATCAACAAGCCTTGTATGGGGTACGTTTGTGAACCATATCTGGATTATCCAATATAAAACTTATTAGAACAAGAATACAATATTATTTAAAATCTCTCTTTTCATTTCTCAATTCAAGCATTTAGTGTACCATGTCTCTGCTTTTAGGCCATTTGACTGGGGTTCTATACCCTTTAGGTAGAGGAACAAGACAAGTAGGAGCTTCATCAGGACAATGTCGTTCCCTGTGCTCATAATGTCCTGTAGTGTGTAGCATTTTGAGAGCTTGAACATTATCAAGGCAAGGAATATAATCTGGTCCTGCAGTGACATTACATACTCTCCATCTATATTCTTTTTGGTGCTTCGGCTCCTGTGAGAGTTTTTCATTTTCTGACTCGGCTGATTGCGTTGGCCAAGGCATAGCTTGAGGTTGAGGTGAAGTTTCATTTGACAACTCTGCCCCAGATTTTGACTCATTTTGTGATGGTAAAACACTGGAATCCTCTTTTAAATCCTTATCTATTTCTTGATCAGACTGCCCATTATGATCGATCGCTCCATCCTGCATCTTCTTCATAGCATCTATCTCTTCTTGGGCTCCTGGTACCTTGTCTTGGTATCCTCCACTTTCCTCAACTTTGATTTCTGTTTCTCCTACTTGGTTTAATTTATCAGAACTCGCCTTAGTTCCAGCATTGTCACCATGTGTTTGGACTACACCATCAAACTTGTACGTAGTTTCTTTCTGCTTACTTGCATCTGTCCCATCTTCTCCACTCTTTTGCTCTTCGGCTCCCTTGTTTTCTGATCCTTCCCCAGAAAGCAACTCTTCTTTTACCTTTTGGGAATTTTGTTCCTTTTCTATACTCCGAGACTCTTTGGGATATGCATTTCCTATATCTTGAACACTAGGATTGCTACCTTCCTGCACACTGCCTCTGCCATCATTCACTTTCAAGGCATCCACAGGCAACGTAGCATCACTCCCATCTACTATCTTCGGTATGCCACCCATGAATTCCTCTACTGATATTTCCGTGCGAACAGGGCTAATTGATGATGATAGTGTCATCCAAGCAGCTAGCAAACATGTTGAAACAAACCCCATGATACAAATTATCAAACAATAGTTCGGAGAATTCTGCCCATCAACTCGGGCATACCTTCCCTGAGCCATGACCTCTCAATAGCTAATAATGCCTTTCTTAGAATGATGTTAACAACCCTACAAAGGGAAAGTATCTATCAAAATGGTCAGAACAAACTCACTAATCACTGAAAAGGACCTTAATCAAAGGCGATTCTTACTTCTCAATCAATAAATCTTAAAAATTGAAAATATACATTTCCAAAGACAAATTGAAAAACAAAGAAACCACATTGGTGTGTTTGCATAAGGACACTCTAATTAGTCAGGAAGAGTATATGCATCATCAAAAAAAAAAGTATCCAACAATCAAATAAGTCACAACTATCGACTAAACGAGTGGATGCCAACTAGCTAAGTTGGTGAAGTGAGACTCCTTAGTGGCTCCCTATATACCAAAAATTCAAAAACAACAAACTACCACTAACGAAAAATTTTATGTCATTAGACAATCAAGGCGTATAAACTAAAATTCCTTCACAATCAACCACAAAAATAAATGTTCATCCCATAAACAACACTTAGCAGCTAACTTATTTAATTAAAGGCTTCGGGTTGGTACCCAAGACCTCGGATCAAATCTCGTTTACTCGCACTACACACCGACACACAATTCAATCGTACCAAATACCAATGGAACAAACAAACATAGCATTTTTATGTATCAACAAATACAGAGCATTTTGAGCAAATCATGAAAAGTTTTCGAGCAAGAAAGTAATTACCCACTTTACATTAGAACCCATCAAATATCATAAACGATCAAAACAAAAGAAGAAGAAGAAAAAGGGGGGCATCATATGAAATACCTGTAGTTGGTGATAATAGATTAAGGCATTGGATCTTAGGAGTGAGAAATGTTAAGGAAGACGAGTATCATAAAAAGGAAGAAAATTTAGGCTTGGGTCGTGAGCGAGTTAAGAAATGAATAATGAAATGTACTATTTCCATAATCAACGCAACGAGTTAAATTATCAAGAAAAAGCTACCTAGTGTTTCCCCGGTTTGAAGACATTCATTCCTCCCAATTACTCCTTGAACACGGTAAACTAACATAACAAAACAAAACAATACCTAATTAATTCATTTATAATATCCCCAATTTAGATCGTCGGGCCATTGGGTTGGGGCTTGGGGAATTGAATTACATAGTAAAATAATAAAACATGAATTTTCGCCAATAATGACCTTGCCATTGGCCCGTGATAGTATGTTGAGAGGAGAGAATGTTAGAGTGTTAGGGGTGAATAGCACGGAGTACATGATGAGAAGGTAAGTTTGTTCATTTAAATCAAAATTAGTATAACACCCGTGCGATGCACGACTTACAAATCTTGATACTCATATTCATTTCACAAAATTTTAAAATAAAATAATTTAATGAGTAATAATGAATTTACTTATAATTATGTCTCAATCATATATTTTTAACCCTCAAAATATTGATATACGAAGTATTACTTGAAAACAACCTTTTCTTTTATTAATTCTTAAATTGTATGGAAAGATTTGAAAAATAATTTAACTCAATGAAGTGACAATCAATACCCACATTAAGTCATATTTTTTCCCTCATTTTTACTTGAGCCACTGGCCACCTCATTTTTAAATGGGAGATTTTTTGCGTGGCTGGTCACACCGTGTGGCCGGGATGACTCGAGTTACTTAGTCAGGGGTTACTCGAGTTACTTAGTCAGGGGTTACTCGAGTTACTCTTGACCGAGTAACCCCTCAAATAATCCCTGACCGAGTAACTCGAAACCCCTGACCAAACCCCCCCCCCCCCCCGACCTCGAGTAAATTAAACCCCTGACCGAGTAACTTGAGTAACCCCTGATCGAGTAACCCCTCAAGTAACTTATGACCGAGTAACCCTTAACCGTACCCCTCAAGTAACCCATGACCGAGTAACCCCTGACCGAACTCCTCAAGTAACTCATAAAGTAAACCCTGACAATGTAACCCCTCGAGTAACCCCTGGCCGAGTAGCCCTTCGAGTAACCCCTGACTGAATAACCTCTTAAGTAACCCATGACCGAGTAACTAACCCATGATCGAACCCCTCAAGTAACCCCTGACCGAACCCCTCAAGTACTCCTGACTAAACCCCTCAAGTAACCCCTGATCGAGTAACTCGAGTAACCCCTGCCACACAGTGTGGCAAGCCACATATAAAAATTTGCCTTTTAAATGACTATCTCCGTCCTCTAACTCAATATATTTTTGGAAAAGTTTACCATTATAATAACATGATCATTATATATTGTACTTTGTATATCACATATATTTTCGTATCTTTTTTCTCCTCTATGGCTTCTAAAAACACTTAAAGTTTAACATGAAACTTTAAAAATAGGATTTTTGATCCCATCACTTACTACCTTGATTTTATTACATGATGAATTCACTTGATCATCACCACACACCTATCGCACCTTCTACAACCAAAAATTTACCCGTCTAAAAAATTTGCAAAGCCACTAACTTAAAGCTTAGTACGAAGTATAAAAAAATTTCTAAAATTTTAAACTCAAAATGGCTAGTCAATTGTTTGATTATCCGTCTTTTTTGAATTATATGTGATCATTTTATATTTTTATTGCATATATATAATAGTAAATAAAAAAATTAAATATAAAAGCATATAAGAGAAGAAAAATAAAATGCATATCATTCTTACATATCACTTGTGACGACATATACAAAATCTACAACATATTTTCTGTGAGGTTGGTCACACCGCGTGACCGCTTGTAAAAAAAAGGAGTTATGACACTAACTAACTAACCCATATTATATTGACAGAGTAACTTCTAAGCCCTGTTCACTTCACCTTATATTTGCTAAAATGAAATTATTTTACTAAACTAAAATTATTTTTGCTGAACTTAAATTATTTTTACTGAACTGAAATTAATTTTATTGAATTGAAATTTTTTTTGCTGATAATTTTTTTTATTATTATTTATTGTTTCTCTATTATATTTCTTCTTTAAAGTAATTGCTTTTTACTGAATTGAAATTAAATATACCAAATTGAACTTATTTATACTAAACTGAAATTATTTTTTTCCAAATATTATATCTTTAAAATAAAGTGAACAGAGTCTTATTATACTTATTTAGTAACCCTTAAATAACAAAGTACAACACTAACAAAGTAACAACTATAACACTAACTGGGTAACCCCTATAACATTAACCGAGTAACCCTATGATGGTTGTACACACATATAAAATTAGTACCAAAATCTATATTAAAAATGAGAATTATAGTTTATCTTATAGGGTGGTACACTTACGTGCCTCGTATTTTTTTTTTATATGCATTTATTTATGTCTATTATGCAAATTTATAGATGATAGATAAATAAATTAAAATCATTCTTATGCACACTCAGTACTCATAAATTCATAATAGATACGTATACGTAGTATCAAGTATAATATTACCCCTATATTCATTCCATGAACTAACGGTCTAACTAACAATAAGCACATCTTAAATATGTAGATTGTAGATATGATGCATGAGTGTATTGTAATATTAGTTGTCAAATAAATGGTTTGATTATAGTTGTAGCATAAATTTAAAACCCTATTATAATATTAAGAGATTTCAGGTTTAGGAATTTTGTAACAAATTATTATAGCAAAAATTGAATCAGCAACTTTAGTGTGTTGCTGGCCATACGGTGTGGCGAGCTAACACATGAGTAACCTTTGACGTGAGGTAACCCCTGAGCGACCGAGTAACCCCACATCAAGTAACCTCTGACCAAGTAAACCCTAAGTCCCTGACCGACTGAGTAACCTCTGACTGATCGAATACCCCCTGATTAAGCAAGTAACCCTTGACTAAGTAACCCTAACCATTATTTCAAAAAAAAAAAAAAAAAAAAATATGTGGCTAGCTACACGGTGTGGCCAGCCATATATGAAAGTTTTTGAAATTGAATTATATACCATATGTAAATTTTTTTATAAAATAGATATGATATTAGTATTATATCAACATAATTGGCTCACAATTTACATATTTTAAAACATAATTTAACAAAAGACTACTATTAAACATTTTTGAATCAATCAAAATCAATTCGTAGTATATCAAATAATCAATCAAAATTCATAATTTTGTGATCGATTTTTAATAAGCGGTATATCATTTTATGTATAGTATTCTGATAATAGTTTCTAGTCAATTATTTTTTTGATTGATTTTTTTTGGTGAAATATCCTTTTCTGTTTTTTAATTTTACATGTTTTTAGACTAAGATTCACGAAAAATAATCATATTACCTTCTATAAATGAGTATTTACAATTTTTATAAGTGTATAAATATGTAAAATAATCAAATTCAAGTAATGAAAAATATGGAAATGCACTTATCATAATTTCTTATTTAGACCACGTGTTATATAAATTAGTATATTTGAATGATATATGATTGATAATCCATATTATCAATAACATCATTAATTAACAAAACTATAAGCTAAACTTGACTAAAATATGGAGGATATAAGATATTATAGATTATTCTATAATATACAATATTATAAATCTTTTACTAATATAATTTATAAAATTTTCTAGCTTCATAAAATGGTCAAGAATCTAATATATATATATATATAAAGGGGAGTTTTTACCCGAGTTTTTAGAGCGCCACGTAGGATTTTATTTTTTTAAAATTATTAGAGCGCCACTTAGGATTAATATTTTTAAAACGCTACAATCCGATTATGCCACGTAAGATTAGTTTTTTTTTTTAAAGCGCTACGTAGGATTATAATAAAATAGCGCCACGTAGGATTAATAATTTTAAAACACTACAAAAGATTTATGCCATGCAAGATTATTTTAGAGCATCACACGGAAAATGTTATATTTTAACCATTGAAAAAAAAGATTGCAATTTATTTTAGATCAAAAATTTTATATCAATTATATAAATAAAATCAGCGCGTTTTTTGTGTGGTTGGTCATATCGTGTGACCGGCTGAGACACACCCAAACAATGACCGAGTAACCCCTGACCGTCCGAGTAACCCCTGATCGATTGAGTAACCCTTGATCAACCAAGTAACTCCTGACCAAGTAATCCCGACCACACGGTGTGACCAGCCACATATGAAACTTTGTGAACTAAAATATTGCTTTTTTATATTACAAATTTTATCTAAATATGAGAAACAAAGTTAATAATTCATTTTATAATAAAAAATTCAAGTAGTAAGCAAGCGAATATCACAAGGTTTATTAGATAAATACAAGTATATATTTAGTAAAATATTTTATTTGAAAAAGTACAAACAAACCGTACATCGCACGGGCTTTATCTAGTGCTTATAATTTGTAGCTATTCATAATCTATTATTGACTATCATTGTAGGAAAAAATATCACTTGTCAATCTTTTACCAAACTGTAAGAGATTTTTAATACATAGATTTTATATATAGAGTGGTAAAATATAGGTAGTGGTGTCCACCGTGCGAGTTGTGCGAGCTGGGTTAGGGTTAGGTGGGTCGCGAGTTGGGGTTTCATGACACACGGCACGACACACGTAGGGTAGGGTGGGTCGGGTCGTGGGTTGGGTCTGAGAGGTTCGACACACTAGGGTTAGGTTGGTGGGTTAGACGAGTCGTCGGTGGGTCGAGCTAGGTTCGTGGGTTAAACAAGTCGTGGGTGGGTCGAGCTGGGTTCGTGGGTTATACGGGTCGTGGGTGGGTCGAGCTGGGTTCGTGGGTGGGTCGAGCTGGGTTTGTGGGTTAGACGGGTCGTGGGTGGGTCGAGCTGGGTTCGTGGGTTAGACGGGTCAAGGTGGGTTAGTGGGTTAGGGTCGGGTGGGTTCGTGGGTTGGGTGGGTTCGTGGGTTGGGTGGGTTCATGGGTTAGGGTCGGGTGGGTTTGTGGGTTAGGGTCGGGTGGGTTCGTGGGTTAGGGTCGAGTGGGTAATGTGGTGTTTTAATTTTTACAAAATTAACAATTCGATTGCTGGCTCATTTGCTCTTAATTAAGATGCCTACGTATCCTTATATTATAAAATAAGAAATCAAAGTCAACGTAGTTCTTATATTGTACTTCTTTTGGAATTTGGGGGGGGGGCTTGGACCTATCTTTAGAAAACTAAAATTTAATTTTGCAATTAAATTGTAATTTTCGAAAAATAAGTTGCCTACGTATCCCGAAAGAATCAAAGCCCACGTAGTTCTTAGCGTACCTGATTTAGACTTTTCTAGCCACCCATGTTTGTTGGATCATCATCCCCGGAAGCTGCATCATCCGTTGACGACTCCAATATCATCACATGATCTTCTTCATCGTCTTCGTCTTCCTTTAAACCTTGAGTTCTTCTTTCAGCTTGATCCCAATCTTTCTTACAAACACAAATTTGAATGCTTTTCGGAGTTAAGCGAGATCTTTTTTCATCTAACACTCTTCTACCTGCACTAAAAGCAGACTCGGAAGCAACGGATGAAGTGGGAACTGCAAGTATATCTTTTGCAATTCTCGCCAATATAGGAAAACTTTTTGTATGTTCTTGCCACCATTTTATAATTTGAAAGTTGGCGTTGGTCTCATGTTGATAGGACAAATAAACATTAATAGCAAGTGTTGAAGAAGATGATGATGATAATGATGTAGATGCTTTGTGTTTTTTTTTCATAACTTTATCAAGAAAACCAAATCTAGAATCGGAAGTGCTAGTAGTAGTTGGTGTTTCCAGATCAAAACCATAAATAGATACATAATGATCATAAAGGTCTCCCAAAATAGATTTGCATTTGTTAATATATTCACTAACATCATAATCGATACTTAAACTTGTATAATAAAATTCTAAAAGATTTTCCACACCTTCAGCTTTGACACCGGGGTCAAGAATAGCAGCAATTCCATAAATGATTGGAAATTCACTAAAATAAGTATTCCACTTACGTTTCATGCTATCAAGAACAGGACGAAGTCCATCAATCATCATATGCTCTTGGATGGTGTGAACAACTTTAACACACTCAATTATGACTAAATGAACATTAGGCTCATAAATATAAGAGAAAATATGAGTTGCACTATCAAAAGCATTTAAAACATCACGAACAAAAGAAGCATTAGTCCAATGACTTTCGGTTATTAACTCAGTAGGATCAACACGAGTCTCATTGTAAAGTTGGGTCAAAATATCACGATACTTTATAGCATCACTCAACAACTTGAAAGTAGAATTCCAACGGGTAGGGGTATCAATAGACCATTGTCTTTTCTTAAGACCTCTCTCTTTACACATAGCTATGTACTTTCTTCTAACTGACTGAGTAATCCTAATCCATTTTATAACTGTTCTAGTTGGGTTTAGCAATGGTTGCAACTCAGCGAGACCCTCTTGAACAGACAAATTCAAAATATGAGCACAACATCTAACATGCAAGAGACTACCACCCAACAACAAATTCAACTCGGAGTCATTTTTCAAATAGTCAATACACTTTGTGTTTGCAGTTGCATTATCAAGAGACAAAGAAAAAACTTTATTATTCAAGTGAAATTCTTTTAAACAATTCAAAATACGAACTTTGATGTTAAAACCGGTATGCCTTTCTTCCATAGCTTGAAAGCATAGTATACGTTTTTGAATAAACCAATCATCATCCACCCAATGAGCAGTAATGCAAAGAAAAGGTTCCCCAGAACTAGAAGTCCATGTATCACTTGTAAAACTAACACGACCATCAAAAGTACGAAATAATTCAATCAAACCACTCCTATACTTATAATAAGAAGTTTGTGTATAACGTCTTAGGGTGTTTCGGGGGACACGAGTAAATGCAGGTTGTAATGCAACTTTATTAAAATGCTCAACGTTTGCATTTTCACCGTAACTAAAAGGGTATTCATTAGCAATAACTAAAGTACTCATTTGATCAATCATTCTATCTTTATTATAAATGAAAGGTGTACCTCCGCCGGGTTGGTTCATGTATCCACCCAATTGTGTTTGGACGCCACCCCCCGAAGGACGAGGGCCATTTTCGAACAAGTCGTGTTTATTTTGCAAATGTCGACTCAAAGTTCCGGTTCCATCTCCCGTTTTCCAATTATATGACTTGACATTTGCACCTAGCGCCTTGCAAACTAGGCATGTACACGTGAACCTCTTTGGTTGACCGGATTGCCATCCCGGGGGTGTGACCTCAACTCGTTCAAAATGTTTCCACACCCAAGAAAATTGTGCTCGACCTCTACTTTCACCGCCACCACCTTTCATAAATCAAATTATTGAAATTAATTTTTCAACGCTATTCATGAAAATAAGCTTTTAAATTTTAAATATTTTAATTATACTTATTTAAACGCATTTTTCATGGTAATTAACTAATTGTAAATCATAGAAAATTGGAAACTAAACTAACTTTATAATCATTAATAATAGTTTTTTTTAAATATTCATAACAATAAAAATTTAATTAGAAATTACTTTGAGATGAAGGTTGAGATGTTGGTTGCGATGGAGGTGGCATAGTTGAACTTGATGATTGGTGGGAGAAATGTTGTGGTGGAGACGTTTGAATATTTTTCCCATCTCCTAAACCATAATCTCCATATTCATTGACAAATTGGTTTAAATTTTTCGTATTAATTTCATACGAAAAATTTGCACCACCACTCCTTTGGCCACCACTTCGACCACCACTTTGACTCCTTCCCATTCCTCCTCTTGAGCTCACTTTTTTTTTATGATTACTAATTATAATATGGAGAAGAACTTTTTTTTTTTTAGAATCTTAAGAATACTAATAATAATATTAAGGAGATTTGAGAACAATTAAGAATTTTTGAGTAAGAGAGAAAAAAAGCTTGAGTTGTGTGGAAATTTGAGTGAAATGAAATTGGTATTTATAGGGAAAATAGAAGGGATGGTCATACACTTAAAAAACTAGCCGTTAGATACAAAAAACTAGCCGCCAGATACAAAAAACTAGCCGTTTTTTTTAAAAAAATGGATGTTAGGTCGTGCGGGCCGTGCGGGTTGTGCGGGCCCTGTGGGTTGTGCGGGTCGTGCCAGATGGGTCGGGTTAGGTGGGTTCACGGGCTGGGTGTGTCGAATTAAATGGGTCAAAACGGGTTGTGCGAGTTGGGTCGAATCAAACGGGTTAAACCGAGCTGGGTTGAAATGGGTTGTGTCGAAAATTTTGGACCCACGACACAACCCGGATTGAATCCGAGCTGTGCCGGGTTGAAATCGGGTTGGACCCACGTGACTCACCAGCAGTGCGGGTTAGGGTGGGGTGGGTCCAACCCGGCCCACTGGCCACCTCTAAATATAGGATAAATATATCTTTTCTATAAATTATATGTATCACTCCATATCTTTTAATAATATTCTACTTAATAATATATTACATTCTATGAAAAAGATAGAATATTACATATTATAAAATATATATTTTAAGGAAAAATATGCTTGAGTGATAGATGAGTGATAATCTATATATTCAATACGTATACATTATATTTCTTCAAAAAAAAAAAATTCGTATACATTATATTGAGTTCCATACAAGAATAAAAACAAAAAATTTATTTCTTAGGATTATGTATGTAGGATAAAAAATTATTTACTATAATTAAAGTATAAAAATATTATTCAACACCTTTTACAAAATTAATTTGCTACTTAATACTACCCTCGCTTTCCCAAGTTCTATCCATTTACAATTCTTAAGGTTAAAGTGGAGGTAATATATTACGTAGTATATTTTATGAATAAAATAATTTATAAACTAGTGTATTTGAGTGATAATCTACCTTTAATATATAGTCAATTATATCTTTACTAAACTGTAATAGAAACTTAATTAAAATATTCAATATTTATGTGTAAAATATATCACATTTTATATATTATGAAGATTATTTTATAATATGCAATCAATAGAATCTTTGACAATAATATATATTCTAACAATAGACAGCTCAAAAAAAAAAAAAAAAAAAAAAGGGACATGTGTCAGCTTTGGAGCTAGTGTACCCTGTTTTAGTATAATATATATAGATGTGGTGTTGCCCGGCAAAATTCAGACGTTGTTTAATAATGGTTAAAATGAAATATTTTACGCCATATTTAATGGTATTAAGTTTTTGATACTACTAAGGAAAAAAAACCTTCCAACCTTATATTTGGGGTTTAATCCTCTACTAGGGTCTAGGGGCATTTAAGGGGAGGGATCCTTTTATACTTTCCCCAAATTGCCTTCTCTATATAGTATACAGTTATACACATGAACCATCTTCATATGGTCTCCTATTGCTACTTTACTCGTAACTATAATTATTTCTTTTTTATGATAACATAATAAAGAATTCTATGCATTTTAATCTGTTCTTGTCAATCTTGGGTACTATTGGCCAATAGCATTTTCTTACTCTATACTTTTATGCTCCGTTTATTTTGATTGAAAATATAATGAAAAACCTTTTTTAAAAGTAAACAATTCTTAATAGAAAATTGTGAATAAAGTTTTCTTTTGTTTGTTTGATTATAGAAAAACATATGGTGAAAAAGAATAATGACAGTATAAAAGCAAAGACAGATTCAATTGTATAGGGTAAGCCATATGAACAAATAAAACAATTTTTTTATAAGAAAAAAACACGAAAAAATTACAGAATTTGAACTCTAAACCTATTGCACTAAGATGAGAATTATGAATCTCAATTAAAAACCAACTTAACTAGCTTTCTTTTTGCTTTACAAATACAACAATTTAGTAAATAATACTAAATATTTTGGGCATGAAGCAGGCCATGGTCGAGGTAGACCTTCCCTAAAATCTGTCTATATATAAGAGCGGAAGGATAGAGGAGAAAAAATAGAAAAATGATAAAGAGGAAAAAGATATTCCTCATACATCTATAGAAATTGTTTTCCACCCTCTAACACACGAGAGGAAAAAAAAAAAAAAAATAGAGAAGACAACTACAGAGCTTTAAAACATAACATGTGACGGTTGGCACAAAAAAAAAAAAAAAAAAATTCATGAAAATTGCTTAATGGTAGATTGGTAGCAAATACCCCTCTGTTTTTAAAAGTTATTCATGTTTGAAATATTTTTGTCTTACACAAAAATTTTAAACAAGAAGATCTTTTAGATCCGGAGAGAATTTGTATCGACTTTGATTAATCTATCTATTGTTAATCAGTTTGAAAACATCAAGAATAATTCTTCTATAGTTTGTATATAATCGAGATCATTTCGAAAGACTAGCAAAAGCTTGTGAAGACAGAGAATGGTTTGAGATTACTTACATCGTATATTATTGAATTCTTTAATTACATAATTTAGTGGTGTTTTGAAAATATTGACTAATCTTGTTATTTTAAATTTTAAGTCAATTATCATTATAATTAGAATAAACTTCTTATTATACACCTAATACTAGTTTTCGCTCATTGGATTAAAGTACGTGTATAAGATACATGATACACCTGAGAGTGTCGTACTTTACTATCTAAAGGTATAATAGACATGTACTCAAACTCATTCATAAGATGTATGATACACCCGAGAGTAATGTATTCAACTATTCGAAGGTATAATAGACTTGTACTCAAACTCGTTCGAGTGTCATACCCGACTACCCGAAAGTATTAATAGACATGTAAACAAAGTCATCACAATCTAATTACTTGTATTACCCTATTGAATAAGCTCTAAATTGAGAAATGAGTGGTAGGTTAAAATTCCATGGATAGTTCAAAGAATATGGTAGGGACAAAGCATCCGCATCCGCATCCGCATCCACATCCACATCCCTCAATTTCCTAACTCTCTTCAATTTCGATTCTACTCATCCACACACAAAATCCCTCCTTTTCTCTCTCTTCTTTCACCCCTTTTCTCTGCAACCTCTCTCTTTGATGACAATGGTGGTGGTGGGTATATAACATGAAGAAGAGTAGAGGAGAGAGAATTTTGATGTGCTTCCATGGCAAGTAGCTGGACTAGTGCATTCTCACTTTCACCCCACCATTTTTTTAGCTCTAAAACTCGAAGCATTTTCTTTAGTTCTGGGACTAGAAAACCCATTTTTACTCCTATTCTTTCTTCTGTTACTAAAGGTGGAGCTCCCTACAAAAATGCTCTTATATCTGAGGTATAAATTGTGTTCTTGGTTTCAATTTTTGATTTTTCTTTATTGATTGATTGTAGTTTGTGACCCATTTCAATTTTGAGCAATTTGGGTAAGTTTTTGTTATATGGGCTTGTTTGGGAATGCAATTTGTGATGTGGGGTTACTGTTTTCACAATTGTTGTCTGAATTAGAAGGTATAATTGTAAATTTGTAAGGGTAGTTCAAGAATTCTGGGAAGAATGTAAGAGGATTGATTCAAATAAATTAGGTACTTGAATGTTATGATTATGAACTGCATGATGTAATTGAAAGTATTTGATTTTGAAGCTAGATTGCAAGCATTTTGATGGAGTGTTGAATTTGTGTTGTTTTAACTCAAATAGATGAAAACAGAAAATGAGTGAAATTGTGAGAAATATTTGGTGTTTTAGATTGTATGTAGGATAGTTGTGGTGGTATATTGACTTAGGAGGTTGCACTTTATGGTGTAAGTGGTGGTGGTATAGGAGGTTCTTGCCTTCTTGATAAGAGGTGGTGGTAGAAGTGGCGAAAATAGGTTAGTGGTGGCAACATTATAGTGATTTATACCCCGGATAGGACTCCCCTTACAGTTCCTAAGGAGATTATCGCCACGCTTTATCTAGCAAGAGTCCAAAAAATGATGAAAAAGGATGTTTGCAAGTCCATTTAGATTGAAAAGTTGCTTCCTGCTTCAAAAGGGTTTAATGGGTACATTTTTAGCTCATATAGTTATCACTTATGATGGAATCTACTTGCAGCAATGGTAGGAAAACTATGACCCTGAAAGCTCTGTATAACTAACTATCTCGATGATCATTGAATGAAGTTTAGTAAGCTCATAAACTAGAAAATGTCTAGGGGGTGTAACTGGGATGTCTAGGGGATGTTGGGATTTAGAAGCCCAAAAGTATTAGTTTACAGTTATATATTTTTTTGTTAAAAATAAAAAATTTGTTGGGGTTTGAGAAGCCATGAATAAGATTATGTCATGAATAAGATCCCATGAAAATGTTGATTAATTGACATAGAATCTTAGCTATTCAACTTTCAGTGATGAGATTCTTTTGTCACCCATGATGTTGGTAGGCTGTTAGAATTTTGGGTCCTCAAGCAAGGTTCGAAGCATCAAAGCTGACAGTGGATTTCATGGGACAAGAAGTTGATGAGTACACCAAAGTTGTGCCTAGAGTCTACATTCTCTCACATTGTGATTTCACTGCAAATTTAACCTTAACCATCTCCAACATCATCAATGTTGACCAGGTATGCACCTTAAGGTATGCATAATGGCCGTTCATCATATCCTTGGCATAGTCCGAAACAATTGTGTTCCTTTCCTTATTATTTTTGGTGTGTTCGGTTACTTTGTAATTTGGATGTAATTTCCTCCTCTCGCATAATCTGATTGGTCCTGAAGTATTTCACATCTGGTAATTTCTTAAGCAAATCCAACCTGTATGATCCCTTCATATTACAGAAAATACTGTTGACTTTTTTTTTTTGTTGTTGTGCCATGTTGGGTAGCTAGGTGTAATTAAGGTAGTTCCTGAATTTGACATTCCTACTGTATGCATGCTCGTTCAAAATGTTTTTAGTACTGTGATACATGTTCATTTGAATACTTGTGTTTTGAAATTGCAGTTGCAAGGATGGTACAGCAAAGATGATGTAGTTGCTGAGTGGAAAGATATTAAAGGGAAAATGCACTTGGTCGTTCATTGCTATGTTAGTGGTCCCAACAACCTCTTTCGTGATTTGGTTGCTGAGCTACGATATCACATTTTCTCTAAAGATCTTCCATTGGTGAGTTCGTCTTCCTGTCTTAGCAACATGAATTTCCACTACATATGAAAATCAAATTTTTAATATTGTTTGTTGGCCTTGAATAGGTTCTTCAAGCTGTTCTGTATGGAGATTCAGCCCTCTTTAAGGCACATCCAGAGCTTATGGAAGCTGTTGTATGGGTTTATTTCCATTCAAGTTCGGCGAAGTACAATTGCATTGAATGTTGGGGCCCTCTCAAGGATGCTGCACAAGTAAATTAACTCCCGATTAACTCTCTGATTTTCAACGGTGTAACTCCCTCGGTTCCTGAATAATAGGCCATAGTTCTATCATAAGTCACTCTTAATGATACTCTTAAGGCCTTCACAAATTATTCCAATTTCCAAATAACGTCCAACATTAATGAGGTAGAGAAGTAAAAGTTCATATAGTGAGGTATACTTTAGGTAGTTATCCCAAGATCTTGAAAAAATGACCCTCAAATCAAGTGTGGCCTATTATCGAGGGAGTTATTAACTGTTTGTTTAAGCTTGTTTAAAAAATGTGTGAACATACTTACGGATAGTTCATATTTTCGCTTTCCAGAAGGGGGACAAAGTCCGTGGCGTGTTAACTACAAATGACACAAGTACTCCGCAACAACAGAAACTACAGAGTCCCAAATCCTTTTTCCAAGCTCTATTTACTTTTCTTCTATGAGTTGCTTTTGTACAGCAAATCACACAATCTTCAGCCAGAAACAAGATTCTTCTTACCCGCAACATAAATTCTTCCAGCTCTTTGATGTAGGGAAGGCCAAGGTTTAATCCTCTGTTGATGGTTTTGTAAGGGGTTTGATGTTTCATTTTCAAGTATACTTTGTCAAACACATGATTCTTGGTGCTACTTGGACTGTTTTGTTCATTGATTCATTTAATTGATCAATGGTTAATTGTTTCTGCTGTATAGTATGTATATTATGATACACATTTTTGGTATTTCTTCATCTCAAAATCTGATGATTAAGATAAATCCTTATTGAAGTTTTGAGATTTAAGCATCAGGATCTTTACATGTCATTCTATAAACTCAAATTCTTGTCAGTGTATTGTTTATGAGAGTCACCATGAGTCTATGATTCCTACCGGCATTAGGGCATGCTAATTGGATGATTATGTATTACTTCATAATCCATATCACCCTTAAAAAATATCGATTTTTCTTGTAAAATTTAGCTATTTTCAGATAACTAAAAACTTCAAATGTCATCCTGTTTTATACATGAATCAGTGTTTGATTGTTTGTGTAAAACATTTTTCAACCTGATTGGTCGTGTCTCGTGTGTTACTGTCAAGGGCTCTTCGAACGCTATGCAAAAATGACGAAAATGGAAATGACCAAGTGTTCTCCCTTGACACCCTTGTAATATAAAGAAGACCCAAAATAGTGAGAGAGTAATCACTGTATTCATTTATGGATTGATTACACTATTACAGAATAACTAAATTTGACAGAAGCTTAACTGATACACCATGTTGAACATGTTTTAACTCTTCTGGAAACAAACATAGTAAGGAAAGTTCCTATTTGACTAGCTAGCTGATATATAGGAAATTTCCTAGGTTCGTTATCGCTACATACATAAACCAGACCACTGCACCTCAGTCACTGTCCTATCTTATGCTAGTAACTTCACTAATTATTTCTTCGTCACCACCATATTAAACCTCCTACTCTCTTGCACTCAACACTCCTCTAAGGGCTCTAACACTGCATGTGTTTGCATGGATTCGATCGTGAACGGTAAGAGGCTTGGAAGCATTATTCTCTTTCATTTTCAGCTTGTACAGGCCGTAGATATTGTTCTTGATCAATTTATTTGTATGGAGACCATAGAAACCTGTCGCGCTAAGAGGGTGGCGTTTCAGCAAGGTCTGGTCGCGAATAGCAAGAAATTACATCGAATTCCACCAGTAAGAGGCAGGATTAAACGACGAATTTTTGCGAAATTTTACAAAGTTTTAAAGCATGGAACTCGAAGATCAGTGACATATACTTCATCACTCTGTACGTAGGTATAATAATACAATGCCTGTTCCTAGTTTATTAGAAAAGCTTGCTCAAACAGTCTATTAATAGATTGTGGTTTTCTCTTGACAAAAAATATATTGCAATGTATATCTTCATTGATAAATTCAATTTGTTACTGTTGCCCCCAGTTCATTTCTGATACTATGTTCTCTTTAATCTTTTCCAAATAGTTATAAGTTGAAATGGAGTTTACACCATCACAACATTCGCAAGCTACTTCGTATAATATAATGAAATCTCTTAGAAATTAAATAGATTGAATGAAATTACATATATACTTACAATTATTATAAGGATAACTGCATTTAATAACAATTTACAATATCCTTTTTTATTTTTTTTTTATCTTATTAGTAGAAAAGAAGAATTTCATCCCTAGCATGTTTAATTTATTACTCCCTTGATCCCTTCGATCATTTTTTGTTCTTCCCATTTGAAACTTTTTGTGAAAAAAAAGAGCATAGTAGGAAGAATAAAAAGGATAGGAAAGAGTACTTATATAGGTATTACACATAAGTCTATCTCAGCAAGTTCATTCCATTATAATTTGTATAAAAAAGACTTGATAATGCACAAATTAAAAGTCACTCACCAGCCAAGAGGGGTCAATTGAACCCACAAACTTCTGAGTACCTCCACCCCATTAGCAGGCTAACTTGAGATAGGTTGTCGAGCTTGTTACTAAATATACAATGATTCAAAAACTCAAGAATCACAAGTTTTTTTTGACGACTAACAGGTTCAATCTCGGCACACAAGAACAATCTCAGTATTCAATACCACTTTGAAATCACCAAATTGTACTATACACCGCAATCAGTTCTAGCATACAAAGCACTAACAAGTCAAGACTACAGATGCTCCAAATGAGAAGCTCAACAAAAACGATGAGCTGAAAACCAAAAAAAGGGTACAGTCATACAGTGATATGATTCGAGAACCAATGACACCATAAATGCAACGGTATGCATACACAAATGTGACAATAACCTAGGAATCTAATACTCCAAATCTGTACTGCAGTAACTTATGCCTCTACATAAACCATTAAAGCGGCCTATTGTTGGATTTTGAAGCCGAAGATTTAGATTTTGCAAAATCAACCAGGTCCTTGAATAAGGCATCCTCTGGCTTTTCTTGCTTAGGAGGGCTTGGCGACTTAAGAGAAAGATTTTGTGTCTGTCCCACCATACCATCATAAGAGGAACTGGATCCACTACAGGAATGTGATGCCCCACCGGGAAAAGGCTGTTTCTCAAAGAACTGTTGCCTCTGATTATATTTGATGGGGGGTGGAGGCAAGGGTCCAGGAGGAGGAGGAGGAGGAGGAGAGTCCCAAGGAGCTAGAGGGAGATTGTCAGATTTGTTCAAGCCAGTATGTTCATCGTATAAAGGGCTCTTATCAAACAAGGGTGAGGAATTGCTGGCAATGGACTGATGAGGGGGTGATGGTGATAATGGACCAAGCGATGCAGTGGGATTTACATACTTGGTAGGACTTCTAACAGAAAAAGGCACTGGTTCCTCTGCTCCAGATGATCTTTCACCATTGTATGAATCACTGCTAGGATAACTGGAGGATCTTTCAGAGTTGTATAAATCACCACTCAGGTAATCAACTGACCCAGCATCACTACTAACTGGCCTCTTCGATGAAGGAGGGGGAGGAAGAAGAGGATTCACTTGTGCCGGTTCAGCCTTGGAAGTAGCCAGATTCCGTCCTTGTCGCTGCATATCCCTTGACCTACAATATCATGGTTTCAAATTTTAATCAAGCAATCAGACTAATCCAAAGGTCTGATTCACTACTTCGATTCAAGTACAATTCAGTAAATCACATGCTGCAAAAGCTTAAATGACATATTTTTATGACTTAAGAGAAAGAATAGAGAGGTATAGGTTAGTTGTAGAGCATAGTCAAAACCCATAATAATTCAATAGTTAAACATTCTATGCAGAAAAGTGGATCATAATTAGTTATAAATTAGTTCATGCATCAATCTCTGATTCTCCCTATACAAAAACATTGAAGACTAGTGGCCAACTTATCAACAAGATACAGAGATTCAGGGAATTTAGGAATAGAGGTAAGGCCATTTCAGGGAATCACAACTTTAACCATCTTATCACTATTTCTGACAAGTTCTTCCCAGTTAGTGATAGCAAACTATAAACCAGCTCATTAACTTCTCTTTGATGGGAGAAAATCCGTATTAGATCATAAGAAGGAAGATCATGTTGTCTAGAAAACATGCACATATCAGGCTGATAAAAAATAAGAATGAGAGGAATTAGTCTTTATGCAAGCTCGTAATGATTACCTGTGTGCCAACTGTGCAAATTCATCCTCTGATTCCTCTTCATCGTGGTCATGGTGTGCATTCACATATGGTGCTGCTGGAGCTCTAGTCGGTTCCGAACTAGCATTTGAGACTCCTTTAGCAATGTCATCATGACGTCCAAGCACACGCTGCAAGTCATCATTCAATGCCAAACCCTGACAGAGAAGTTCCTCATCCCTTTAAAAAAGAAACCAGGATCTCAGCATCGCTATAACTAAGTTCTAGTGGCTCGATATATCACATATTTGGAATACTTACGTGGCGTTATTCACAAGAGTCATAACACGCTTTTTGTAATTACTGCACTGTTCAACAAGCTCCACAATTACTTCTTCTTTTACCCCCTAAAATGTAAATGAGCATAAATCTGTGTTAGGGTGTCAACTGCAGGTGTTATTGCTGCTTACAAGAATCAATAGATTTGAAGAAAGCTAAACTTCATAATGAATCCTCCTTATCAATTTTCAACGCTGTAAAAGCACCTTTGCCAGAGATGGCTTATAAGTTAGAACAATGAATTCATTATAGAGCTATAATTATGTTCTAATACTCTATCCAAGCAGCACAAAAATAACAGAGTGACATCTAGTATGTCTCTATGCTTGCCACGTGTAATATTCTTTGGGACATCAAATTTAGAAAGAACCATTAGTTACTATGGTTAAGCATATAGAATGTTTTCATCAAATTGTCGTGTCATTTGTGTCAGAAACTAAAAACATACCTCACTGTTATTGGGATCCAGAGCTCCAAGCATTTCCATCAAAACATCAGCTAGCCCTTTAGCGGTTTGAATTTCTTCCAAGCTGCTCAAAACAAATATTTAAAGCTTAATATAGCTAGCTCACCATCAGATACCACTTAAATTAGATGAAACCTTCTCAATGGAAGCAGTTGTATTCATTAAAGTTGACAATTTGGTCTAAATTCAGATTTTAATAAATTCAAACAGAAACTTAATATTAAAAATAAAAAAAAATAAAAAAATAAAAAAATAAAAAATAAAAGAAAGAGGCAGGAAGTAATAAAATCATACTTTGATTCCTCACAAGCAAGTTAAGGATTCATCCTACCATCACAAATTTAATAAAACTTTAGCCATAAAGTAGTGAAAAGGTTTAGCAAATAAATTGAATGCAAGTAGGAAATGAATCAAGTTCCTAACCGATCCAGATAACCGTCCAATCATGCCACTAAAGAATTTTGAACCTCAAACAAAAGTCTTTTTACTGCATAGTCCAGTTTGAAGCAAATTTGAACTTAATCATGTATTTATAAAATCACAGTTTTAAAAGGGAAAGAAATAAACTTCCCAGCTTAATAGTACTAAAAGGCCTCTAAATACAAAATCTACATCGTCAATCATCTCCAATTTTAGTTGTCTAATAAGAATAGAAGAGAAATTACTTCTTCCTTTTATGGTACAGCAATAGAAAAAAATATTACGGAGTAACAGACAGGTTAGTCACAAAGTAGTTTCAACTTTCCTTTCAATATACATAAAAGCAGATCAAAAGAAAAAATCATTAGATGCACAAACTAACATGAGATATTGTGAATGGAGAACTGGAACTTGACATAAAAATAAAGCTTCAAGAACATCTGGACAAAGCAACATGCTGAATGATATGCATTACTAAGAACAGTATAGGCTAAATCAGAAAAGTACCTCAAACCAGAAGGGTCAGACTCTAGAGAAGCAGGAATTGTTTCATCATCATA
This sequence comes from Chenopodium quinoa, assembly GCF_001683475.1. Taxonomy (NCBI): domain Eukaryota; kingdom Viridiplantae; phylum Streptophyta; class Magnoliopsida; order Caryophyllales; family Amaranthaceae; genus Chenopodium; species Chenopodium quinoa. The sequence continues at coordinate 1,975,048 of NW_018743850.1, read as the reverse complement.
TACTAGAGCCGGATTGGAAAGGGGCTGAGTTTGTGGAGGAGTAAACAATGGCACACTGTTGTCCTCTCGAGGTGGAAATGTTATCCCGGCCGACTGTCATTATCAATTAACAGCAACCAATCAGAGTTAATTTATTAGACAAGATTATGGAAGTTGATACAAACCAATCTTCCTAAAGTAAATATACAAGGAGAAAAGAATATCAAGGACGTTTGAAACTTAGAACAAGAGGACCCAGTGAGAGGTGAGACCAGAGTATATAGGCCCCAGGATGAACATCCAGTAAACTAATGAGGCACATAATGTGGTCACTCCCCTCCCCTATATAACACTTTTGTTCCCCACTGCAGAACAGACTGCTCTTCAGTTCCCAGACTTCCCACTAATATATACTCCATATATGTAAATAAAATGACAATGAATTTGTAGATGGAAGGTAGTCATTAAATATAATTCAATAAGAACCAATTTTTTTCAAGACAAGCAGCCACAAGCTGTCAACAACTCATCAATAATTAAGAAAGCTTGTCATTATCAGACTTAAACCAATTTCTAAACCTATCTCTTTTCTGAGATTCTGCTGCTTTGCTTCTCAACTCTGCACCACAACCCCCTCTCTTGGCTCCCTCTCTAGGAATCAGGAAAAAGGGAGGGAACTAAACAGCTTTTGCGAACACAAGAGGATTGAAACATAGCTCTCGTTTTAGCTAAAAGAAGCAAGAAATGAAAAAAAACCAAATACAAAACAAAATAACTAGTCGATCACAAAGGAATCCATCAATTGTGCTCCACTTGGACAAATAAGGCCATTGTTTTCAGCCACAATTCCCAAAAATTTCAAATGAAATACATTACCAAGGACCTTGTCCTTGTGTTCCTCATCCCTAAGACCAACAAATCCTGTCATGAGATGGTCCAAAAGAATGCTTGGAAATTCAGTAGAAACTAGATGATAATGCTTTCTTGTATCCTCAATCTTGTAGGATTGTAGCACTACAAATGGTGTAGAGGTCACATCAATAATTTACAGTAATTGTATATTAAACCCACCTTCCAAAGCAATACATGTCTAAAAAAAAGAATGCCTTTTTTCATTGCCAATTATGTTTCTAATATAATCAACTGCGTCAAATATATATCCAGATTCATACGTAAGGAAACACAAAGCAACGTGAGATCTTATTAGCTTCGTCTCACTATATACTTCCAAAATATTAAATTTTAAGAGAATTTCTTATGAATAATTAGAAATATTAAAGGTGAAAGTTGTGTGTTAGCAAGGGTGAAAGTCAAAATGAGGAAGCTTAAATAATGAAAGGAGTACACCAAAATCTTAAACAACATACCATAATACAGTCATCCAACCTTTTGCATCACATAGTTGAGGGAAAAATCCTTTTAAGTTATAAGAGGTAAGAACATTCTTGTCCTCATCCGCAAAGAAAATTGTGAGACATGGATTTTATCGGAGATAAACAAGGTTCAATATTATAGTACAAACTATGTACTATAAACTACGTTTTTGATTCAGCTTAAGCATTCTTTTTTCATGCTCAGTGCTATTGCATTTACCATTTGTTTCAAAAAGACCCATGCAATGCCCAGGGAGAGCAAAAGGGAGCAATTCTATGGACTCTCAGCAAGATGATACTGTAATTAGTAATTACCACCTTTAGAGGCATCATTTAGACAGGGTAAGGAAATTCACACACGTATCTAAGGAGGATTAGTGGAAAGTTCAAACAGTGTTACCTTCAATTCATTATATGCTGCATGGAACTGGGGATACCGCCCCCTTGGTCCTCCCAAGGCCTCTTGCCAGGTGTCTATCAATATTAATATTCTTTCCCTTACACTTAAATCTGGCTGTGCAAGAAAATGTTACAGAGAAGATTAATCAGCACTTACCAATAGTGCAGCAAAAAAGAAAACGTCTACTAGATGGGAAGATTAGACACCTTTTTCTTCACAATCTTGACCATATCATGCAAAATGTCGCGCTCAACAATCTGCTGAAATATCCTTTCCCCACAGTTTTTTCCAAGAGTGTCCAATACCTAAAAAAAAATGCACAGAAGAAACACATCTGAATTTTAATTTAGTATTTGAGGATGGGGTCTCTCATTGGGACAGGCATGAAGCTAACAAACCCACATGAAAAAGCAGCTAGAAACCATACTAACCAACAAAATTGTACAAGCTAAGAGCTTCCATGCCCCATAAATTTAAACGCATACTTCACATCAAAAGAAAGACATAACATTTCAAAACCGCACTGAAATACAGACTGACCACAAATAAAGCTAGAGTTGCCTTTCTGCTTATAAATTTATCTTCTAAAATCATCTTTGATAAAGCTTAATTAATTCATGGAGCTTGTCAAGAAAAAAGCCAAGTAAGAAAAGCAGTTCAGCATTAGGAAGGGTACACAATCTTTACAATGCAACATTCTTCCAGTGATCTTTTAAGAACCTTGACTTGTCACAAATCTGAACTTCATATTTCTATACATGAAAAGAAGCATTTACAAAGCGACAGTTTTCCAGTGACCTTTTTACAACCTTGACTTGCCACAAGTCTGAACTTCATATTTCTATACATGAGAAGAAGCAATATAAACACTCACTATTGACTATTGAGTGCTGCACCTTCAAAATTGTAACTTTAAGTTGACCCATAAACTATAATAGACTAGATAATCTGATTTGTATATTTATATAAATAAGCAAAAATTTAAGGCTGAAAGCTTGAAATTATATTAAACTTGCTAATGATTTCTTACAAAAGGAAGTAGATTTAGCCTACAGTGACTTGAGGTCACAACTCTCATAAGGATTCACTCCAAAATTCTGCCTATCTTTTCTTTCTTACTCTCTCCCTATTTATACTAATTACTAAGGCCAAGGAATATTAACCTAATAGTACTATAATACCCATATTGCCCCTCCTTAGGATAGTTTATTGCATAAACAAGTCGCAAAACCCAGGCTTCCTTTTTAGTTGCAATGAACTGCTAATTTCAAGCTCAAATCTTCCAGAATTAGAAAAGTTTGAACATGGGCATCCTCCACAATTGCCTAAATGAACCATAAAGCCAAATAAGTAGGATTAGAAAGGGTTAGGAAGTGCCTCATTCTATCTTACCATCCTAAAATAGCATTATTTAGAGCTGGGGCATGCTTGCAAAGTGATAGGAGGGAATTGCAAATTCAAAGCTATCCTCCTGAAAATATGAAATTTCTACTCACATCCTCCTCCATGGACATTGTTGTTTAGTGTATCAGTGTGTATGTGGGAAATTTTTCCAAAAAATGCTTTAAAAAAAGAATCTACATCAATTTTAACTTAATTACCACAATACCATCCTCGTGGACTCGGGAGCATAGAGTGGATTTTATTTTTTTTCGAGGTTTAGGCATAAAGCTACTACTTTTGAATTGAGATTCAAGGGGGAGGGGGATTTTGTTTTACTATAAATTGCCAACTCTGCTGGCAACTGCTTACTAGGCCAGTTCAGAGTAAGGCAAATAAAAATACCACTCCCGAGCCTACGTGGACGGTATTCTGGTAATATGTTGAAAATGATGTAAAATGAGGGAAAATTGTAAGTTGGTAATAGTGGCCTTTGAATCAACTATAAAAGAAGAAACAACCAGTCACAAGCTAAAGACAATCATGGGATTTGTCCAACCTCCATCCATGACTGATCATCCATTGTTAAAATGATGTCAAAGTGCATTTTTAAATGCACCAAGACAGGTGTGTAATTCTAGGCAGACATGCAGTTACATGCCTTGGAATATGTGTAATACCACCTACCCTTGCAGATGCTACAAATTGTTGCCACCTCTGGTTTAAGTTGTCAATTGATAAGTTGACAGCTATCATGAAAAATCACACTCACCAAGACTCAAATGTGCCCAAGCAACCTCAACTCCTAAGTTATACATATACCTCACTATGCTGGACAAAGTGGCACTGGAATTGTCTGCTCCCATGGACCCATTCTAATCTTTGATATCCAATCACTGATCAATAACCTCCCCAAAATTACTCAACAATCATAAGTGCAACATTAGCACAAGCGATTTGACCAATGATATCAGATCCTGACCAACCCAAAACCTAAGCAACCCTCTTCTATCGGATTTCTCCAAACAAGAAACTGCAAGCAAAATATATCTGCATATACATTATACAGTAAGTACGATCACTAAGTAATTTGCTGAAGTATTGTCTGTCCAGAGCCCTGATTAAAATATTTTAAAAATAATATAAATAAGTTTGTTAGGTTGTGGCCGTGTGGAGGCGCTCTAGTGCTAAGGTTGAATAAAGTTTGAATGTCAAAATAATGTTCATCCTGCCCCCACTGTTTCAGCCCCTGTACAAGAAGGGTTAAAACAAGACGGAATAGGAGTTTGCTTTAAAAAGATATTCAAATATGCATTTATTCTCCCCTCTCCCCAAAATCTACAAATTTGAGAAATTCAACTAATCATGAAAGCATATAATTTTAGGGAAAGTAAAGGGCTCCAAATTTAACTAACTGAATTTTTGGAAACCTTATAACCATTCAAATGAGCTCTCCATTTGGTCTTCCCCACACCAGCTCATCCAAGCAATAATCTATCCCCAAATACCCCAATATATAAGTCTATTACTAGCCCTCATAAATTCCTCTGACATGAAAAAGACTCTAATAGACCGTAAAGTCAAACAATAGACACAATCAATCAATCAAAGCCTTAATCCCATAAGTGGATCGGCTACATGAACGAAAAGTGATTGTTTCGTATAGTCATCCACAAAAATCTACCTCCTCCATCCCTTACGATCAAATACCTCATTCTCATGCAAATCCATATGCTTCATATCCTAATTAACTCCTTTCAACCAAGTCAGTTTCGGTCTCCTTCAACCTCATTTAACCTCTCCATGATCCCACTCTTCCACTCTCGTACCAGTGCACCCTGAGTTCTCCATCTTACATGCTCGAACCAACGCATGCAATTTTCCCTTTTGTCTGCAATGCCTACGACACCCACTTTCTTGCGAATAACTTAATTTCTGATTTTATCTCTTAGAGTGTTCCCGCACATCCATCTTAGTATGCGCATTTCCGTAACCTTCATCTTTTTAATGTGCTCCTTTTTAGAAGCCAACATTCTATACCATAGAGCAACACTGGTCTTATGGTAGTCCTATAGAATTTCCCCTTTCAAATGTAAAGGAATGCTTCGGTCACATAACACTCCCGTGACCCTCTCCATTTAAGCCACCCCGACTTTATCTTGTGGGCCACGTCTTGATCAATGTCACCATTCTACTGGGTGATCGACCCAAGATATTTAAAACACTCACTCATGGTCAAATCCTTTCCGTCCAAACTCACTACATCATCGTTTATCCCCCTCTATGTACCAAAGCGGCATACCAAATATTCAATCTTACTCCAACTTAGCTTAAACCCTCTAGATTCCAATCTTTGCCTCCATTGCTCCAATTTGATATTAACCCCATCTCTAATTTCATCCACCAAAACGATATCATCCGCAAACAACATACACCATGGAACCATGGAACCTCATCTTGAATTGGCCTGGTTACTTCGTCAAGAACAGAACTAACAGAAGCAGAGAACACCTAAAAAGTCTGTCTATACAAATGATTAAGACCTATCCTCTGAGCTTCCCCAAAATTGAGCACAAATAAAACAGAATAGGATGAATAACGGCAAAGTATCCTGATTCCTAAAGAAAAATCAATTAACACACACAGAGAACACCTAAAAAGTCTGTCTGTAGACTCTGTACAAATGATCAAGACCTATCCTCAGAGTTTACCCAGAATTGAGCACAAATAAAACAGAATAGGATAAATTAAGGCAGAGTGTCCTGATTCCCTGAAGAAATCCTCTCAACAACAACTCATCAGAATTAAATAACTTTCGGAGAAAGAGCTTCATCTAAGTTGGACTTAAATAGGAAAGTAAAAAATGGGAAATGCAAAGGACAATATTTTTTTAAAAGTATAAATTATTTTGCAAAGCAATATGAAATTCCTTTGTTTGTCATTTTTAATAGATAGTTGTAACAAAGTATTGGAGTTCTTTGAGTTTATTTAAAGATACTACTAAAAAGAAAATACAGTATCATTTTGGGATAGAAAAGATCCTAAAAGGGAAGAACTTACGCGTCATTTTACAAGAACATTACCATGATTTTGCCCAAGTTTCCAAAATGTGAAGCATTACCTTCCCAAGAATTTTGAACATCATAAACTCGCATACAAAAGCTAACTGCATAAATTATAATTCAGGGCAAAGGAATCAAACTAAACAGATCCTTATGTCCATCCCTGAGCCCTGGCCTTTCACAAACAGAGACTGTTCAACCTTATGTCCAACCCTGAGCCCTGGCCATCCATAAAGAGAGAGACTCTTCTGAAAGACTTTCAAAGATGACAAGCAATCTTGCCTGCATCTAACTTTACTTCAGAATACTACTGAATACACAAATTTAAGCCTTCTCAATCCTCAAACTGACAGTATCATTAAGGTCGCAAAGACAAGACTAGTAACAAACCAGGTAAACAAACATAGCTTTCTTAGAATAGAAGATCAGTACCTGGTACAGTATTAATTACAGAAAACCCAACCCAAAGTCAACTTAAATCACACAAACATGCCATAGGTTACACCTCCTTAGTTATTCGCATTATAGGACACATCTTCTAAACTGAGCAATTTATCAGATAAACTATGAGTTTTAAGGTCCAATGGGAAAAAGTAGCTAACAAAAAAGGTTCCCAAGCCCATATAAAATTAACAAATAATTATAATCCAACCTCATCATAATAGTTTCACTTCCTGCTTAAATGCAGAAAAAAAGAGATGTTGAAACCATAATATGCAATTGCTTTGTTCGGCAATGTTTACTTGACAGCTTAACAGTAACCAATAGAGCCAAGAACAATTCAAGATGCATGGATGACCCTGCTGCATCGAAGTCAAAGCTACAATACAGCCTCGAACAAATTCATTTTGCCATGAAAATCAAATTGGAATTGAACCAATACAAGTGAATCAAATAAGGAACTTAAGTTCCATGTGATTCAATATGTATGAGGCACTGATCCCTGAGATAACAAATAATTTTCGAGTCATTTTGGCTCTACACATTAGAAAGGAAATATGCCAGAAAAGTACTGTGGCAAATGATAATTGAAAAGAGACCTTAAGTCAACATTCATGCATCAGTCAGACAAAATAAAAATATGACAAAAATATTCAACTTCAAATTAAGTGCCCAAACAAGCTCTGTGAGTGACAGATAAGAAAAATACGTACAGATAGAGCAAGAAGTTGAACTTTGGAACTCTTATTTCCGAGACGCTTCTTAATAATTTTTAGTGCATCTTTTGCTTGACTGCAACAAAATAAAAGGTATACATGGGGAGATTGTAAAAGTTTGCATTTAATAATGATAACATTTTTTTCTTTTCAATGGAAGGCATGGAAAAAAATAGGGGCAAAGTATCAAAGACAAAACATGAGCACATTTTACAGCTCTCTTGTAAAAAAGAATTCTGCTGCAATTGGACTTAAGCTATACAAATTCTGAATAATTTGGCAAACAGATAAGTGTTGATGGCTGAATGGAATCATTCATGTACTTAAATTATTGTTATCCTTCAATAACTTTCTTCCATAGTTATTTCATACAATGCATATTCTCTTCCCAGAATATAACCAGTTAACCAGTCATAGGAGTGTGAAATAAGCATTAGTGTTACAAATTTTGTTCAATCTTAACTAGATATATCAAGAGCCAATACTCTTTTCAAAATATTGATAGTGAATCACCACATATATTATATAAGTATAGCAAATCAACAGCGATTACATGAAATATGTTGCATAACAAAAGTATTATTATAGCATAAAGTTCCAATGGCAAACAGAAATTTACCCTGAATCCATGTTTATAATGTCACAGAGCTCCAAGTTTACTGCCCAATCTGGACCAATTAACATGTCACTGGTTGCCCTCTCGGCAATGGCTGCTGCGGTGTTAGCCATCCTCTTCAAATCCCTTCAGGCGATATTTTATTAATAACCTAAAAGACCATCATTCAGTTCACGCTACCAATAATATACTTCATTCAAGTTAGAAAAAATTACAGCATATATACTTCATTGATCTGCTGAAACATAAAAACTCTCCAACACTTCACACATCATCCATGAAAATCAAGAATAAGGGGAACATGTAAACATATATAATTTCTCATCACATCAACTGTTCCCACTTTACTAGCTTAGTTAATTAAAATATTGCGAAAAGAAAATGTACCCAAAACATGAGATCATATCTCATCCACATCACTACACTTAATGGCTATCTTTATAAATTCCCACTTTCTAAAATGCATTCAACAGCTTCAATTATACATACCAACCATGATCCTATAATTTCTCCTTAACTAGTAATTATAACAGAATTCAATACACATTGAACTTTTCACCAGTCTCAAATAAAATCAAATTAAAATTTAATCAAGATTTAAAATAAGCTCAACTTCCAAATACAATAAACATTAATCAAAATTCAAACCTAACTCGAAAAAAAAAAAAACGAAATTCACACAAAATAAAGTAATTAATTAAGTGATCACTCACAAAACAATAGAAGAAACAATCGAGAATTAAGATCAAAGTAAACCAAAAATGATCTAGATCGACTATTTAATCCAGAACACATAAAATTAACATCAAATCGATGTAAATCAATGAAACTAAGAAAGAAATTAAAGAAAATTCAAAAGAATGGAAATTAGAGTGGAAAAATGAAGAGCTTACCTCGTCAAAAAATGGAGAGAGAAAATGAAATGTAGAGAGAGAAAGATGATGGGTTTGATTAAGTTTGGTTGAGAACTAATAAAATAAAATAAAATAAAAAGAAAAGGAAAATAGAAAGGTTGGAGAGATAATTAATGAGATAAGTAAGGTTTATTATATGATTTGATTAACTAATTAATTAATTTTTTTTTTTATTGAATGGATGATTAATTAATTAAATTTAATTAGTCTTGGAAGTTTATTGTAGGACGGTAAGAAGAGAGAGAAATTGGTTTGGCGTCACCGTTTGCACTCCGATTTGGACTTTCGATTTTTCTCATGCGCGTTTCAACGCCTCTCCAATGTTTTCAATAATTTTTTTTTTAATTTTTTTTAATTTTTGTACAATGACAATGAAATTGTTGGAATTTGGAAATGTTGGTTGTTGGTCAAAATTGTGATGAACTTGGGATTGTAATCTCCACTTCCTCTGTTTTTTTTATACATGCAACAGTTTGACTTTTACATTATATTCACTTGCTTCACTTTAACTGGCATTGATGATTTATAATTAAGAAAAAATATAGTCATGTGGGATCTTATTAGATTCGTCGCGATCTATGCTATTTTAGTATCAAATTAATATAATTTTTACATATTGATAATGTAAGATATTAACAATTGAAACAATGTATCGGTAAGAGTGAAAAGAAAAGTGTTGCAAGTAAAGTAAAGAAATAAAAATAATAATAAAAGAAAAAAAAGAGGAAGTATAACATAGTTAACATGGCATAGTCAGTTTTTTTTTATTTTTTTTTTTAAACAAATGAATTCATTAATAAAAAGCCATCCGACATCTACAAATGAAATATAAATTAACAAATACATAAAATTGAATCAAATTAAGGTTTCCTTCATCAAAGCTACGATCGTTAAAAAGATCTTGCATTGTGGTACATATCTCGCACACATCGCCGGAATATACAGCCTTTTCGGAGAGACGGTCTAACGATTTGTTGTAGCCGTAAGGATTTTTTTTTTTTTTTTTTAAGTAAGCAATTTTATTACCAAAAGAGGGCAAGCCCTCACACCAAACTACAACCCCTAAAAAGGGCAAAACACACCCCCAAAGACAAAAACAACAAGCAAGACAAAACAAACAAAAACTATCTAGGAATATAATTTTTGATAGCATAAAGCCATTTACACTGGCTTCTACTCCATTTACTATTTATAATCTACTGTATTATGTCCATGACCTCCCCACACAGATTAGCACATAGTCTCCTAGGTATAATCACAGCTCTATTCCAAAACACAAAGTTTCTGGCAGCCAAATACCATAAACCAGGGCAGACAACACAGCTAGGTACACCTTCTGTTTCACAGGGTCCTTAACAGCTTTCCTCCAAGATTTCCAAGACCTCTCAATATCAAACTAGGTCTCCTTAATATGAAGCCACTGACTGATGATTTGAATGCACTTTCTGCTGTAAGGACAGCTAAAAAACAGGTACTTCTGATCCTCAATATGGTCACCACACAGCAGGCACTCAGCAGACATACAAGCACCAAATTTCTGCAGTCCGTCTCTTGTTCTGAGTCTGTTTAGCATAGCCAACCAGGTAATAAAAGACTGCTTCGGAATGTTGTATTTGTTCCAGACCCATTCAATCCAGCCAACCTTCACAATATCTCTTAGCAGCCAGCTATACCCATCAGAGATCCTATAACCTACATTATGCCAATTCTCAGAAGAGAACCCATCCCTGAGTTCATCTCTCACAGCACAGATCTTTCTCCAGGTATGACCATCAGCTTGTTTAGGAACATAGGACCACCAATTGTCTTGCTTCAAGTACACAGCATGAACCCATTTGACCCAAAGGGAGTCTTTTTTATCAGCAATTTTCCAAACAAACTTCCTAAGTGCAGCTTTATTCCACAGCTCCACATCTCTAATCCCCAAGCCACCACATTTCTTAGGCTTACAGGCCCAGAACCAGGACACAGGAGGTTGCTTTGAAAGGACAGCAGAGCCACACCATAAGAAAGCTCTACAGAGCTAGTTAATTATGTGAATCACAGTTTTGGGGAACATGACAACCTGAGCCCAGTAAGTGTGAAGGCTCATGAGAACAGAATTGATTAGGAGAACTCTGGCAGCATAAGACAGGTTCCTACTAGACCATCTGGTAAGTCTTACTAACATTTGGTCCACCAGTTTGTCAAAATTAGCAACCTTTAGGTATTTTTCATTCAAAGGAATGCCTAAGTATCTGAAAGGCATAGATCCCTCAGCAAACCCAGTCAAATTTAGCATAGACTGTTTCATATTATTCTCAACATTCCCAAAGTAGATAGCAGTCTTGTTTGGGTTAGCTTGAAGACCAAAAACTCTCCCAAACATCTCAAGAGCTCTTTTTAAATAGGAAACAGAAAGAGAGTCACCATGAGAGAACATCATTAAGTCATCAGCAAAGATCAAATGAATGAGCCTCAATTGTTTGCATCTGTAGTGGAACCTGAATTCTGTCTTCTTACCCACTTTCTTCAAGAGTCTGGACAGATACTCCATTACAATGACAAAAAGAAGAGGAGACGTAGGGTTTCCCTGTCTCACATCTCTTTTACCCTTGAAGAAACCACACATACCCCCATTCATCAAACTGGAATAGGCTGGAGAAGTCACACAGGCCATGATCCATTGAGTAAATCTAGCAGGAAACCCCAAACTCATAAGAATGTCATGAATAAAGCTCCAACTTACAGAATCATAGGCTTTGCTAATATCAACCTTGATGGTGCATCTAGCAGATTTCCTTTTATTCCCATAGTCCTTCAAAACATCTTGACAAATAAGGACATTATCCAAAATGTTAGGTTTACAGTGTATTCAATCTAGAAAACACTTAATAAATTGTGTGGGACAAAACCTAATTAATGTGATTACACTAACAATGTAATGTAATACAAACAAACACAACCAAGGTGTTACAATCAAGTATTATAATATCAAAGAAATTACAGAAAATCTTTAAAAGAAACACTAATATGAAGACTTAAACACTTGCCTATACTCCAAGCCAATCAACCAAGCATGAACATGAGAATTGCAACGTCCCTTGAGACTATGATCTTGATACTCTGTCAAAGGCGTATGAATACTTTCCTAAAGGGATTAATTTCCCCCACACGGTGCTTGGGTTAATCCGAAAATTCCCTTTGAGATACAATTGACAACCCTTTCCGTTCTTAGCACAAAGAATCGAAAACAAAAATGAATGATTCTCGAAGAAGGATAAAATCAAGAAGTTTTTCTCAAAATAGTTTGCAAGAAAATTTAGAGAAAATTGGAGAATTCTTTTGGGAGAAGATAAGAAAATAATGTTCTGTCTGGTTTTTCTGAATCCTATTCGTATCACGAAAATCCCTCTTATAAGATGGTCAACCGTCAGCAAATAACAACAAAACTGGCTAATGGAGCGGGCGCGACAAATAAGGCGCGGGCGCGCCACAACTAGGCGCGGGCGCGCCACAACTAGGCGCGGGCGCGCCACAACTAGGCGCGGGCGCGCCACAACTAGGCGCGGGCGCGCCACAACTAGGCGCGGGCGCTCCTCTTTAAGGAGCGGGCGCTCCTACCCAGAATATGCCTTTGATGAAATTTTCCAGTGAGGGGCGCGGTTTGAGCGCGACCAGAGGCGCGGGCGCGCCACCAGGAGGCAGTGCGGGCGCACCAAAACTAGCGCGGCCGCGCCTCTTACTTTCATATTCCACGTTGAAATCCAGAGAGGTACGCGGTTTAGGCGCGCTCTCATCGCGGCCGCGCCTACCAGGCGCGGTCGCGCTTTTCATGGGCGCGAACGCGCACCATACAACACTCTAAATTATCTAACACAAAATAGATCTACCAGAGACAAAGGCACTGCATATCATCAATTAACACAGGAACACTTCCTTTAGCCTTGAACAAATCATTTTAGAAATTATCTTGTAGATGACATTACAGCAAGCTATGGGTCTAAAGTGAGTAACCTTACATGCACTCTCAATCTTAGGCACAAGAGTAAGAGTAGAAGCCCCAATTTGCTTCAACAAGTGACCATGCTCAAAGAAACCAAGGACATCTTTGCTGATATCAGGCCCTACAATACTCCAAGCAGCCTTGAAGAACTTACTAGAGAAGCCATTTAGACCAGGAGCTTTGTTAGCATCAATTTCCCAGAGAGCTTTCTTCACATCACCCACCACAAAACTTCTGCATAAAGTATTCCTCTGTTCATCATTAAGAATATGGCCCTCAGAAATAACAGTAGGGTGCAAACAACAATCAACTTCCTTCTCAGTACCAAGCAAACCTGTATAAAAGGAAATGAACAGTTCAACAATTTTATCAGGGTCCTGGATTACCTCAACCTCACCATCCTGAATCCCAGTGATTCTATTATGAATCCTTCTCTGTCTTAAAAAGGAATGGAAGTAGGCTGAATTGACATCTCCCTCTATAAGCCAATGAACCTTGGCTTTCTGTTTCAGAAAAGCAAACTTAGCATCATGAGCTTTAATGTATCTTTCCCTGGCATTCTTCTCATCTGTTATTAACAACTCGTTGCAAGGATCATCAACCAATTTCATCTGAATCTCAGCTAGAGCAGCAGCAGCAGAAGCATCCTCAGTCTCAACAGTTGAGAAACAGCTCACATTCAGGCTTTTCAGAGCACCCTTTACTTTCTGCAACCTTTACAATTTTGAACATATCAGTGCCCTGAACAGGAGTATCCCATGCCTGTTTTACACCGTCCAAGAAACCAGGAGCTTCAATCCACATGTTAAAAAATCGAAATGGTTTGTTAGCATTATCAACCCTGCCAAAGACATAAATGCAGCAAGGACAATGATCCATTAAGCCCTCAGGCAGGAATTTAGCAGAAGCATGAGGGAAAGCATTACTCCATTGATCATTAATGAGGACTCTATCAATCTGGGAACACACCCTATCCAAACCTTGATGTTATTAGTCCAAGTAAAGAAATTGCCTCCGGTCTTCAACTCAAAAAGCCCAGCACCAGCCAAACAGTCTCTTAAAGGGTCCACCTCAGCCAGGGAACACAGAGAGCCAATTCTGTCCCTTAGATTCAAGATACTGTTAAAATCACCCCCAACAATCCAAGGACCACAACACTAGTAGAAATCTCCCCCAATTGCTTCCAAAGACTCTCTCTCTGCACTCCTATGTTCAAACCATACACAACAGTGAACCAAAAAAGCCTACCAGAAGCCCTATAAACAACTTTAACATGCACCAACTACACCTCCACCCTGACCACAGTAACACAAAAAATATTAGGGAGACAAATGATCCATATCCTGCCATTATCAGCTTTACTATAGTTAGCTACAATAGCCCACTTATTGCCAAAACCAGTAAACACCTTACTAAACCTTTTACTCTTAACTTTTATCTCACACAAGCTGAACAACCCCAAGTTGTGATGCTTAAGGAACCAAACAACATCACACACTTTACAGGGCTTATTCAACCCTCTTACATTCTAAAAACCCAGCTTATCCATAAACAGAATAAGAACAAACACCCCTCTCCAAATCTCCATACACTATTCTCCCATCAAAGACTCCCAATTGCTTATCCTAGGAACCAGTCCCTATTGTATTGGACAGCCCCAATATTACCACCCTCCCGTTCCACCTCCTTTTCCAACCCTTCAAACTTATTATTCACAGCAATTCCCTAAGACCCTTCCTGCAACACTCCCAGCCCACTGCTTCTATTAGTCATTTAGTCTGATTCGCTTGAACGCATTTGAAAACTTCAACAACCGTTGTGATTTTCATCTAATTCGCTTGAACGCATTTGAAAACTTTGACAACCGTTGCGATTCCGAACAGATATTTACCAACGAACTGATAATAGGGCAAAAAATGATTACCTTTTTGATAAACCCTAACACACAAACAAACTCTAAACATAAACAACTAAACTAACAAAAACTAATGACTCCACCATAGGGAGACGAACAAATATCTACACTACTCGTGTAGATTTATTAAAACCTAAATTGCAAAACTAAAGAAAATAAAGGGAAAAGGGTCGGAAATAGTTTAATTTCCGAAGAAATTAGACTATTTCTGGCCTAAACGACCAAAATTTTGAAAAAAACACTAATAGAGAGGAGGAGAGAAGAGGAGAGGAGAGGCGAGAGATCTTTTTTTTAGTGTTAAATTACTGGCATAGTCAGTTAGTCACTCCTCTAATATCATCTGCTAATAAGGAATATAATTTGAAGAGTTCTTGAATGAGGATCATCTTACTTTCTTACTCAACAAGTCAATCCTTAACCTGATTTGCCTTTCTAAAGCTATGCATGAACATGATTTCTAAATCTGCTTTATTAATTTGATTATTGCTTATGACAACCGTTTGTTGTAGGTTAAGAATAATGTCAATTGTCAAATCAACTTTAATTTGACCTAGCCTGAAAGTTTTGGGTTATAATTGGGAATCACATTAATACTTAACATAATTGAGTTCTGTTTTAGGCTTAAGTAATTGTAAAGTACGGTAGGATTGACTAGATAATCTCTAAGTTAAGTTGTACTGTACATCAAAGATCAAACTGAGCAATTGAGACTTTTTTTTGTTTTTTTTAAAGATAATATCATAGAGCATGCTACTGATTAAATTGTCAATACATAACCATTGTATTGTCACATTCAACTTATAGATCATGTTAATGATGATTATATTATCAATTAAAAACATTATATTGTCACATTTAGGGCTGTTCGCGGTCCGCTTTGGATCTCAAACCGCACCAAACCACAAAATTACGATTTGTGTTTTTTTAAACTACACCAAACCGCACTTATAACCGAACCGCACCGTAAATTGCGGTTGGGTGCGGTATGGTTTGGCCACATTTTTTTATTTTAAAATCACCAATAAATTTTTTGTAAAATCTTTTGTATTACTTTGTGATTATTAATTAATTTAGAATTTAAATACTAAACTCTTTATTTTTAACCTTTAATTGTTTTTTTGACAGCAAACCTTTAATTAACTACAGTAATAGTCAAAGATTACTTCATATTTTAAGATCTAGTATGTATTTTCTAATAAATTATAGTATAAAAATGGTTTAACGGTTTGTGGTTTGGTGCGGTTTGGTCTAATATATTTTGGAAACCGCACCTAAACCACAAACGGCAGTTTGGTCATTTTGGAAACCGCACCGCAATTTTCAAACCGCACAAAATCACAAAAAATTGCGGTTTAATTTGCAGTTTGGTGCGGTCTAGACCGCACTCTGAACATCCCTAGTCACATTCAACTATTGAATAATCTCATGTTATCATTGTGTACTGAAGTTTATTCTGTCAGAGTGAGGGGTGAAGGGTAAGGGATCCCCCCCATCCTCAAAGTGTCTCTAATGAAGATTGAACACCCAACCTCAAGGTTGAAAGGTACAATTCTTACCACTAGACCAAAGCTTAGCTTGGTTTTGAATTCGCCTCTAATTGATAATGAGCCTTAAGACTATTATAAGACTGCGAAATCCCCAAGAATCCCCCACAAGGCCATAATGACTACTACGAGGGAGTTAGGGACATTGCCTGCCTTCCGAACAAGGTGATTGATTCTACTCAGGTTGTAATACTCCGTATTTTTATAAAATTTTTATTTATATAAATTATTTATTTTATAAATTAAAATGATTCATTTCATTTTTAAAAGAAATTAATTATTTAAATATTATGTAAGTGTGCATAAAATAATATGTGTCATTAATTAAGGCAATAAAATTGTTTTGAATTGGGTCATCTTTTTTTTAATAGTTGGATCAACTTATTGGGGAATTGAGGACACTTAAAAGCCTAACAAGTTGGCCCCAAATAAAGAAGTCAAGGGGGAGTAGGATTTAGTAATGACAGTTTTGTAATTATGACTTTTTTTAAAAGGGGAGTATAAATACTTCAAAACCTCAAGATTTTTCACTCTAAAATCATAATTGTCAGATTTCACAAAAATTTTAAAGGTTTTCTCTTTATTTTCTCTCTCCTCTTTCTCCTTGTTTTTCCTCTTCCTTTTCTTTTCTTTTTCCTCTCCTTCCCCACGCCTCTCTCCCTCTTCTCCTCCCCTCACACCGGCATCCACCAACGCCACCACCACCACCGGCGCACCATAAGCGGAGGCAGCAGCCGGTAGCCCGCCGGCCACCCTCTCCTTCTCTCTCTTTTTTCTTTTTGGTGTTTTGGTATTATTATAAAAAAATAAAAAATAAAAATAAAAATATAAAAAAAAAACTTTTTTCTCTTCTTAATTTAATTCTATTGTTTTTATTAATTTAAAGCATGATTTTGATTATGTTTTGGTATTGATTTTGGGTATTTGATGTTGTTAAATTATTTATATAATTTTCAGATTTTTATTCAATCAAAAACCCCAATTTACAAACCCTAGAATTTGGAATTTAATGTTTATGGTTAGGGTTTGGGTTTGATCCTAGATTTATGTTGTTGTTTAATTAATGGTTTAAACATGTTTTTAATGAGTTTAAAGCCCTCAAATTAATGCTGAAATTTATCTATGCACACTACTTTTTAATTATTGAGTTAGGGTTTGATTACCCATAAAAGGGAAAAAGGTTTTAATGATTTAAATATGATTTTCTAGTCTATTAGTGATGTTTTATATTAAATAAGTATGCTGGAATTTTATTTAAGTCATAAAAATTAAGTCTTTTTGAAAGAATTTAAAGTACCCACTTAAAGAAAAGGTTTTATGGCTTTTATGTCATTAAATTGGGTTAATTAGTAAGGTTTAAAGAGTGTAATAGTTGCTGAAAATTTGTGAGAATAGGTAGATTAATTATAGTTATGTATTCTTATTTGTAGGAAGCTTCGAGCTAGGTGATTTCTAGCGAGTGTGGCCAAGTTTAGGCATTATTCAAGGTACGTATGTGTACAAGAATATTTTTGTATGCGTAGTATCATGCTAGGATTGTAAAGTATGATTTAAGTAATGAATTAGTAGCATGTTAGGTTGATTATATGCTTGGAATTGATGTTGGTTGAGCATGAATTGTTATGCAAGCATGTGAATATGTTATTTGAGGCATGATACAAGTGTTGTATGAATCATGGAAGTATGTTATATTTTCAAGTATCAAGAAAGCATGCATTTAATAAGCAAGGCTTATATATGAATTAAAGAGCTAAAGTTAGAATTATTGAGCATGATTCATGAATTTATTTCTCACCCATTTATTATTGGTGTTGAGTCAAGAAGTTAGCTTATTTATTTACTCACTCAAGTAAGTTGAGTTTGAGTCAAGGAAGTTTAGTAGTGCATCATATGCACCAAGGTAGTAATCGTGCAATTTTGTGCACAAAACTAGGCAAGAAACCTTAACTAAAATAAATAGTATGTGCTCACTAATTAATTCAAGAATGAATTGGAAGTTTGTATTGAATGTTGTTATGTTTGTTCATGATTGATTGGTTTGAGTCATCACAAGTTAAATTGGTAAATCACGTAAGGTGTAAGAGGATACGCACCAAAACTCTTGGAACGTATATACCTTGAGTATGAACATATGGGGGGAGTTATGTGGTTTTATATTTAACCATAGCTTCTACAGGGTACATGGCGCTGTACTTTCTTTTATTATTAATGCGCTGGAATTCGTCACCAAGTGTGACATAGTAGGTGCCAATTATGGTAGCTCCCTGATTGAAAGCTCAATATTTAAATGGGCTATTTTCAAGGAAGGAAACCAGTTCGATGCGTAATCTAAAATTATTATTAATAATTAATATTACTAGTTATGAGTCAAAGGTAAGTTGATTTGTGATTGTGTGAATGATTCGTACTTTTGTGTTTGTGTTTGGCTTTTCTTTGGATTGGCCCTACTATGATCCATTTATATCGTGAGTAGAGAGTTGAAATAAAGAGGAAGTAACAGGTACTTGAAGCATGAAGAGCATGATGGGATAGAGTGCAGAAAGTTACTTGTTATGTTATTTAGTTTTGATATTTTGAATTATTGGTTAGTGTTTATGGACTAACATTATTGTGTTTGTATTTAATTGGCTTTAAGAAGGGCCATATGTTTGAATTGGTTCCAACTTGTGAATGTTTTATTCTACTTTTGTTTTGAGGTTTTGAACTCAAGTTTTAAGTTTTATTTTCGAAAGTTGGTTTTTGTTTTAGACTTCCGCTGTGTGACTTTGTAAACTAGTCTTCGCCGTTATCACAGTGGCGGTAATATTTTGGTTATTTCCTAAAAAGGGTTTTGTTTTGAGTAAAATGAGTATTTTAAAGGAAGGAAATTTCCAGGGTATTACACAGGTATACTTCCAAATTTACACAACTTTAGCAATTGGTGCCCACTAAACCATTGGGTAAAGCTTAACCAGCAAATTGCTGGGGTTTGTTTACCCAACACAACTTGGAGCGGGTTCCACATTTGTATTTGGATGTATTACCATACGCATGCGTATATTACGTTGTATAGAAATACGAATTGGTGCGCTTCCCATCCCGTTATAATTAATTTTCCGTTCTCACTTTCCATTTTCCTTTCCCTATCTAACTAAAGTTTCATCTCCATTTTTTTTGTAGTTGTTGAGTGAGACGACCAGCGGCGCGGTAGGGGGTTGTCAATCCTGTGGGTGGTGGTCGGATTCCATCAGATTTGGTACGGTAGCGTCACGGCATATTGGCGGCATGAGTAAAAATATAATGGCGAATCTGGTGAGTAAAACTTCAATTGTTGTGTAAATTTAACATTCAACGACTAAATTGGCTTAAGTATGGTATAAGTTTAACAATTCAATGACTGAATTAGCTTAAGTATGTGTTAATTTGAGTAATGGAATAATTGAATTCCAAGAATTTGAATAATTCACTTGCTTGTATGCCGAATACTGATTTATTGATTGTCATTATTGATTTTGACATAATTTGGTGAATATTATTATCTCTATTTTGTTGGGATTTTGGATATTGATTTATATTTATTATTTAGGATTGAGGAATTTGAAGTGAAATCGAGGAATGTGGTGGTCGAATTCCATAATTTGGTGAATGCTCGATGTTGTACTAGTTCTCTTGGGTAATCAGTGTTCATGGTTGTTCATGGTTGACTATATGATAATTCTGCAAGCAAAATTAGTAAGCAATATAGGTTTTAATATGACAATATTAAAAATATAAATGACATCGATAAGGAAAATGTCTTAATCCTGGCACTTTAATCCTGTAATATGCATTGTCATGCTTTCTTTTGAGCTTATTTCTTAGATTAAGGTATACTATGTTGTGAACTTATTACTATGACAATGTCTAATTTAGTTGGAGAACGAAGGGTCGATAACCATATATAAGAATGAGTTGTTATTGGAATAATGCTTTTGGTGCTTGTGCCTGCTAAGTAATTAAAGAATGAGCATGTTGCTGCTTGTCGTTGTCTTATGTTTGAGCATGAGCTTGTTATCTTTTACATTAGCTTGTCAAAATTGGCTAAAAAATTATCCCCATTTCTTGAATGCTTCCTTCAACCTTGCCACATTACCTAATCAGCTTAGTTTACCTTGATCCTTGGATAGTATACCAAATTACCTGAGCACATAAAGGTCATTACACTTAAGCAGAAGTTTTTGATGTTTGAAGCTTAATTATTGCAATCACCACTGTTGTTATATATATATAACTTTGTAATAATAAATGTGAAATTAATTTCTTTGCAGCAAACATGGAATATGAGGAGGAGGATGTTGTTGCACAAGATGTTCCTGTAGCAATTGATGATGATGATGAAGAAATGTTGCAGCTTATAAACTATAATGGAGAAGGGGCTGGTGACTGAGGTCTGTAGATGAAGTTGGAGGGGAGATGGATGGAGAAGGGAAGGGTGGAGGTAATCTGGTGGATCTGAGCTCTTTGAATATCGACCCTCCTGAAATAGGGATGATATTTGATTCCTGGCAAGAAATAGATGTTTACTACCATGCTTATGGGAAGCAGAAAGGCTTTGGGGTAGTACGTGGCCAAAATGATAATAATACCATTGAATCTACTAAAACATCAATATGTGACAATCATTACAACAGGGAAAATGACGATAAAACAAATACAATTAACAATAATAGGACAATAACTATGTAACAATAACAATAATACCATACCTATACGACAATAGCGATATACGACAATCATAACAGGGAAAATGACAACAAAACAATTAGAAGCAACAATAACAAAATCCAAAATGACAATAACTGCGTAAAATATAACAATAATACCATTGAATTGACTTATACGACAATGGTGATATAATAACTGGGAAACTGACAATAGAACAATCTTACTTGACAATAAAAATAAGTAATATGACAATAGCAAATATTAGAATGACTCTAAAGGTTTAGGTCATTCAAACTTATTATAACCTATGCAAAATACCATCATTTACAGTGAAAGTAACGTAGCATCACAATATAAATACCCTAAACCCTAAACCCCAACTTCTTAAAGTTGTATTCTTTAATAGATTTAATAAATTCAAATAAGCATCAGTTCAAATCATGATATGAATTCAAATCAAGCATGAATTAAACAAAGATATGAAAGAGGTTTGTAAAAAAAAAAAAATTGTAATACTTTGTCCTTCAACATTCATAATCATATCTAACAAAAAAACCATGTAATTCAATAAGTACTAATGACTTCCTCTTTTAAAAACTCTATTATAACTATCTACTTTGTCCTTCAACATTCACAATTAGAGGTGGCTAATGGGCCGGGTTGGACCCAGCCCACCCTAACCCGCACGGCTGGTGGGTCACGTGGGTCCAACCCGATTTCAACCCGGCACAGCTCGGCACAGCTCGGATTCAATCTGGATTGTGTCGTGGGTCCAAAATTTTCGACACAACCCATTTCAACCCAGCTCGGTTTAACCCGTTTGATTCGACCCAACTCGCACAACCCGTTTTGACCCATTTAATTCGACACACCCAGCCCGTGAACCCACCTAACCCGACCCATCTGGCACGACCCGCACAACCCGCACGACCCGCACGACCTAACATCCATTTTTTTAAAAAAACGGCTAGTTTTTTGTATCTAACGACTAGTTTTTTAAGTGTATGACCATCCCTTCTATTTTCCCTATAAATACGAATTCCATTTCACTCAAATTTCCACACAACTCAAGCTTTCTTTCTCTCTTACTCAAAAATTCTTAATTGTTCTCAAATCTCCTTAATATTATTATTAGTATTCTTAAGATTCTAAAAAAAAAAAGTTCTTCTCCATATTATAATTAGTAATCATAAAAAAAAAGTGAGTTCAAGAGGAGGAATGGGAAGGAGTCAAAGTGGTGGTCGAAGTGGTGGCCAAAGGAGTGGTGGTGCAAATTTTTCGTATGAATTTAATACGGAAAATTTAAACCAATTTGTCAATGAATATGGAGATTATGATTTAGGAGATGGGCAAAATATTCAAACGTCTCCACCACAACATTTCTCCCACCAATCATCAAGTTCAACTATGCCACCTCCATCGCAACCAACATCACAACCAACATCTCAACCTTCATCTCAAAGTAATTTCTAATTAAATTTTTATTGTTATGAAAATTTAAAAAAACTATTATTAATGATTATAAAGTTAGTTTAGTTTCCAATTTTCTATGATTTACAATTAGTTAATTACCATGAAAAATGCGTTTAAATAAGTATAATTAAAATATATAAAATTTAAAAGCTTATTTTCATGAATAGCGTTGAAAAATTAATTTCAATAATTTGATTTATGAAAGGTGGTGGCGGTGAAAGTAGAGGTCGAGCACAATTTTCTTGGGTGTGGAAACATTTTGAACGAGTTGAGGTCACACCCCCGGGATGGCAATCCGGTCAACCAAAGAGGTTCACGTGTACATGCCTAGTTTGCAAGGCGCTAGGTGCAAATGTCAAGTCATATAATTGGAAAACGGGAGATGGAACCGGAACTTTGAGTCGACATTTGCAAAATAAACACGACTTGTTCGAAAATGGCCCTCGTCCTTCGGGGGGTGGCGTCCAAACACAATTGGGTGGATACATGAACCAACCCGGCGGAGGTACACCTTTCATTTATAATAAAGATAGAATGATTGATCAAATGAGTACTTTAGTTATTGCTAATGAATACCCTTTTAGTTACGGTGAAAATGCAAACGTTGAGCATTTTAATAAAGTTGCATTACAACCTGCATTTACTCGTGTCTCCCGAAACACCCTAAGACGTTATACACAAACTTCTTATTATAAGTATAGGAGTGGTTTGATTGAATTATTTCGTACTTTTTATGGTCGTGTTAGTTTTACAAGTGATACATGGACTTCTAGTTCTGGGGAACCTTTTCTTTGCATTACTGCTCATTGGGTGGATGATGATTGGTTTATTCAAAAACGTATACTATGTTTTCAAGCTATGGAAGAAAGGCATACCGGTTTTAACATCAAAGTTCGTATTTTGAATTGTTTAAAAGAATTTCACTTGAATAATAAAGTTTTTTCATTGTCTCTTGATAATGCAACTGCAAACACAAAGTGTATTGACTATTTGAAAAATGACTCCGAGTTGAATTTTTTGTTGGGTGGTAGTCTCTTGCATGTTAGATGTTGTGCTCATATTTTGAATTTGTCTGTTCAAGAGGGTCTCGCTGAGTTGCAACCATTGCTAAACCCAACTAGAACAGTTATAAAATGGATTAGGATTACTCAGTCAGTTAGAATAAAGTACATAGCTATGTGTAAAGAGAGAGGTCTTAAGAAAAGACAATGGTCTATTGATACCCCTACCCGTTGGAATTCTACTTTCAAGTTGTTGAGTGATGCTATAAAGTATCGTGATATTTTGACCCAACTTTACAATGAGACTCGTGTTGATCCTACTGAGTTAATAACCGAAAGTCATTGGACTAATGCTTCTTTTGTTCGTGATGTTTTAAATGCTTTTGATAGTGCAACTCATATTTTCTCTTATATTTATGAGCCTAACGTTCATTTAGTCATAATTGTGTGTGTTAAAGTTGTTCACACCATCCAAGAGCATATGATGATTGATGGACTTCGTCCTGTTCTTGATAGCATGAAACGTAAGTGGAATACTTATTTTAGTGAATTTCCAATCATTTATGGAATTGCTGCTATTCTTGACCCCGGTGTCAAAGCTGAAGGTGTGGAAAATCTTTTAGAATTTTATTATACAAGTTTAAGTATCGATTATGATGTTAGTGAATATATTAACAAATGCAAATCTATTTTGGGAGACCTTTATGATCATTATGTATCTATTTATGGTTTTGATCTGGCAACACCAACTACTACTAGCACTTCCGATTCTAGATTTGGTTTTCTTGATAAAGTTATGAAAAAAAAACACAAAGCATCTACATCATTATCATCATCATCTTCTTCAACACTTGCTATTAATGTTTATTTGTCCTATCAACATGAGACCAACGCCAACTTTCAAATTATAAAATGGTGGCAAGAACATACAAAAAGTTTTCCTATATTGGCGAGAATTGCAAAAGATATACTTGCAGTTCCCGCTTCATCCGTTGCTTCCGAGTCTGCTTTTAGTGCAGGTAGAAGAGTGTTAGATGAAAAAAGATCTCGCTTAACTCCGGAAAGCATTCAAATTTGTGTTTGTAAGAAAGATTGGGATCAAGCTGAAAGAAGAACTCAAGGTTTAAAGGAAGACGAAGACGATGAAGAAGATCATGTGATGATATTGGAGTCGTCAACGGATGATGCAGCTTCCGGGGATGATGATCCAACAAACATGGGTGGCTAGAAAAGTCTAAATCAGGTACGCTAAGAACTACGTGGGCTTTGATTCTTTCGGGATACGTAGGCAACTTATTTTTCGAAAACTACAATTTAATTGCAAAACTAAATTTTAGTTTTCTAAAGATAGGTCCAAGCCCCCCCCCAAATTCCAAAAGAAGTACAATATAAGAACTACGTTGACTTTGATTTCTTATTTTATAATATAAGGATACGTAGGCATCTTAATTAAGAGCAAATGAGCCAGCAATCGAATTGTTAATTTTGTAAAAATTAAAACACCACATTACCCACTCGACCCTAACCCACGAACCCACCCGACCCTAACCCACAAACCCACCCGACCCTAACCCACGAACCCACCCAGCCCACGAACCCACCCGACCCTAACCCACTAACCCACCTTGACCCGTCTAACCCACGAACCCAGCTCGACCCACCCACGACCCGTCTAACCCACAAACCAAGCTCGACCCACCCACGACCCGTATAACCCACGAACCCAGCTCGACCCACCCACGACCCGTATAACCCACGAACCCAGCTCGACCCACCCACGACTCGTCTAACCCAAACCCAGATCGACCCACCCACGACTCGTCTAACCCACCAACCTAACCCTAGTGTGTCGAACCTCTCAGACCCAACCCACGACCCGGCCCACCCTACCCTACGTGTGTCGTGCCGTGTGTCATGAAACCCCAACCCGCGACCCACCTAACCCTAACCCAGCTCGCACAACTCGCACGGTGGATACCACTATTCACAATCGTAGATAACAAAAGACCATTGTAGACATCTAAAAATATCTCCCCAAAACCAAACCCGATGATGAACAACCTTTCACCGCCATTATTGGTCGGGTCGAATATTTAAACTCGGGAGTGCTTAAATCCATGTTCAGTCAAACAGATTAGTCTACACATCAGTCCAAACATTAGTCAAACTCAGTCCAACTCAATTTTTAGCCCAAACCCTCTTTAATTTATTTCGTGTTATTTATTAATTAAGCCCGATTAATAAATATGTACACCCTAAACCTGAAATAAGCCCGGAACAGCTGAAATGACGCTTAAATATCATGTACTTAACGATTAAGAAATAGGGTCAAAATGAATTTGGACGGAAATCTGGAAAACAGATTTGCCGTGTCACGGCAGAAATGCCGCGTCACGGCAAATCCTGCAGTGTCACGGCAAACTGTGTTGTGTCGCGGCAAATCTTGCCGTGACGTGACAATTTCTAGGGTTTCCTTTGCGGCGCATTTGATTTTTAGGGTTTTGTGCATCACCCTGCTCATTTCCCCTATAAATACGAAGCTGATTTCTCAGTTTCGGGGGACCAACAGACATTCTCTTCTCTCTCTCTCTCTTATTCTAAGCCTTAAACCTATTCTCCTAATTACACCATTCCTTCTTTAAGCACTCCAAGGAGTCCATACAACACCCAAAGTTCCGTACTTAAACCAAGGAGTGAAAGGTAGAACCGATTGAGGGTTTGGACTAAATCAACTCTACTTTTATTTAATTTAATTTCAATTTTATTTATATATTTATTGAAGTTACTAACGTTTTAATTCATGATGTAGCAATTTAAAGAAGCGATGAACGTGAGTAATTAATTCCCTTAATTACTCTTATTATTATTCTTATTTCTAGTATCATGATTAGGTTTATTATTATGCTTTGATTTGGCTAACGTTATTATGGTTAAATTGCTTCCAATGTTGATGTTGATTTTATTATTGTAACGTTCACCATATTGCATGTTAAAGGGAATATGTAATTGAATATAACGCCTAATAAGATAATTTGGACGACCGGTTTAGGTTCCTTTTTAATCATGTTGTTTAATCAAAGTGATTACTAATATTTTAGAATTGTATGTTGCATTAACATTCAACCAATTTAGTATAATATTAGTTTGGAGAAAATTGAATCTTTGTTTGTGTGCCTTTGAGATCGTAGGAATACTTTTCACAATAAGAATCGAGTAGAGGCCAATACGGGCGAATATGACTCCATGACTCACTTCGTACCATCATCCCCGATCCTCCTTTCGTGGTTCTGAACCATATGGAGTTAGTAATCTCTTGGATTATGAATGGGGTGTAACCTTCACAGGTTAGTCGTTGTTGCCTATCGTTGTCCTTTTATTGTGGTTTCCTTATAATGATCCGTGAACGGCTTACAAGTTCCTTAAAAACTTGTTGGCGGCTCCCTACTTTGCTTTGGCTCTAATCATATATGTCAATTTCCACTTCCTATAAGTGCCAAGCATATTCACAACATGCTTAAGTAGGCGCGCTTCGAATGACGCCTACAACCATGTAATTGGAAGTAGTAATTAACAATACAAATTTAAACAAACAATGGTAATGGATATGACAAATATTGAAGAAAATAAGAAAGTGTAAAGGTTTGACATTTGATCTCAATTAGAAAGGCTTAATGGAATGGCAGTAGTATTACACTATAAGACAATAAAGGTTTAACAATGACAGTATAGTAATGTGAAAAAAGTTGAGAAAAGTTGGAAATTATTGGCCATTAATTCACATACATGACAATAAGTATTAGAATAATGAAAATAACTATTAGAAAATGACAATAATCCAATTCATCTACCGTTTTCATATTGGGTTTTTTTTTCTTGCATTTTTGTATAATGGGCCCCACCTTGTTCTACTTTTTAACCTTGCCATACTCCGTCACAAAATGACACCGTTCCTTTTTATGTACTCCCTCCGTCCCATAATACTTGGGACGTTGGGGTGGACACGTAGTTTAAGAAAATTACAAGTGGGTTAATTTAAAATATTTGATTATTGTATAAAAGATTCTCTTTTGTATTTTTATTGTAAGAAAACAACAAAATGGGGTTGGAGTAGGGTAGGTGAAGAGAGAGAAAATGTGGGAAAATATTTTTTTATTAGTGGTCTAATTCCATTTTTAGTAACGTGTCAAGTATTTTGGGACGGATATAAATGGGAACTGTGTCAAGTATTAGGGATGGAGGGAGTATTATGAAATGGTTCTTTCTAATAATTTATTTTAATTAATAAAAATAACATTTTTTTCTCGATTTTCATAATGAAAATTGCTCGTGTAAGGTTTTTTGGGGTAATTTTGACAAAAAAATAAAGTAAATGCTCCGTTTTACATATCGAGAAATATCTTGATTTGTGTATCACTATTTTTAACCGCGAAAATTGTTGGGTTAGGGTTTTAGGGGTTGTTTCGGGGTTTTTTGATGTCCTGCGGGAGAGTTACATTTCCAAGACTGACTTCTAGACGCCTGTACCTGCAAAATAACGGAGATTCCTGTTGGTGGGAGCTCCTCCTCCGACGGTCAAGTTAGAACGTGTTTGAGGAGTTAAGTGGGAAAAGTAAAAAGTCTTCCTTGGGTTTCAAGAGAGGATCTACAATGTATAATTACTCAGTTTGGGAAGTCAGGTGACTGACTTGTTCTCTGCTTGAGTAAACGTGTTTGAAAATTTGTGAATAGGTGTTTCCCCCAAGGAAACACCTTATTTATAGCTTGGGAGACTGTGCCCAATACTAGGTTTCTGGGAAACCTAGGACTGATTGGGCTTGCCTGGGAAATTGGGCCGTTGCAGTATGCTTTTCCTGGCAGGCTTTTCTGTCTGCCACGTGTCGTGGCCTGATAAGTCCACTTTGGACCTCTTGCGAGGTGACACGTGGCGGACTCTGATTGGTCCACGTGGAGGACACGTGGCAACTCATGACTGGTCCACGTGGCGGGGAAAAATCCCATAATCATTTGCCCTTCAAAGGGGTGACGTGGCGTGCCACGTGGCGCCTGTGACAGATGTCATTTTTTGATTGGCTAACAGTTTTTACCCTGTTTTTTTTTTTTTTTTTTTTTTTTTTTTTTTTTTTTTTTACAGCGACCCTTGGAATTCACCCCCCAATAAATAGGGGATGTCTCAATCATTGCAAGGATTCCAAAAAATTTTCAGACAACCAAGAGGACGCCTGTTCTGACCTTTGAGACATCCGACTGTTCGACTGTTTTACAGACCGACTGATCTACAGACCAACTGCTTTTTAACCTTTTCAGACGTTCCAGATTTTTACAAGGTAACGCCTGTTTTCTTGAATTTTTTCCTTGTATTTTTCTTTCTTTTTTTAGAAAATGGTAGCCCCAAAGCACCCGACACGACCTAGGTTACTGATCAGCCGGTCACCGGGGACAGCTGAATCTAGAACTAGGAGTGCCGACTGCCTCTTGCTGGACCACCCTTTGCGAACTAGGAGTCTGACTGCCTCTGTGTCTGTGCAGGACACTATGGCCAGAACAAAAAGAACAGCAAGGTATTCAAACTCAGACGGCTCTATTTTCTCTCGGGAGGAGCTCTCGGACCTGCCGCCTGGTACTCCTAGCACCCCCAGTGATTCCATTTTGAGAGAATCCGGGGAGAAGGTTGAGAACGAGCCTCTATCAATTGATTTTTCTGGGCAGGCGGCTGGTCTGGCCGAGAGTTCAAGCGATTCAGAAACCAGTACCTCCAGTCGGCACTCTGCCGACTCCGAGGAAAAGCACTCTCGTCTTCATGAGGCGAGAGCGAGCCATGAAACTGATAAGGGGGACGACTAGGAAGATCCGGCTGCCTCCCACAGAGAGTCACATACCACCTACTACTGCCATGTACCGACAGGCAGGCGTAAGGCTATGTTTGAAAAGCTCGCAAGCTTCAGGGCCGACTACTTTATGGGCGACGACTACATCCTCTCGGTGCCAGATCCTGAAGATACAGTCGTCTGGCCAGAGGCGGCGAGCTATGGGGACGAGTGCTTTGGCTGCTATGAGGTGGCCATAAAGGTTGGTTTAAGGTTTCCTCTACATCCGGCTGTAGAGAGGATTTTAGACGGCTACCAGCTTGGCCTCTAGCAGCTTGCCCCCAACTCTTGGTTCAACATATTGGGGTATGTGGCTGCCTGCGAAATGAATGGGGTGGACGCCAGCTTTGAGGCGTTCGCCCATATGAAGTACTTGAGTTGGACCCCAAAATCAAGCGGTACCGGCTGGTACCAAATTAACAGTCATAAAGGTTACATGATGACTATGGGGAAGGAAAATAAATGGAAAGACTGACGCAACACCTTCTTCATAGTCTCAAGCCCCAACAAAATCCAAAACAAAAAGTTTACTAGGTGGAACAGGAACCCACCTTACCTAATAGGCGGCAGCTCTGACCTGCCGCCTGTTCCTTAAAAGGCCAGGGAGGAGATCATAAACCGAGGACTCTTCAAGGTATTCATTTAGGTGAACCATGAAACAGGGCTAAGGGAGTTCATCCCCAAATTCTATATCCCAAAGTACAAGTGGTTGTACGATGGGGTATACCTGGCCGCCTGTGGCCTTAGTGTTGAGATGCCGAGAGGTAGCAGGCCGCTTGCTTTACGTACCCTGCTATACTTGTAATATTTTTATATTTTTTGTATAACTGTGATCTTCATTTTTTGCAGACCAAGCCATGGGCAAGATCTCGGCATCTAAGAAAGCAGCCGCCCTACTCCGCGCCGCCGTACTGGGCAAGCGGACAGCCGAGGAGTCGCCTGCCAAACAGGCGTCTAAGGTGAGTCTTTTTCAATTTTAGCTCACTCTTTTATTGCTTGCCGCCTGTTTGGGGCTAATTGTTTGTGCTGCACTTTGTAGGGAACCGTTCCTCGACCTTCTTCCTCGTCTCAGCCGGATCCCAAGATCCGAAAGTAGGCGGTTGGGGACGTGGCTTCTCCTAGAAATGCCAGGCGGCATGCCAGTGGAAGGCAAGGAAGGACCCCCTTAATTGGGGGACGGATGCCGACTACTCCTGGGAGAAGTTGTCCTCCAAAGGAGGCAACCAGAGGTAAAGGCTAAATTTTGCCAACTTTCATTTTTGAGTGCCGCCTTTTCCTGAGAACAGGCGGCTAAGTCTTAGTTGATTTTTTGAGAGGCCGACTAAATTTACAGACTTTAACAGGCGCCCCTGAAGAACCTGACTTGGTTCAAATGGCTAGGGCCATGTTGAGAGCCATCCTGCCGAGGAAAGGGACGCTGTCAAGGGAGTCGGCACCCTTAACCTCGAGGCTATCCTCGCTCTTCTCGCCGAGGTACACTTAAGACAATTATTTCTTTTGTTTTACATCCAGCCGCCTGTTTTGCTGACGTCTGTTCTTTTGGTCGACGGCAGTCCATGCTGCGAGTGTACGGCCTCCGCAAGCCCATCAACGACAAAAACAAAGAGGTAAAAGCTGTGAAGGCCATGGCCGCCTCTGATTCTGATAAGGCTATGTTTCAAATAGCACAAAATGAGGTCCTAACAACTGACATTCTGTATTATCAGGCGTCGGCCACTTTGCAGGTCAAAAAGGATTTAGAGGCGGCTAGGAACAAGATCTTGGAACTCGAGAAGGCCGTCTTCGACCTTAACGAGGAGATGACGACTCTTAAACAAGCGGAAAAGGATGCCAAGGATCTCCGCGAGCGGGTCGACAAGCTCAAGGGCCGCCTGGCCAGCCAAAAGGCGAACCTCTCCCAACAATTCACTGAGAAGGCAAAGGGGGAGAAGGCGGCTCTCGTCCAGGACATGATGGAGGACAGCACCGCCATCATGAAGATGATCTGGGCTGCCCTCTTCCCTGGTGCCGACTATAATAAATGGGATCGCCAATTCGCCGTTTGCTCTGATGAATACAATAAACAGATCATGGGGGAGGCAGGCGGCGATAAGGAAGCCGAGGGCGAGGAGTTCGACTCCACTGCTGGGGAGTCGGACCATGAGGAGGCGGCTGGTGAGGAGGAAGAGCCTGCGCAGGAGGGGGTGAATGCTGAAAAGGAACCGTCGAGGTCTAGGTCCAAAGGTCAAGACCAGACGGCTGTTGATGCACAACATCCTGCTTAGATTTTTAAGCTTTTTTGTAAACTTTTCTTCGGCCTGCGTGACGCATGTTTCATTTACCCGACCAAGGGGTCGCTGTTTTATCAACAATGTTAACAAGTTTTAGTCGGCCTAATGGCCGACTATTTAAATCAAATTCCCCGCAGTTTTTGTCGGTTTTCCTTGAGTACTTGTATGAATTTATGCTAAGTATATTTAGCCTTTCCATGCATGTTTAGCATCCGATTGTTTTATATACCGAATGCTTAGTATACCGACTGCTATGCCCCTGGGCGACTGGTGCATGGTTTTTAAGGTCAGTCATCACTATGGTGATTGCCCGAAACCAGGCGTCCAGTCGGCCAAATACCAGGCGGCTGATCTCAGTAGACCATCCGACCATTCGGTGGTAACCTGGCAATGTTTCTTATGAATTGGCTTTCGGCCTTACGATCATTCTGAATACAGTCGGTTGGGAACTTGGCGGCTAGTTTTAAAAAAACTAGTCGTCCAGTCGGCCTTTTAGCAGATCCAAGTTTACTTAGTTAACTTGTTAATCGTTTAACTAGTCCGTCTACTTGGTGTTTGTTAAAACAAGCGCCAATCAGGATTTTAGCAATCATTTTCTGCTAGGGCACAAATCAATAGGAACAGTGGTCGCCTGCCGCCTGTTTTTAAAGATCAGGCGTCTTCTTTTGGGCCTTTTAGATTTCATTTATGCATTGGCTAGGAATTAACCTAAATTGGTTAATTAGTGTTCACTAGTTTTGGTTGTAATGTAAGAGAAGCAGGCGCACAGGGCCGACTGTTATCGTCTTGTAGGATTACAACCAAAGGGCCGCTTGTAGAACTACAAGCGGTTACCTTGCTAACTTTTTGAGGAATAGTGGCCAAATGCCGCATGTTTGCCAAAAAACAGACGGCATTCCGCACTTTTAAGTTCCTTACAAAGTTAGAAAATTTCGCGTTGAGTGAGTAGAGAAAGCGGGCGACGGAGGCCGCGTTTTCCCCTTTATTCATCGTAGGCCGACTGTTACCTTATTGCCAAATAACAGGCGGCTTTGGCCTTATGCGAAGGGTTGGTGGTCAGGAGCCGTCTGTTTTCCAAAAAACAGGCGGTTTCGCTGGCCTTAAAAGAATTGGTGACCTGATGCCGCCTGTTTTTCAGAAAACAGGCGGCTCTCAGGCCTCTTTTTCCTTCCTTCAAGGGTTGAGGCTCTGGATCAATCTTGAGATTTGATCCATCTATACCCCTGATTGAGTAGTAGAGGAAGCAGGCGGCGGAGGCCACATGACCCTCTTGATTCACCGAGTTTTGCTTAGCTATTAACTCAAATGAAATGCCGACTGCTCTTGTCCCAAGAAAATTCAGCCGACTTCTGACTCAGACTTTATGTATCTACCGCATGTTTTTCAAAGACAGTACGTTTGTCTTTGCCTCATGTCAAACAACCTCGAGGTTCAGGGGACCACTTTGGTGGGCCGTTTGTTTTGTTTATAGAGCAATGTTCCACCCGGAGGGGCGTTGCTCTCTGCGACAAATTCACCCGAATAGATGTCGCCGGACGCCTCCTTTGTCTTTGGGACAGACGTATTGTTTAGATTTTAATAAAATTTGGCCAAGGGCCTCAAATGTTGCTAGATTACCTAGACTTTTTCGAGTTCGTAAAGACAAAGCGCTTGTAAACAGTCGGTTGGCCAAGTCTTTACGTAAGGTCGACTGATAGCAGTTGTCTGTCCCTCGGAGGAGATTTCAAGGGACGATTGTTAGCAGGTGGCTGCCTCAAAGAAGGGGTCATTACGAAAGGCCGACTAATAGCAGTCGTCTGCCCCACAGAGGAGACTTCAAGGGACGACTGTTAGCAGGCGACTTGCCCCATAGAGGAAACTAGGAAAAAATTAATAGGAAAGCAAAAATTGCGAATTTTATTGATATAAGTAAAAGTACAAAATCACAAATCTTAGAAGTAGTACTTTTTCAAGTTGTCTACGTTCCAAGTTCTGGCTAGCTGCCTGTCGTCTGGTGTTTCTAGGCGGTAGGTGCCGCCTCTGATTTCTTCACAGATTCGATAGGGACCATCCTAGTTAGGAGTTAACTTGCCTTGCTCATTGGCCCTACCGACTGCTTCCATCTTTCTAAGCACAAAGTCCCCTACTTTTAGGGGGCGCTTGTGCACTCTTCTGTTATAAGTTCTCGTCATTCTTAGACGGTAGATCTCGTGACGTAAGGCTGCATTGCCTCTGCGCTCTGGAAGTTCATCCAATGCTAGGCGCATGGCTTCCCAATTGGCCTCTTCGTCATAGAGCATGAATCAACGAGTCGGCTCATAATGCTCAATTGGTATCACAGCCTCTGCCTCAATTGGTAGCACAGCCTTTGAATTTCAATCGCCCATTTTATCATCCGGCCGGACGACTCCATGGTTGTTAAGGGCCGCTTGATTAGCTGATCAGTATATACCACGACCGAGTGTGCCAAGAAGTAAGGTTTTAACTTCTTGACTGCCATGTAGAGGGCCAGACCAAATTTTTCAACCATGGGGTACCGTAACTCGGCATTCTTCAATACATGACTGATGAAGTAAACAGGGATTTGACAGCCATCCCTTTCAGAAAGGAGAACGGCACTGACCGCATGATCAGAGACGACCAAGTACATGTACAACACTTCCTTGGCCAAAGGGCTAACAAGCCTTGACAAAGAGTGCAAATTTCTTTTAACTTTTGGAAGGCCGCCTCTGCATCCGGCCCCCATTCAAACATAGCCTTCTTTTTGATTGCTTGGAAGAAATAGAGGCATTTATCGCCTGACCGGCTGAGGAATCTCCCCAATGCCGCCAGACAACCTGTTAATTTCTGAACTTCTTTTACAGTGCGGGGCGACTACATGTCTATAACCGCCTGTATTTTTTCAGGGTTTGCCTCTATCCCTCTTTGGTCAATCAAAAATCCAAGGAACTTCCCAGACTCAACACCGAAAACACATTTTTTAGGATTAAGCATGACATGGTGCCTCCTGAGTGTGGTGAATGTTTCTCGGAGGTCTGCTAGGTGGTCCGTCTGGAGTTTGGATTTGACTATCATATCATTGATGTACGCCTCCACATTCCTTCCAATTTGATTAAAGAAGACCGAATTAATCATTCTCCGGAAGGTAGCAGGCACATTCTTCAAACCAAACGGCATCACCGTATAACAAAATAAACCTTAATCAGTGACAAAGGCTGTCTTCTCTTGATCTTTCTCCCATAGGGGTATTTGGTGGAAGCCGGAGTAGGCGTCCATAAAACTCATCAAGGCATGGCCGGCTGTTGAGTCGACCAGGCTATCAATCTTTGGGAGAGGATATCTATCTTTTGGACATGCCTTGTTCAAGTCTGTGTAGTCCACACACATGCGCCAAGTTCCATTCGGCTTCTTTACTAGAACAACGTTGGCAACCCAGTCAGGGAAGTAGCATTGCCGAATGAACTTAGCTTCCAACAACTTTTTAACCTCGGCGGCAGCCGCTTGGCTTCTTTCCTCACCATGGTTCCTTTTCTTTTGCCTTACCGGCTTCTTTTTGGGATCCACAACAAGTTTATGGACGGCAAGATCCGAGCTGATGCCTGGCATCTTGTCCACTTCAAAGGCAAATATGTCTTTGAAGTCTTGTAACAATAGGTGCAAGTCTGCACCAAGTTCAGCAAAAGCAGCCGTCCCAACCTTAATAGTTCGGTCAGGACGAGAATCATCTTGGACAATGTCCATGTGTTCACCATCCAGCTAAGGACGAAGTTCATCCGGCCTCTAACCGGGAAGTGACTGCTATTTGTCTTTTTTTCGGCCACCAGTTGGCTGACCTTTCTCTTTTTGCTGGCTGCAGTTGCAGTAGGCGCAGCTTCTTCACTGGGGCCGGCTGCAACTGCAGTGGTCTTGACATAAGAGAGATAGCACTCCCTGGCCATTTTTTGGTCTCCCCGTAGGGAGCCGACTGTTCCATCATCTCTCTCAAACTTGAGAAGCATAAGAGATGGAATGATCACATCCTTAGATTGATTAAGGATAGGGCGCCCCAGAATCATGTTATAGGCCGTCAGTTCTTCAACGTCTAAGAATCGGACCACCATGTGGCGTCCCTTTCCCTTCTCGCCTAAGCGGATGGGTAGGTCTATCCGACCTACTGGATGTACTACACCACCCCCAAATCCCACTAAGGGATGAGAGACTTGGTGCATACTCTCAGACTTGTACCTGAGCTTAGTCAGGCATTTGAGACTGATGAGATCAGAAGAACTCCCAGTGTCAATTAGAATGCTACCGACTCTTTGGTTGGCCACTTTGCATTCGATGACCACGGGGTCATCATGCGGTCTCTTGACATTTCCCCGGTCTTCTTCAGTAATTATGACTTCAGGGAAGGGGTCCTTGGACGCCTGCCCTTCGTCTACTAAGTTAATATCAACGCCCTGGATGTAGTCCTTATTCCCCCGAATGGTCGGGCCACCTCCTGACGAAGCCGCCTGCTTATTGTATAGATTGGGGTTTCATTCGTATCTGAACTACTAGCAGAGCTGGACTTCTTCTTGGGGGGCTGATTAGCGCTTTTATGCAGGGTAACTTTGGACCTCAGGACATAAGACTTTAATACCCCCTTATCAGCCAAGCAATCCAACAAACGCTTGAGACTATAGCATTCATTAGTATCATGACCAATATCCTCATGAAAATGGCAATATTTGTTCTTGTTTCGATTTTTGGCGGAACCTTTCATAGGGGCCGACTTCTCAATGGAGACCCGGTCCTTTATCTCCATGAGGATGGAGTAACAGTCTTTGTTGAATTCGTACTTTGAGGAGTACGTCTTCCCTTATTTCTTTTTCTTCTAGGATGGTTGTTTAAAAGTCTCAGCCACCCAGACTTGCTTTCTTTTCTTTTCTTCCGTTTTTGCCGGCTGCTAAGGCCGACTCTCTTTCTTGTCGGACCTCTTTGAGTCCGACTGTTTTCCGACATTGCAGAGCTTGGTCGCCTGTATATAGGCGTCCACCTCTATCAATGCCTCTTGGAGGGTAGCCACCCTCTTTCTGACGAGATTGAACTTGAAGACCGACCCGTCCTTTAGACCCTTAAAATAGTCTGTGTAGGCTACCTCATCAGACAGCCCTTGAATCTGAATTCTCATCAGATTGAAGCACCTAATATACAAGCGCAACCCTTCCTTCTCTCCCTGTTGTATTGTGCCCAGATCAAGGCTCGTTTTCTTAGCGGGGATGTTCATTGAGAAGTTGGACGCAAACAAGTATGCAAGCGTCCTAAAATTATTGATGCATCCAGCTGGCAAGTTGCCGAACCACTGCTGGGCGACGCCCTTCAATGTGGCCGGGAAGCATTTACACCAAGTGGCATCGTCCAACCCTTGTAGATACACAAGGTTGGTGTAGGCCATTAGGTGGTCCTCAGGATTGGTGGTACCGTCATAGGTGCCTACCAATACATATTTTACCTTGGCCGGCTGTGCGGCCTCTGTTATTTCTTTGGAGAAAGCGGTAGGCTGTTCCTCGAGTCTCTGCAACCGAAGCTGCCAGTCCAGAGGCTGGACTATAGGTGCCGCCTGTCCCCCAAAAAGGGTAGGTTGCACATAAAATTGTCCATACGACCCGTAAGGCTGTTGGGGCACATACGGGGCTGCCTGGAACATTTGAGGAGTAGACTGGGCGGACATGCCACCTGTCTGACCCCCTTGGGGTAGATTGGAATACCTCATTGAGGTATTCTGAAAACTATCATTAAAGTTTGAAGTGGAGGCCGAATCTGATAGTTGCATATTCTTCTTTTGCTGGATTATCATCCGAGCATTGGAATATGTTTTCTTGGAACCATCCGGTTGAATATGTCGGATGGCTTTTCTATTTCCTGTCGCAGGAAATTTAAGTCCGGCCAAGATTGCCAAGGGCTTCGGCCCTACCCTTAGTTTAGGGTAAGGAGTGAGCTTTCAGTCCTTGACTGGCTTGCTCCTCCCGGAATGAGAGGGCTTTTTGGCCGACTGTTCCTTGGTAGAAACAGCCGTCCGTTTAGCAATGAGATCCTTGATCTCCCCTTTGAAACTTGTCATGAGATTCATGAGCTCGTTCCTAGTAATAGGGGTGGATCCCTCGGCCTCCTAGGGAACAGTCGGCGGACCGGCTGCCTCACTTGGCCCTGCCTGGCTGACGGTCCGTTCCCTCCTTTTGGTGGGGCGGATGCGCCGAGTCCTTAGAGACCCGTCAGGTGCCGTGCGGGTGACGACTTCATAGTCATCATCTGTGTCTTGGTCTGAGGTGATCTGGATGTCAGCCATGGGCCGCTTCTCACTTAGACTCGATACAAGTTCTTGTGAAGCCATTTTAGATGTACTCTCCCCACAGACGGCGCCAAATGTTTATTTAAAAATTTGTGAATAGGTTTTCCTTGGAGAAACACCTTTCTTATAGCCTGGGAGACTGTGCCCAATACTAGATTTCTGGGAAACCTAGGACTGATTGGGCTTGCCTGGGAAATTGGGTCGTTGTAGTCTGCTTTTCCTGACAGGCTTTTCTGTTTGCCACGTGTCGTGGCCTGATAGGTCCACTTTGGAGACCTCTTGCGAGGTGACACGTGGCGGACTCTGATTGGACCACGTGGAGGATACGTGGCAACTCATGATTTGTCCACGTGGCGAGGGAAAATCCCCTAATCAGGGGTCTTTTTGACCTTTAATGAATACAAATTAAGCTCGAAATTGGCAAAAAATTAACGTAAATGCCCTGCTTTGTGTGTTGAGAAAATTCTCGATTTGAGTGTCGTTTCTTTTTAACTATGTAAATTGTTCGAGTAAGGTTCTGGGGGTCATTTATAGGCCCTTTTATGAAGCCAAATTAAGCGTTTTGCATGTAAATGCCCCGTTTTGCGTGTAAGATCGTTATTTTTTTACCGTAAAAATTACAAAACAAGGCATTTACGTTTTTTTTTTGCCAAATATAAGCTTAAGTTGGACCCATAAAGGATCAAAATAACCCCCAAACCTTACCCGAGCAATAGTCATCACGAAAATCGAGAAACAAATGTTATTTTGATAAATTAAAATAAATTATTAAAATGAACCAATCATATCATGACACGTGTCATGTTTAATCCTAATTGAATTGACTCTAATTGAAAGTCAAATACATTTAACAATCCTAATTGAAAGTTAAATGCATTTAGCAATCCTAATTGAATCTTCTGAAAGTCAAATCCAATTGACAATCCTAATTAAATCTAATTGAAAGTCAAATGCATTTAGCAATTCTAATTGAATCTAATTAAAAGTCAAATCCAATTGACAATCCTAATTGAATCTAATTGAAAGTCAAATCCAATTAACAATCCTTATTGAATCTAATCGAAAAATTAAATCTAATTAACAATCCTAATTGAATCTAATTGAAAGTCAAATACATTTAACAATCCTAATTGAATATATTTGAAAGTCAAATCTAATTAACAATCCTTATTAAATCTAATTTAAAGTTAAATCCAATTAACAATCCTAATTGAATCTAATTCAATGTAAAATCCAATTAACAATTCTTATTGAATCTAATCGAAAAATCATATCCAATTAACAATCCTAATTGAATCTAATTGAAAAGTCAAATGAATTCAACAATCCTAATTGAACCTAACTGAAAGTCAAACCTAATTAACAATCCTAATCTTCTAACTATTAATAAAACAAAACATTGCTGACATCATCAACCCCTAAATTATCTTACGTGTCATTCTCACATTAAAAAGTTTCCCTTCATTTCTATGGGTGATGTCATTAATTATTATTAGTTTAATCTACACTATGTTGATGATTTAGAGTGTTGTATGGTGCGCGCCCGCGCCCATGTTAAGCGCGCCTAAACCGTGCACCTCTCTGGAAATCAGCATGTTGGATGATAGTTGGAGCGCGGTCGTGCTGTTGGAGGCGCGCCCGCGCTAAAACCGCGCCCCTCACTGTCTTCAAGATTTATTCGCAAGCATTCTGAGAGGAGCGCCCGCTCCACCAAGTGGAGCACCCGCGCTTATTGAGTCGCGCGCCTAAACCGCGCACCTCTTTGGAAATCAGCATGTTGGATAATAGTGGGGGCGCGGTCGCGCTGTTGGAGGCACGCCCGCGGTGCTCTGGTGGCACGCCCGCGCTGGAGTCCGCGCTAAAACCGCGCCCCTCACTGTCTTCAAGATTTATTCGCAAGCATTCTGGGAGGAGCGCCCGCTCCAATAAGTGGAGCGCCCGCTCCGTCAAGTGGAGCGCTCGCGCCTATTGAGTTGCGCCCGCGCTGCTTTCTAGTTCTGCGGTTTTTGCTGACGGTTATTTCCTTTAATAAAAGGATGTTTTTATAAGATTGACATACACATAACTTTTCTCTCTTCCTCTCCAAAAGAAATTCTCCACATTTTTCTCTCAATCTTCTTGCAAACTATTATGTGAAAACTCTTGAAATTTAGCCTTTATATTGAATACTTCATCGTACTTAGATTCTTGTGCTAAGAACGAAGTTTGCTGTCAATTGTATCTCAAAGAGGATTTTCGGTTTAACCCAAGCACCGTGTGGGGGAAGTAAACCTCTTTTTAGGAAAGTGTTTACACGCCTTTGACAGTGTATCAAGGTTTGAGACTCAAGTGGTCATCGTTTTCTCATGTTCATGTTCATCATCATCAAGGATTGGAGTTGAGGTAAGTCTAAAATCTTTTACATTAGTGTTTTCATTTGTATTTTTTTGAAATACATTGTAAATTTGGTGTTTGGTTGTAATACTTTGACTAGTATTTGGTTAGTTGTATATTTGATTGTTATTATACACAATTTAGGTTTTGTTCCCACAAATTTATAAAGTAATTCTTAGTTATTTGAATTGCTGTAAAACCTAACAATCTAAAGAGGTTTAATCATCTTTAGCAAACATGTCTAGTGTGAAAGAATTGACCACAAATTTTGTTAAACTGAAAAAGTTTGACGGTGTGGAATTTCGAAGATGGAAGAAGAAGATGCATTTTCTTCTTACATCTTTGAATGTTTCTTATGTCATAAGTACTCCAAGGCCGGATGAACATGAGAATGAAACCTTGGAATCCGTTCGGGAGAGATCGAAGTGGGACAACGAAGATTTCATATGTCATGGTCACATTTTGAATGGGATGGAGGATGATCTTTTTGATGTCTACCAAAATGTATAATCGGCTAAGGAGCTTTGGGAGTCCTTGGAGAGAAAGTACATGGCGGAAGACGCTTCAAGTAAGAAATTTTTAGTTAGCATTTTAATAATTTTAAATTTGTTGATGGTCGGTCCATAATGGACCAATTTCATGAATTGCAACGTATCTATGGTAGCTTGGAACAACATGGGATAGCCATGAATGAATTATTTGTTGTTTCAAGTATTATAGACAAGTTACCCCCTAGTTGGAAGAATGTGAAACATGACTTGAAACATAAAAAGGAGGACATGACATTGTCCGGTTTGGACACCCATCTTCAAATTGAAGAGGGGATTCGTGCCATGGAAGGTGCTAAGGATGGAAATCCTAGCACATCTACCGTTAATATGGTAGATGAAGGAAGAGCTAGTACATCTACTAGTGGAAAGAGAAAGAATAACTATTCTTTCAAGAATAAGTCCAATAAGAAAATGACAAGTAACAAGTTTACTTGTTGGGAATGCGGTAAAGTTGGTCACCGCAAGAAGGATTGTTTTTCTTTTAAGAGAAGAATGGAGAAATCCAAGGAGGGCCGTGCTACTGAAAGCAAGGACCCATCCATCAAAGGTAATCCATTTCATGAGGCTGAATTTAATTCCGGTTTGGACTTAAATGCAACGGGTCCTAACATTTTTATGGTGCAGGATGATGACTTATGGTGGATTGATTCGGGGGCTTCAAGGCATGTGTGCAAGAGTAAACATTGGTTCAAAACCTTTCAAAAGGTTGTTGATGGAGAAGACCTCTACATGGGGAACAACTCTACCATCAAGGTTCTTGGAAGAGGACAAGTTGAGCTAGCGTTTAGTTTGGGGATTGCAATTATTCTTAGGAATGTTTTGTATGCTCCTGAAATTATTAGGAATCTTGTATCCGGGCCTACCCTTAATAGTCTTGGCTATAAACTTGTATTTGAAGCTAATAGATGCATTATTACTAGGGGTGTAACATTTGTTGGTCGTTGTTATTTGGATAATGGTTTGTTTAAACTCTCATTGAAAGAGAGTGTTGTTTTGGATAATTTATGTTTGAATGTTGATGTCAATGACAATCATGTTGGTTTGAATTTGTTTGATTTATGACATTCTAGGTTAGGACATGTGAATTATAATAAAATGCTTTTCATGTCAAAACAAGAATTGATACCTTCTTGTGATATTTCTCCTAATAAATGTTCTACTTGCATGTTAAACAAGATTACTAGAACTCCTTTTAAGAGAGTTGAGAGAAGTTCTAATATTTTAGAACTGATCCATAGTGACTTGTGTGATTTTCATAGTACTCCTTCTTTGGGGAATAAAAGATACATGATTACGTTTATAGATGATTATTCTAGGTTTTGTTATGTGTATCTTTTACACTCCAAAGATGAAGCTTTAATAAAGTTTGATATTTATAAAAGGGAAGTAGAACTGCAAGTAGAATCATTAATTAAGAGAATAATAACTAATAAGGGAGGGGAATATTATGATCCAGCTTATTTCCAATCTTTGGGTATAATTCACGAGACTACAGTGAGTTATGCACCACAATCAAATGGTGTAGCTGAAAGGAAAATAGAACCCTTGAAGAAATGGTTAATTCCATGTTATCTTACTCTGGTTTGAGTGAAGGGTTCTGGGGTGAAGCAATGTTGACAGCTTGTCACATTCTTAATCGGGTTTCCACTAAGGGAAAACAATCTACTCCTTATGAACTTTGGTACAAAAGAAAGCCAAACTTGAAGTATTTCAAGGTTTGTGGTTGTAGGGCAATCGTAAGAGTGCCTGGCAACAAGAAAAGAAAGCTCGGTGAAAGGAGCTTAGATTGCATTTTTATAGGTTATGCTGAGCATAGAAAAACCTATAGGTTCTATGTAATAGAACAAAATGACTATATATCGATTCATTCGGTTATTGAGTCAAGAGATGCAATTTTTGATGAAAAACGGTTTTCATCAATGAGTAGACCAAAAGATCTACGAATCAGTGCCAATGATAGGGAGATAGTAGAGTTGAATGATCAACTTGAATCTCATGAAGATACATTCGATAATGAGAATGTTGAAACTTCTCAAGTTAGGAGAATTGCTAGGGAAAGAAAAACTAGGAACCCTCTTGATGACTTTATAATTTATTTAGTCGAGGGTTCTAGGGATGTCCTTAGTTTTACTATTCCATATTGTTTTAATGTGGATAGTGATCCAAAGAGTTATAGCGAGGTCATTTCTTCTCAAGATAGTGCATTTTGGAAGGAAGCTATAAATGATGAGATGGATTCCATCATGGGAAATAATACATGGGTCTTAGAGGATTTACCTCCCGGTTGCAAACCTCTTGGTTGCAAGTGGATTTTCACTAGGAAAAGGAGACCAGATGGGTCCATAGTGAAATTTAAAGCCAAATTGGTTATCCAAGGCTTTAGGCAAAAGCATGGTGTTGATTATTTCGATACCTATGCACCGGTTGCAAGAATTACCTCTATAAGGTTATTGATTGCAATGGATTCGGTATATAATCTAGTGATTCATCAAATGGATGTCAAGACAGAATTCCTTTATGGAGATCTAGAGGAAGAAGTGTATATGAAACAACCCGAAGGGTTTGTTTTGGAAGGACAGGAAAATAAGGCGTGTAAATTGGTTAAGTCATTGTATGGACTAAAACAAGCACCAAAGCAGTGGCATCGGATGACACGATTTTGTCCTTTGATTCAAAGTGAATCAAGCAGATAAGTGTATATATAGCAAATTTGATGACAAAGGTCATGGTGTCATCATTTGTTTATATGTTGATGATATGCTTATCTTTGGTACAAGTCTACAACAAGTAGAATTGACCAAGGAATTCTTATCCTCATCTTTTCAGATGAAGGATTTGGGGGAGGCAGATGTCATTTTGGGCATCAAGATTGTTAGAGACAATGGTAGACTTATTTTAAGTCAATCTCATTATATTGAGAAGATGATCAAACGATTTAATATGTTTGATAAGTGTCTCGTGAACACCCCCATGGAACCTAATGTTAAATTGGTTAAGAATTCGGGGAAAACGGTTTCCCAATTGGAATATTCAAGGATAATTGGATCCTTGATGTATGCCATGACTAGTACAAGACCAGATATTGCATTGGCTGTAGGGAAACTTAGTATATTTACTAGTAACCTAGGTGTACAACATTGGTTTGCAATTCGGAGGGTCTTGAGGTACCTTAAGGGTACGTTAGACCATGGTCTATCTTATAGTGGATTTCCTTCGGTTTTAGAAGGGTATTATGATGCAAGTTGGATCACTTACAAAGAGGATGGCTCTTTTGTTAGTGGTTGGGTATTCATGTTTGGGGGAGGTGCCATTTCATGG
This sequence comes from Chenopodium quinoa, assembly GCF_001683475.1. Taxonomy (NCBI): domain Eukaryota; kingdom Viridiplantae; phylum Streptophyta; class Magnoliopsida; order Caryophyllales; family Amaranthaceae; genus Chenopodium; species Chenopodium quinoa. Next base: position 1,930,901 of record NW_018743850.1, on the reverse strand, counting down.
TCTTCCAAGAAACAAACTTGCATTGCTGACTCCACTATGGCAGCGGAGTTTATTGCTCTTGCTTCAGCTAGTAAGGAAGCTGAGTGGTTGAGGAATCTCATGATAGAATTGCCTTTATTGCCAAAGTCAATGCCACCGGTGGCAATCCATTGTGATTCTAATTCGGCGTTGATAAAGACCTATAGTCAAGTGTATAATGGTAAGTCTCGGCATATTTCACTTAGGCATAGCCTAGTGAAAGAGCTTATCAATGATGGGATCATAAGTCTTGACTATGTTCCAACAAAATTAAATTTGGCGGACTATTTTACTAAAGCAATGCCAAGGCATTCCGTCATATTTGCTATGAATGGAATGGGTTTATGTCCAAAAACACGAATTTGTGAAACCCAATCTAACGCTTGAAGAAACATCAAGTCTTAGATTCAATGTGGTTGAATTGCAATTTTGTTGTTTGTTAGCAATGTTTGTGATCCATATTGTTATGATACTTGTGATGTTAAAGGTAGCGTCTATTTAAAGTTCTCAAAGATTTAGATTTGAGAAGCTCTAAATGAAGGTGTCTTATCACAAGGGCACTATTACGTATATGAGAACCTACCTATATAAGTTCGAAGTTTAGCCGCTTCAAGAAGTCTAAATGGACATATAGACTTTGATGAACTTATGAAAGATACGGACACATGGCTGTTCAAAAGTGTCAAGTGATGATTAATTCGATTTGTCTTGTGTGTACTTCACCTTCGAATGGTTGGATATATCCGTGTGATTCAATCCGTATGGAAATCATGGGATATGATCATCGTTAAGTGTGTTGTACTAGGTGTCAATTCAATCCGTAGGGACATTGGCATTGATGCATAAGATGTGCTAAATTGATAGAAGTGGAGAATGTTTTAAAGGAACACTCTAAATGGGGGAGGATTGTTGATGATTTAGAGTGTTTTATGGTGCGTGCCGGCACCCATGTTAAGCGCGCCCGCGCCAGGTAGGCGCGGCAGAGATGAGAGCGCGCCTAAACCGCGCACCTCTTTGGAAATCAGCATGTTGGATAATAGTGGGGGCGCGGTCGCGCTGTTGGAGGCACGCCCGCGGTGCTCTGGTGGCACGCCCGCGCTGGAGTCCGCGCTAAAACCGCGCCCCTCACTGTCTTCAAGATTTATTTGCAAGCATTCTGGGAGGAGCGCCCGCTCCAATAAGTGGAGCGCCCGCTCCGTCAAGTGGAGCGCTCGCGCCTATTGAGTTGCGCCCGCGCTGCTTTCCAGTTCTGCGGTTTTTGCTGACGGTTATTTCCTTTAATAAAAGGATGTTTTTATAAGATCGACATACACAAAACTTTTCTCTCTTCCTCTCCAAAAGAAATTCTCCACATTTTTCTCTCAATCTTCTTGCAAACTATTGTGAGAAAACTCTTGAAATTTAGCCTTTATTGTGAATTCTTCATCGTACTTCGATTCTTGTGCTAAGAACAAAGTTTGCTGTCGATTGTATCTCAAAGAGAATTTTCGGTTTAACCCAAGCACCGTGTGGGGGAAGTAAACCTCTTTAGGAAAGTGTTTACACGCCTTTGACAGTGTATTAAGGTTTGAGACTCAAGTGGTCATCGTTTTCTCATATTCATGTTCATTATCATCAAGGATTGGAGTTAAGGCAAGTCTAAAATCTTTTACATTAGTGTTTTCATTTGTATTTTTCTGAAATACATTGTAAATTTGGTGTTTGGTTGTAATACTTTGACTAGTATTTGGTTAGTTGTATAATTGATTGTAATTATACACAATTTAGGTTTTGTTCCCACAAATTTTTAAGTAATTCTTAGTTATTTGAATTGCTGTAAAACCTAACACACTATACATTTTTGAATAAAAAAAATAATTGCCACTCATTTTTACACAAATGATAAAACTATTTTTTTTATGCGTAATAACAAAATATTTAAATCGTGCAACGCACGAGTCTAATCTAATATAATCGAAAGTCAAATGTATTTAATTAACAATCCCAATTGAATCTAATCTAATCGAAAAATCAAATCCAATTAACAATCCTAATTGAATCTAATTGAAAGAAAAATGCATTTAATTAACAATCCTAATTGAAAGTCAAATCCAATTAACAATCCTTATTGAATCTAATTCAAAGTCAAATCCATTTAGCAATCCTAATTTAATCTAATTCAAGGTCAAATCCAATTACAATCATAATTGAATCTAATCGAAAAATCAAATCCAATTAACAATCATAATTGAATCTAATTGAAAGTAAAATGCATTTAACAGTCCTAATTGAACCTAATTGAAAGTTCAATCCAATTAACAATCCTTATTGAATCTAATTCAAAGTCAAATCCAATTAACAATCCTAATTGAAGCTAATTGAAAGTCAAATCCAATTAACAATCCTAATTGAAGCTAATCCAATTAACGAACCTAATTTATTCTAATTGAAAATCAAATGCATTTAACAATCCTAATTGATTCTTTTTGAAAGTCAAATCCAATTAACAATCCTTATTGAATCCAATTTAAAGTCAAATTCAATCAACAATCCTAATTGAATCTAATTAAAAGTCAAATCCAATTAAAAATCCTAATTGAATGATTTGAATAAACTACATTTAACAATCCTAGTTGAATCTAATTGAAAGTCAAATCCAATTAACAATCCTAATTGAATCTAACTAAAAGTCAATTGCATTTAACAATCCTAATGAATCTAAATAAAAGTTAAATCTAATTAAAAAATCTAATTGAATCTAATTTTACTGTTATTTTCATAATTCAAATTCTTGTTGTCAAGTTGTATGTGAATTACTGTCCAATTCTCTTTTTTATTCACAGTATGTTATTGTCATTATAGAATTTTTTTTGTCTATAGTCTACTATTACTGTCAAACCATTATGCTTTGTAATTGAGATCCAATGTCAAACATTTAAACTTTCTTATTTTCTTCATAATTAGTCATATCTCACTAATTAGTCATATCATAATCCTCCGAAGTCCCTAAATTGATGGGTTGTCCCTCCCCTTTTAATTGTTGGCTGGCCCACTAATTTTTGGCATTTACTCCTTTATTATTCTAAACCGATATATTCTCTCTCCCTCCATCATCAATATTTTGGGCTCTTGAGCTGTATCTATGTAGCTCTTCATGAATAAATATGATTGTTCTTTTATTTTATTGAATGAATGTAATTGGTCTATTTTGGGAGTTTGGATTGCTGACATGGACTTTTCTCTTTTTTCTATTTTCACCATATAATAGTCCCATGTGCTTTTTACTTCTAATTGTTTATTTTAAGGAATCTTCATCTATCTTAATTTCTGTGAAAAATCTCTAATAGGTTTTGTATTGTGTGACGGAGGGAGTACTTAACTATGGGATGGTTAGATTTTAAATGTTATGTGTATGTATAATTAACTAAACGAATCAATGATACCTTGTTAAGTTGTTAATCATTAATGTCTTATTTCACTATACAAATCAAACTACGGAGTACTTTGTAATATCTTAATAATTTTATGTAAATAAATAATGATAATTTTTCCATACTTAATCACAATATCAATTATCAAACTAACAAGAAGTAGTATGCTCATGAATTCAAAAATTCTAATGTAGTTATATAATCTAGAATTACAAATAATTATAAAATGAATCTTAATTATCAGCCTTGTTGACTAATCAAGTATCGAATTATCGAATTGCAAATTTCGATGTTACTACAACTCATCAAATCATGATTATGATGCTATCACCAAAACAATTAAAAAAGAAGTAGATAATAACCTGATAATGAAACAATAATATATTATTAAACGATAAATTCTTATAATCTACTTCGTAATAAACTAGCAAGATAAGTATGAATAAACTGGCAACATAACATGATATGTATATATAGAATCAATGAGGATTTGTATATAATATGATGCCTAAAAATGAAGTGATGAAGTCTCGGCTTGATATAAAATGAAACTTGTTAACTAGCAAAAGGTTAAAAGCACTGTCATATTTAAAACCAAACCCGTTTAACTGCCCGAAACCAACCGACCCAAATGAGAACCGAACCAATTTTTTTATTACCGAAAACCGACCTTAACCGTTTTTTAGTAAACCCGAAACCTAACTGATCCAAATAATGTTAAATTGTATAAGAACCAAACCCGTTAACAAATCGAACTAGTTCTAAACCAAACTGAAATAAAACTAAACCGAAAAAAACCGGGCCGTTAACAAACCGCAACCCGTCTACACCTAACCGTTTAAAGTCAAATCGAATTTAAATCGCTTAAGAGTAAATCGAAAACGAACTGAACCGATAATAATTTAAACCGAACCGAAAGCGATTCCAAACAGACCCGATTTCAAACCGAACCGAAACCGAATTGTCAAACCGTTTTGACAGTGCTAGTCATATCCATTACCATTGTTGGTTTAAATTGTATTGGTAATGACTACTTTTAAGATGCATTGTCATTTATGATTATGAAGCACAAAGTAGATAGTTATAAAAGAGTCTTTTCAAGAGGAGCTCATTGATGCTTATTTGAATTACATGGTCTTTTGTTAAAATTGATTATTATGTTGAACGACAATAAATTACAATTTGAATCACCTCTTTCATGCATGTTTTGAATTCATGCTTGAATTCATATCATGATTTGAATTGATTGTCATATATTGATATTGTTTTGTTATTGTTTCTGTTGTTATTATTAAAGAGTCCTTGTCATATTAGATGTTGCTATTGTTATTTGTGTTTGTTTTATTCTCATTTTGCGTGATGTTATGTTTGTTTTATTGTCATTTTGCCTATTGTTATGGTTATTTTTAGTCATTCGATGGTTATATTTTTGTCAACTTATACTTAGTTATTGTTATTTTTGTTTTGTTATTGTAAATTTCATGTTATAATTACAAGAATACAGAAGTTTTTTTTGGTCAATACATTTAATTTACTGGACTTATTTTGAGATGTTCAATACTTGAATATTTTTCCCAATTTCATAGTCCAGGAGCAAAATTTACACAGTGACACAACTTATATAACCAAAATGGGTACAACTTATATTACCAAAATGTGCACCGCACTTAAAAGTTGATTTCCAAATAGGCCAACATTCCATAGTAGTCTATCTAGTGGTTTACAGCAAAAAGTGTTTAATTAACTGTAACACATCTTCCCTAGCCTCGTTAAATTCTAACATTAAGTCTTCACACTAGATCCATGACCTTTCAAATGGAATATCTGTAACCTGTGAATGACCAACACCAAGTCAATACACACATTTGTAACATAATCAATAAAAACCTCAAACATAACTCAGAATATGAATAGACTAACTTCTTCCAATTCGGTGACACTGTGGTACAATTATTCACCTTTTTTTGCTTATGAAAGTTTGCTACAATTGTCCCACTATTATTTTTCGAGTTATCATATCACAATATACAAAACAAGCATAATAAAGAGTAAAAGTGCAATTTTATTTATCACCAAAATCATCAAACTACTTTATCTTAGAAACAAATACTTCCTCCATTCTAGTAATATTCCAACAATTATACTTTTACACAATTTATCACGCTTGTTTGACCACATATTATGATTTTTATATAAAGTAAAATATAGTAATGTAGGATCTTGTTAGATTCGTCTCGTAAAATATTTTCACAATATCAGCTTTTTATAATTTTTACTCTTATATAATTATAGATATTTAGCATATAAAATGTGTTTTGGGATGCGTAATTTCATCCTTGTTATAATATTTGTGGAGTAGAGGAAGTATAAGGTCATGTGAATTACATAACTCAACATACTTAGATACAACAAATTATGTTGTTTGTGATAGAGGAAGGAGTGCATGAGGGATGAAACAATTAAGATGAACCACAAAAGAGAGAAAGTGAAATACCACAAAACATAGATACTCAAATACCATAGCAGAAAAGTTGTCTCTGGCAAAAAAATTCAAATACTATCTCTATGGCAGGCTAGAAACTTTAACATGTACAACCATCAAGTAATAATCACATCAACACATCAAGTAATGAAAAGATTACAAGTACACTTAAACCCCAAACATATGCATAACAGTGGCACAAAACATGCTTAAGAGTGGCACAAAGCATGCTTAATAATGGCACAAACACTTACTTACCACATACATAACAAGATCAAATTTCTTTTTACCATGATTTAAATTCACACCACCTATCCGAGGGTTCTTTTTAGCTTAGGGCCAACCACCTCCGAATTCTCGCTTTCATCCTATGTGTCTAAAGTACTCTTATTTTTCCTTTTGCAATTGTTCTCTTTTCTTCTGCGTTTCTATTTTCTTCTGCATTTCGTTTTGCTTCCTAATTTGTTCTTGATTCTCATATAAAACTAACACTTCCTAGTCATACTTTCAGAATCTGCACTATAGCTTTCACATTCTGATGATTCTGCATCTGAATTTGGAAAGAATTCAAAATCACTATCCGACATTGAAACATTACCATCATCAATGTCTTCGATCCACAACCTTTTGCTTTTTATGCTTTTCCAATTTACCATCCCCCGCACATCCAAGAAACACACAATTTTACTCAAATATATAAACCTAAACACCACATCAACCTAATTACATTCCAAAACAGAAAAAGACAATTCCTAACATCAATACAGACCTGCTGTCATACTTCACAATTACCAACTACATTATTTTAAATTTTAAGTGAAACTGGGTGAATTTCAACTACATTCCACTAAAGTTCTTCCACATTTAAACTAAAATTCAACTACATTATTCTAAATTTACCAGAATTCTATAATTCATTACTCCCCAAGATCAGATTGTTTTCGTACTTAATACACACGCTAACAGAAATTCATAGAAATTCAACTCCGCAAAAATGTAACCAACTACATTATTGTAATTAAAGTCAAAATAAGTGAACTTCAACTAAACAAAAATTTAACTACAACTACATTATTGTAAATCTAACAGAAATCTACTATAATTCAACTAATTCTAAACTTAAACTAATTTAAATGAATTATTGTCATATTCAACTAATTCAAAGTCATATTCAACTAATTCAAAACCAAATTAAACTAATTCAAAGTCATTCTAATCCATTATACTAAATCATAGATTCGCAACCCCTAAAACCCAAAATTCGCAAAAAATTAGTAACACTAAACCATTTATTCACAAACCAAACACAATACATAAATACATCTACAGTACACCCTAGAAATTCAGACAGAAATTCACACCAAATTTCGCAAACAAAGAGCAAACTGAAATCAAAAGGCCTAACCTTGTCCCCGCTATATTTGTAATGGAAACCTTCGACGGAGCCTAGCCAAAAACACAAAATTCACAAAAGAGCCTTCTTCTTCAGAACTAGTTAGTCTCCTTTTCTTCTCCTGAGTAGTTTAAGTATTGAAGAAGCTGAAAAAAAGAGAATATGAAGAAGTTGAAGAGAAGAGAAGTGGGAAATAAACCTAACGGGATCTAAAATAAAGCAGGGATAGCAAATTACTCCCTCCGTTTTTAAATACTTGCTCCACTTTTCATTTTCGGTCGTTTTTAAATACTTGCTCCATTTCCTTATTTGAAAAACTTTTACAATATTTAATTCATTTTTCTCAACTAGTGGACCCAATATAAATCATATTTTATTAATTTCATACTATCTCTCCTCCAATTCTCTTAACTACTTTTACTTTTTACAATTTTTGTTTCTTCCACCTACCCCACTACTGCCATATTTTATTACTTTTTTCAATTTCTCCTAAAACTCCGCGCATGGAGAAATAGAGCAAGTATTTAAAAATGGAGGGAGTATATATTAGTACTTTTATACATATAGCATAGTTCCAATACATACAACTTAAGTTTAAAGCCATGTGAATTTACCTTTTTATCCTTGTGCTGAGATTCGCTCCTAAACCATTCTGCTTAACTTTTGAATTGAAACCAAGATTTAGAAATTCAACCTTTTTTATCACCAGACATTTCAACCAATCTCATGTCAACTGACCTTACATTTTTTCTATGCCGTACTCCATGCTCACAACGTGTTCGCCAAAATGTCCAAGAGATTATTTTTCGCAGGTAAACTTCATAAATCACTATCAAAGTTTGTATGCTAATTAAATTCCACCCCTGTATGAAATCTTGTCTCCTTATTAATTAATTATGTACTTCGTATTTGATTAAATTAAATTGTGTTATATACGAAGTACATGATCATTGTCACTCACCAAAGTTAACACACTTATCTTTTCAACTCCCTTATATCCACGGTATATATTATATGGTACATAGTCGAATAACGTTTCAAAAATAATTGTGAACACCTTGAATTTTATGTCCGGATGCGATTTAGGATGGTAGTTAGGGATCAACGGATGATTAATTTGCCGATAATTTCATTAAAGTGTTAGGCAAGCGGAGATTTTTGTACTACATTCACTAATTAGGCATTTGTGATCTGCATGCTCCAACTTGATTGGAGATGTTAAAACTTATTAGATTGTATTGTGATTAATTAGTTTGGGCCACATATATGGGCTTGGATTGTGCTTGTTAAGAAACGGCAAGGCCTATACGTATACATTAGGTTGTAGTTATACAAATGTACAATATTCATACGTGATGTTTGTTTATGAAATCAATTTACACAAAACTTAGCACCTGCCGAGTTCAGTGTATGCTTGTAAAGTTGTAATCTTTTTTACTCGAATTAAGTGCTTGTTTGGGTGGAAGGTATTTTCCTTGGAAATGGAAATTTTTAGGCAATAGGTAAATTATGTTGTGTTTGGTTAGAAATTTCCTAGAAAATGAAATTTCTAAGGAAAATGTAAATTCTCACGTAACATGAAAAATAACTCACCAAGGCCCTCCTAGGTGAGTAAATTCCTACAATACATAGAAAATACTAATTTCCATAATGTCAACCAAACACTTTTCCACATATTTTATGCTTAACTTCCCATGGTATATGATTTCATGGGAAATAATTTCCCATGTTGAACCAAACAAGCACTTGTGTTAAGATCTTGACACACAGGTATGAACACCACAGCGAAGTCATAGAAAATTTTAACAAAATAGCGAAGTCAGAGTTACATAGCTGGTAATGTTTACTGACAGCAGCTGCAAATGCTTGCACTCAGTATCTCCAGATCAGTAGTCAATATAACGTGGCGTTCAGTACACATGATTGGCTTTAGGAGTGCTTCTACTGTTGTACTTGTACATGAGATTATGCTTGCATCTAAATTCTAAAAGTGCTGTGATTGTGCATTTGTTCTGTAATTGTAGAGCTGGTGCCTGGTAGAGACTTAGACAAAATATTTTTCCATCTGTTTCAGATAGTGACGGCTAGCGCCTAGCAGTGTTTTCATGTCAGGGAATTTCCATCAACGAAAACACGATTGAGGGTTTAAAATTCATCCTGGATTGGATTTGAATGGTCTCTTTGATGCTTTTACGAGGTTTTAACTTGTAAGACCTAGAATTAGCTTCTGCACTTTACTTCTTTTTTGGTTTGATATCATGCTTGTTCTGAACCACAATCCTCATGTTCCCTGGAAGTGTTTGCTGCCTGTTCAAATTGCCTGATACTTAATGTTTTTTCTTTTGGAATGGAACATGTTTTGTCAAAAATGGATCATGGTTGTATATATATTCTTATGTGGTGTTTATAAAAGGCAAAAGAATTCAATTTACACAAGACTTTTTGCACCTTCCAATTTCAGTATCACTTGTAATCTGTACGTGTTACTCGAATCAAGTACCTGTGTGCTGTGTTGGAATCTTAGCCCTTAGTCATAAGTATGGAAAATTCGATACTTTATTTTACAAAATTTCCGAGTTGGAGTATTGTAGCTGGTAATATTTACTAACAGCAGCTGCTATTCTGCTAACGCTTGCACTCAGTATCAGATCAGTGGTTAATATAATGTGCCGTTCAGTACACATAATTGGCTTTCAGAGCAATTTTACTTGAGATTATGCTTGTATCTATAATTGTTATAATTGTGGATTTGTGCTGTAATTTTAAAGCTGGTAGAAGCTTAGACAAAGTATTATTCCATCTGTTTCAGATAGTGACGGGTGTGACGGCTAGTTGGCTAGCAGTGCATTCATGTGAGAGAATCTCCATCATCAAAAATATAGTTGAGGATCTAAATTCATCCTGGCCTATATGAGTGGTCCCTTTTATGCTACTATGAGGTTGTAAGTCCCAGAATCACTTTCTGCTCTTTAATTACTTATTTTCTGGACTGATATCTTTGTAGTTCTGAACCACAATCTTCATGTTCCCTGGATCGGAAGTGTTTCCTGCCTGTTCAAACTGTGTGATGTTTTGTGTTTTTTCTTGTGGACTGGAACATATTTTATCAAATGGATTATGATGTGTTGTGAATTGCGAAGGTAGAGTTTGATTAAATATTGTCTGAGTATAGCCAATTGAAAGCAGCGCATTGTTAAATATTGGTGAAAGAGCAGTTATCTTACGTAAGACAAGTAACAGATATGGGAGTCAGGAGGCTGAAGTTTTGTAATGGAATCAGAGCAAGTATTAAAGTGGTACAGCCTGATGCTCCCTAATCATATGGTCAAACTAGGACGAATTTCAGAAGGATATAGGATTATAGGGTGTTCTTATATGGGGATACCTACTGTACTGAATATTTGGTGGCATTTTAACATATTATAGAGTAACTTGCTTCATCCTAATATACCTGTCTTGCTATTGGTGAAATCAAGCTGAAATTACTCTAGGATTCTGTTGGTGAACTATATACCATGTGAGAAAGCTTGCCTATTTGGAGACAATCCACAATAATAAAGCACAATGTATACAATGTACACATTCTTTACAGCAAACTTTGCTGCCAAAATCTGGTTTCTTCTACTATGAGTGACTTATTTATGGGAAATACTTACAAAAAACGATATGGCTATTGCCTTCCGGTCTCAGGGAGGCAGCTGTTTTCAGGTCTATTTATGGCCTCCGATTCTTCTTCCATTGAATATGCAACAGCTAAGTAGGAATCTATTGCTGCGCCTGCATAAGAAAGAGCATCACTTTAGTAAAGTGAAACAAACAATCAATTTATTTTTTCATATAAAAAGCAAAGTTCATCTTGCAGGAATAAAAAGGAAGATCTTTTTCAGGTCAATTTAATAAAAGGGAGGATCCTTCAGGAATAAAAAGAGATCCCATTGAATATAACTAGCAATGCTGGGAGGATAAGGGGGATGGAAAGTCGAAAGAAAGGGAAAGGAGAACCAATGTATCCATCCAATTCCCTCTCTTAAAATGGATCCTTTACTTTCCTTCACCTTTCATGGTCTTTAATTTACCTCAATCGATCATACATCATGATCTTCAATTCTCCTTATACAATCATACAGTAAATCTGAAAAAAATGCGTACAACTATTGCATCTCTTCTCCCCTGCAGAAGTGCAGAGATTTAGCCTGGGGTCTAAGGCTTAGGATATCAGTATATCACTTATTGATTGCATTTCAAATGTAAAGGACGTTTGAACTTAAGCCTAACACACCCTTTTTCTTTTTGTCTTTTGGATCCTATATTGGGAAGTGTTGAATGGCCTACATCTAAATCCAAAGCTGAAATATACTCATTCTTTTGAAATGATATGTTACAGATATTTTTGTGTCTTGTAGATTGAAATTTCGTTTGTTCTGATTCATGCTTTATTAATCCTGTTTTTCATTCAGGGAAATCCTAGATGACTCGAAAAAAAAGATGTGCTAGATCAATTTAATTCTTCATTTGAATTAAATGAATAAAGTCCTTGTCCAGATCAAATAAAATTGCACACCCAAATGCAAAGGAATGAAAAGAATGCAAATATAGAACTCTAAATGGATTAAAAGGATGTGCATAATGAACCATTAGCAAACATAAAAGCTTTCAAAGTATACCTTCCATTGCTGCTATTGCTCCGACTGCTGCTACTGCTGCTGCGACTGCTGATGCTATGGCTATTCAGACCATTGCTGTTTTCGCTCTCACTTGAGATGCACGATTTTCTCTTCCACCAGTCTTTCTCACCAACCTTCCCTGGTCCAGCAGATGATGAATCTGCTTTTGGCATCGGTGCTACCTTGAAGCTACTAGCAGCAGTCAAGTTTTTCTTGCTTTTCCTTGTTCCTAAAATCGGAAACACTGATGTCTTCAGAAGAAACTTCCCATTATCAACACTCCTACTCCTCACCATCTTCTTTTTGCTCTCGCTCTTTTTAACTTTCTTGCTACTGCTCTTCTTCTGCTTCTTTGTCTCTTTAGCCTTGGTAGTCTCCTTGTTTGGCTTCTTTTCTTCAGGAATTTGAATTTCCTTCTCCTTCTCCTTCTGCATCTGCAACTCGGGTTTCTGATCAACTATGTCTCTCAAAGACAGCTCGTAGTAGCTCTCAGGCAAGTCCCGAACCATGTCCATTAGCTCTTTCCGACCTTTGGCTATTGCCTGAGTCCTCGAAGAAGGCGACATCATCTGATACTGTTGCTGGTTTAAACTTGTTGGATTAGGAGGAGAATTAACAGCAGACTTAACACTTGTGGGATTCAAAGGAGCAAATTTAACAGACTTAGGACTAGAGGGATTCAGAGGAGGAGAATTAACAGCAGATGATGACTTAGGAGGACTACTGGGATACAAAGAAGAAGAATTTGCGGAGGTAGCAGTTGTGGTGTGATGCAGAGGAGAACGCAGCGACTTAGGACTTTTGGGAGAACTCGGCCTCCACAATCGCGGTGTGGAATCATCAGATTTATCATCCTCAACAACGTTGTTGACTGTAATAAACCTCAGACCTCCGTCATTTCTGTCCTGATGATCAGCTGCAGTAGTATTAGTACTACTGTCATAAGAGTTTACTCTGTCATCAGTAGCTTCCAAATTGAAGCTCTCATTATAAGATCTTAACCCCAAACTATCAACTTCAAAGCTATCATAAGATCGTAAACCCCCGGTACTATTCGCATCGGTGAAGCTATCATAAGATCCAATCCCTGAAGGAGAATTACTATTAGTAGTCTCTACAAAATTATCATAGGAAACAGTTTGCCTTCTAGGCCGGACACCATGACTGGACGGCCTAAAAGCGCCATAGCCTTCGTGTAAAAGGCCAACCGGATCGTATAAATGGATACGATTTTCAGGATGTTTGGTGCCTGAATCAATCATGGTGATGGTGAACTATGTGGGAATTCAGGAGGAAAGAGTAGAAAACAGAGGAGAAGAAGGGTGTTTTTGAGTTAGGTGGTTGTGTTGTAAAGGAGGGAATAATAATGTTGTGAAGGTAAAGATCATTACCAAAAAAATTGAGTTAAAAGTGAGTTTCTTTATATAAACAAAATCTTAAATGATTTCAGCAATGCGTGCGGTATGGTTCACAAAGTCAAGGTTGCTCTTCTAGATGGGTTAGACGTGGGGTCCTCTCTTAGCTAATTTTTTTCTTCGAAATTTGTTACTAATTTTGTTTTGTCACTGCCATAATGAAAAATAAAACGTATTACGCGTTCTCTATTGGGTCATCGTACGTAAGATATTTAATCGAAATTGAATGTTTTGATTTAGGAAAGTTATAAAACTCAAATTTCTCGATTCGAGACTACAAGATAGAAGGCATAAATGCTTTAACTAGATGTAATATTACAACGTTTTCTCGCAAATACGGCAGGGAGAAGAATGTAAGAGAATGTAAAAATTAAATCGAGTTTTTATTTAAAAGTATACCCTAATCGTGACCGTTGAGTTTTCACTCCTAGTTCAAAAGTGAAAAGCTCTAGTCAGTCATCGGTTAAAACTTTTAAATTTAGATTTTTATGGTTTTTTCCTCCTTGGCCAAAAAGTCTTGCTTCCATGTCTTCGTATAGTATGAATGTATGTATAATAGGCCAATTCTATTGGATGTTATAGGTGGCAATAAGTAGCTGATTAATTGGTCATCATCATGTAATAATGGTATGCCACTAAATATTTGGTACTGCATAATTTTCCACACATCACAATCACAAGAAATTGATTTGAAGCTTTTTTAAAACCTCTAGATTAGCTTTGGGACAGATCTAGCTTTACTTTCATCTTAATAATTCAGGCACTACAATAAATCGTGAATAAATGATAGTACTATTAAAGAAATTTTGTACTCATTGTGATAAAAGTCCTTAAACTTGTTTCTTGATATACTTATACTCTTTTCATTCAGAATTGGCTGTCATCTCAACGCTTCAAAATCAGACATGTACCACAAGTACTTTAATACGAAATTTACTTTATAAGGAGTAGTTGTTCTTTTTTCTTTTCCCTCCTTTATTTATTCTCCATCTCTCCATTAGTCATTTGGTTTATCCGTTTTGTGTGCCGGCTGGTCACATCGTGTGACCCCTTGCAAAATAACAAAGTAATCCTTATAGCGCTAACTCAGTAACCCCTGTAATACTTATCGGATAACCGCTTTAATATTGACCGAGTAACCCTTATAACACCGACGAAGAACCCCTTCATTAAGATTGACGAAGTAACCCTATGATAGTTGGCCACATCGTGTGGCTAGCCACATATAAGAATTTGTGTAGAAATTAAACTTGATTACACAAATTTCCATTTTAGAAAAAATGAGTTTTTTTTTTTTTTTTTTTTTTTTTTGTCATTTCCTAAAATAGTTTACATGACTATAATCATTGGATTGAGCCACGAAGGGCTATAGTATAATTGCAAATAATCTCAACTAGCACAAGTAATTCATTCTGAATTGTGATTGCACAAGCTTTGGGAGTTTGGACTGTTAATTACCTCCTTTGTTCATTTTTATTTGATCTAGACGAACACTATCTTCTTACCGTTACTTTTTACGAGTAATATATAGATTCATAAAGAAAGATGTGGTCACATGAGATCTTTTAGTGTCTTTTAAATAAAACATTATACTTCATATATTACCGTATTTGTTAGTAATTTTCACTTATTAATAATAAAAGACGAGATATATTAAATTATTAATTATATAGTTAACGTTATATATTGACAAGAGTGATAAATTAAACAAATCAATTTTATAGGTGATAATTATTATAAAAATCCCGATTTAAATCTTAGAATCTTACGATTTTACTATATATATACGATTCGATTTACAATTTTGTCCGATTTTACAAATTTTTCTTAACTAGCGAAACTTGTCTACAAAATTATTTATAAATATATAGTGTTAATTATTGGTTTTTTAATGGGTAAACAACTACTTTAATTTAAATATTAGGTTTCAAACTCATAATTTAAAAATATTTAATTAAATTTGAATATGACGTCTTGATTATGCATGTCCTAAAAAAACAATTTCCGATTTTGATAACTCTGGGTAATAACATAATAAAAATCTTTTGCAAAAAGCCAAAAGCTTTCTTATAACTTATCTTAGTTTTGTGACCCCAATGCAAGTTCGTACCTACCAAATCTCGTTCGGATAATCCTATGACTTGTAATTTTGGTAACACAGTATAGTTTATCTCATATTATCGGATTTTAGTCATTTTACTACGAAATATATGTGTTGCTTTGTGATATACGTATTGATGTATATAGGTTGGTACTTAATAAGTTAAAATGGTGCTTAAATATTTATTTATACTTTAAAATTTTTTGGTAGAAGGGAGAAATTAGAACATCGTTTTCTTGAGGTATATCATATCAGCTTTTAACAATTCAGTCATTTACTCCGTATAATGTGACCTCTAGTATAAAGTATCTTTGTCATTTAATTTGCTTCACGATAAATATGTATAATATCTAGATATAACGATTATTAGGTTTACAATTTTTTATATTATATGCAATGTGCGTAATCTTGTGAAAGGAGAAAATAGTAGGCTTTTGTACATATCTAAGAAAACTATTCTGTCATCTAGCAATGTTTCTCCATTTCTTTTAAAAATAATTAATTTGTATTACGACCTTTGAAGTTGTTTTAAAGCGAGGTTCATAAAATAATGTCAATAGTTATTATTATTAACTAGTTGAGCTGATATACTCGTGAAATTCAAGTATCTAAAAATAATGCAGGATGCATACTAAAAAAAAATGACAATTTCAGAGAAAAACTTAAAGAGTATGCAATTCCCAAAAGCCCTTCTTGTACTCCAGCTCAATTCTGCCTTCCATTTCCCAATCTAATTTTTTTTAAAAAAAATACTCGTACTAACAATAGTGTTAAACTATCAATTGATTTATTATAAAGATGTCAATAACAATATGGAGAATTTCAATAAGACTTTGGCTTTGTTTGGTTCAATACTAACTAGTAAAAGAAAAGAAGAGAAAGAAAGGAAAGGGAAAAGAAAGGTGATTTATTTTCCAATATTTGGTTAATGAAAGGAAATGAAAGGGAAAAAAAGGAAATTTATAATGTATAACTTTTAGTTTTCTCTTTCGAGTCGAATTCCTCCAATATTTGGAGGAAAGGAAAGCTAAAATTTTTTAAAGAGACTTTTCTTCCACTTCCCTTTTCTTTCCTTAGGATTCTCATGTCATTTATTCAACCAAACATAGGAACATGGTTAAATTCATTTCCTTTCTTTTCTTTTCCATCCAAATCCCTTTAACCATAAAGGCCCTTATCAAACATCTTAAAAGTATCGGATGGGGTAAAATTTTAAGCGAGTTAGGAGGTTCAAACCTAAAAGATTGAGACTGTATGATTTAATGACAAAAAGTGTACAGAACATCACTTAGAATAAACATGTTACTCATTATAGTACGTTATTGTCGTACGGGAAAACAATTGATCATGCATCTACACGACTACAGTCACCAAATTTAGCCTAATTAAGCTGCACTTATTGTTGTTACAAGTTACAAGCCATTGACTTGTGCTTGCTAGTTGCTTGGCTTACTTGTAAACCTAGGTATGGTAATAACAACATTCCTTGATTATTCCATCATTTTCAAGCTTCAATTAACTAGCAAACGGAATTACCTATAAAACGAGCTTAAATGACAAATTGACAAACTAGCAACAAAATAATACGGTTCGTCAATATTGTCATATCATGTTCTTCCTTTGCTCCCTAACAACTGCAAAAAGAAGATGTCAACAAATCAATTTAATTGAAGCAATACCATCTCAATTTCTAAAATTAAAGATTATGATACCCAAGTTGGTTGTATCAATTATCAATAAATACTCCGATTGAATTTAAAATCTCTACTCCAAGGAGTACGTGTCTCTTATAATTTTTATATATAAATTATCATAATTTCTCTTCTAATTGTAACAAATGCTAGTTTATTTTAAATTGCATTACATTATCTAACAATTTAATTAAAGCCTCCATACTCAACAAAATAATTACTATATGAAGTGACGCATGTTGTTAATTACTAGTAGGGGTGGTGGAGTCATATGCAACACAATTAGGCCCGTAATATCTCAAATACAAGTAACACATTTGATATTAGGGGTTGTTGTATTATATTAACCTTTGAATTTGGTTGATTTACGTCAAATTTGATTAAGTTAAATCGGATGATTTACGTGAGTCAAACTATTCAAATAAAGTAATAAGTATATTTTTATAAACTAATGTCAATGATTAATATTTCGGAGTATTATTTTGTTGTCCTAAGTTTTAGCAATCAAGAAGGCAATATTAACTAACAAATTCATTAATAAACGAGTCAATGATGGGTTAGTAGTAGTTGATTATAGTAATAGTAAAGGGAGTACCATTTCTAATGAACAAATTTCAAATGTAGATTATGATTATCAACGTTAATTACATAAACCAAAAGCAAAATCTTCCTCTTTTTCTAAAATCCACTTTATTTTTAATGAATTATTGGCCAAAAGCCTACAATTAGATTGATTAGATTAAGTAATTCAGGTGTAAATGAATGTGGACACCACTAACATGGGAAGAAATAACGCGCAAAGGAAGTAGCCGCAATTTTAATCATAATGTTTGCCATGATTAAATTTATTTATTTATTTTTTTAATTTAATTTTATTTTTTATACTAAGGTGGATTTTATCAAAATTCTATGATTTTGGATATAATATGATATGCGTGACGGCCATAATGGGGTAGACGTGTTCATGTCAAAGGATATTAACATAACTTAGGAGTATAAGAATATGAAATTATAAAGAAAATTAATTGATAATGATAGTAAAATTAAAAAATTAACAGTATACAAAAGAAGTGAACCGACTTTATAATAAAATATGAACGACTTTATCATTGAATTTGTGTCCACGGGTGTTGTTTCGTTTTCAATTGGGGTTGAAATGATGTTTTTTCAATTGTAGTATGTTTGTGACTCTGATATAATAATGTGAGTATGTGACTCTTGAATTGTGGAAATTCTATGGTGAACTCAGTTCTTTGATATTGGTCATCTTTTTTTTAAAAGAAAAAAAATCCCAAATGACATTAAAATAGATGAAATCCGTGCGATACACGGTTTGTTTGTATATTTTTACAACTAATATTTTTTTCGTATGTTTGTGATAAAATTTGGTACTTTATTTATTCGTTGTACTATATCATATTATTATTTAATATTTTAATTTTATTTATTTAAAATAAATTATGATTTTTCTCTCATTCGTTATATATTTAGATGAAATTCCTAATATCAAAAGATAATATTTTATATTTAATTAATTTAAATTTTAAAATCTCATTAGCTAATTTTACTTACGGCATTTGAGTTATTTAATTCTAAAAGAAATTACAAATATCTAATTTAATTGAAATTAATGCCTATTTATAATAATAACAAATCATAAGATGAAATCAATCCATGGAATAAATGATAAATGATGAATATTTTTTTTTTTGCTTGAAAAAGAGAAAGGATATACTTTTAATTTCAATAATTTTTTTCTTATTTTTTGTATCTAATCCAAAACTGTTTTTTTTTTTTTTAGAGAAAACAGATATTTTTTTAATTGAACGTGATTTTATTTTTTTTATTAGTATATTTTTATAAAATATTTTGTTATATCACTTGTCATATTTTCATTATCATTTTATCTAATCCAATTTTTATAATAAATTTAAATTTTTAATTTTACGTGACGCTTTAAAATAACAATCCTATGATAATCCTATACGTAACTCTCTAAAATACTAATCCTACATGGCGCTCTAATAATTTTTTAAAAATCAAAATCCTAGGTGGCGCTCTAAAAACTCGGGAAAAAACTCCCTTTATATATATATATATATATATATATATATATATATATATATATATATATATATATATATATATATATATATATATATATACGGGAAGGTTCCGCTGAAACAGAGCTTATGGTGAAACTAAAAACAAGCAATCTTAGCTTGGTTTGAGAGTTGTAAAATTTTTACTATCATCCCGTAGCGTAGCCGGTTTGGCTCCCGTTTTCAGAGTTTATAATGATATTTCTTTTGATAGAGCTTGGTTTGAGAGTTGTAAAATTTCTCATGTGAAGAAATGTTGTAATGCGGTAGCTCACTTAGTTGCAAGAGGTGATACGGGGAGGAACTCGGAGTTCATTAGCTTTGGGCCTTTCTCTCAAAGTCTTGTAACCTTAGCTACGACGTTGGACATGTCTTCTTAATAATATCAATCAAGCTTTGACTTTCAAAAAAAAAAAAAAAGACAAGCAATCTTAGCCATTGAATGTTCACTAGATAATCTGATGGTGTGAAACAACCCAGACGTCACTATATACAAAATAAGGTAATTATATCAAGTTTTATTTATTTTGATGACATTTACACCGAGGTCAATATATATAGAAATAAGGTAACTATATCAATTTTTATAATATTTACTTAGAGGTCACTATATATA
Organism: Chenopodium quinoa; assembly: GCF_001683475.1. Classification (NCBI taxonomy): domain Eukaryota; kingdom Viridiplantae; phylum Streptophyta; class Magnoliopsida; order Caryophyllales; family Amaranthaceae; genus Chenopodium; species Chenopodium quinoa. The sequence goes on along the minus strand of NW_018743850.1, from coordinate 1,911,009 downwards.
AAAATAGGGTAATTATATTAATTTTGACCACATTTACATAAAGGTCACTATATACAAAAATAAGGTAACTATATCAATTTTGACCACATTTATACAGTTGCCACTATATATAAAAATAACGAAGGTCACTATATATAAAAATAAGGAAATTATATCAATTTTGACAACATTGACCACTTTATATAGAAGTCACTATTTACAAAAATAAGGTAACTATCATCAGATAACTTCTCCTTCTTGTCATTAGATAACTTCTCCTGCTCCTGCTTATCATCAGATAATTTTGTAATAGCCAAATTGTGATTCTTCCAGGAACCATAAGCTATCCGATTCCAACGAATAAGCTTTCAGCTTCCAACAGTCTGTCAAAGCAAGCTTTTGAATCAGATATTATAAATTGTAGACAGTTAAGAACTTATTGAAATAAGCAAATAATTACCGTGTTTTACATTTAAAAGCAAAAACAAAAGCAAGGCAGTGATAATAACAAAATTTAGGATATCTAGCAATCTAGCATGCACTTATAGAATTAACGTATTATCCAAATCATTAAAATGGATTCGCATATGATATGTTGATATAGCATGAAACATAACAATTAAGTCTCCAATTGCTCAATTATATATAGAATACCAATTGACTTGGAGGTTAGGGGTGCTATAGAACAACATTAAACAGGCAGATAGTGCACTCAATCTTAGCAGCTAGGCCAAAAAATTCTAACACAGTACTAGACTGGAGAGCCTTTAATATAACATGGTTTATGTTTTTGTTGATTTGGAGTGAGCAGATATGTACGGGAACTCGAGGCAAAACTTAAAAGGATCTAGGGGACCAAAGGCACTCGAGTCAGTACAAAACCGTAATTACTGCTACATACAACTCACAATTGAATTTGTGACAAAAGAAAATCGACCCAAAATTACACAAAAAAACCTAATCTACTAAAATCAAGCAAAATCACACAAATGCAGCTCAGAACTACTCCACAAAACTGATTCAAATCAAAACTCAAAAAAATCTAGTCGAAAAATCAGTTTGATTTCCAAAAAAAACCCATAGAATATACCAAATTAAACAAAAATCATAAACGAAAAACTCACTTTTTTGAAGCTAACAACGAAATTGATGAAGATTGAAGCAAATTCTAATGGCGATTTTGATGGAAATTGAAGCAAATTCTTCAGTGTTTAGTGATTCACTTTTTTGGGAAAAGGAGAGAGAAAGAGTGAGATGGAGAACGCGAGAAGGAGGAGAGAGAAAAACAGAGTAAAAAAATAGAGGAGAGAGAAAGAATTATCAGATATCAAGAAACAAAACCCAACTTAAGATTAAATATCACCCGAATATAATCTCATCCGTTGATTAAAATTCATTGGTCTAGATTATCTGTTTTTAGTTTTCAGCTTTAGACTTTTTTTCACATGATTCATTCCCTATATATATATATAAACCCTTATGTGACCATATATATTTCGAATTGGGATCATCTGAGACCACATCCCTTATGTGAGAACCTTTTTATATGTGAGGACTCATTATAACCGTTGGATCAATTACATCCAATGACCACAATTAACCCTGGTCTAATGCGTTTTTTCTCTCTCCTTCTTCCTCTTTCACGCACAATTATCTCTCTTCTCCTTCCTCAGAAAATCGAAAATCCCAACAAATTTGAAAGATTTTAGAGAGAAAAGCAATACTATGGCAGTAGAAGAGCTTGAGAAATCAATGGCGGCAACTGAGATTGAAGACCAGAGAAAAGACGATGATGATTTGGAGGAAGGCAAGATTATCGACGACAACTCAAACGCCGAAAAACCGAGCAAATCAATCGCAACAAATCATCCTCTTGAGAATGCTTGGACTTTTTGGTTCGATAATATTACTACTAAATCAATACAAGTTGCTTGGGGTAGCTCTATTCGACCCATTTATACTTTCTCTACTGTTGAAGAATTCCGGAGGTTTCTCTTTTTATCTTTATTTTTCAATTTTATTAATTTAATGTGAATTTATTGAATTTGGTTGTTTGAATCTTTTTTTCATGTGGGTGATTGATTGATTATGTTCTTGATGTTGTACGCAAAGAAGCTTAGAATTGTGACTGCTTACAAGGTATTCGACGAAATGCCTCAATGAATTTTTTTTTTCAGTTTTCTTTCATTTTTGTTTTTTGTGTTTTTGTTTTCTGGTGTTGGATCTAAATATGAATATTTCAGAGCTCTAAATCTGAGTATAATTGATTGAGGTTATAATTTTGTTGCTTAAGCTTGCTGTGTAGATGATCTGAACTTCTGAAGTGTGTATATAGTTCAAATTGGGGGTTGTTATTCATAATGTACTATGCCAACTCTAAAAGCATGATGTAGTAAGTTTAGATAGTAAAATTGCAAAACGCAAGTTGCTGGTCACTGAGGCACTTAAAGATTATTGAAAAGTGCAGTGGACAATTGGGGTGTGGTTTATTCTTCTTATTTTTTACTCTATATTCCTTTTTTATTGCCACATTGAATCTTTATTACCACAGACCTGAAGTAAAGCTAATGATGTTCAGGTACTTTAAGTAGGCAGAGATATAATCAGATTCTTATAGTTAGTCAGGAAGTAAGTTACCTGTCGAAGAAAGATTGGAATATATTATACGTATTGCCAAACTTATATGTTCCACTTGAATGGGCTTAGACGAGCTTATATTCTGCAGTTCTATCTATATATATTGCCTTCATACTCTCTGTTGTGTCTTGTGTTTATGCAGATGATTATGCTATCATATTTTTGTAATTGTTACTCCTTACTCCGTATCTATTTAGGTTTTTATTGATCGTGAAGAACCTGCTTCTCTTTTCCTTCTTACTTTTCTAGTTGTTATCGCTGTTTTCCTAGTTTTTCTTTTAAAACTGGATGATGAAACATGTTTTGTGTCTGTTTCGGTAAGAAAACAATGGGGCCTTCGGCAGGCCCAAAATGAGTGAAGAAGACAAATCTCGGTCCAAGTAATGCTGGAGCCGAGGGTTTCCTGCACAACACAAAACACGTAAACTGGCCTCGGGGGTTGTGCCGAGGAAGGCCCCTCCGATGCCGAAGTCAATACGGTGTATATAATGGGAGGAAGAAAGCTGTGCAAGATAATTAATGCTTGAGGCTGATTGTGGATGAATGCAATTGTGTTGAAATGAAAGCTTTTATACCTTTGTCCATTGACTTGATTGGGCTTGATCAGCCAAATGGGCTGCCATTTGATTGGGCCTTGCTACTGCTGACTTGGCAAATGCATGGAGGGTTGAATCTTGAAGGCTGGGCTTCAACTATTTTCATTTATGGGCTGGGCCCAATTGTAAGTATTTTGGACCCCAAACAGTGTCTTTTAGTATCTGTATACTTTCAAATTAGACTTTCCACATAGTGACCAGCAGGATTGCAACACGCACTCTTTATACATCTGAGGCGCATTTATTCAGATATGCTCCCCTGATACTTGTTATATGTGCTTGCAGGATGAGAAGGAGTTAATAATAAAGATTGCACAGAAGCAATTCCGTATTTTGAGGAACGCAACAGAATTCAGATATGGCTACAAGCTTGTTGTAATGTTTCTGCGGCATTCACTTAGCTAGCTATATTTCTCCAACTCAAATCATCCTTTTTCCTTTTATAGATTGATGCAACTTTCTAAACCTTTTTACCTCAGTAGTTGTATTCTTTTGTGATTTAAAAACAATTAAGATCTGGGATTTTGTTTAATTGCAAGATAGTTTATCAATTTTTCTGCCATTTGACTGGGCCTTGCTACTGCTGACTTGGCAAATGCATGGAGGGTTGAACCTTGAAGGCTGGGCTTCAACTATTTTTATTTATGGGCTGGGCCCAATTGTAAGTATTTTGGACCCCAAACAACTTGCCCCCCAAACCCGATTCGTGAGGATAGCGGGTCAGGTTTGATCAGCTGAAGGACTTGGAGGAAAATGAATGAAAATAGTGTTTGAATATTTTTGATAATCCAATGCGGTTAAGGTAACCGTTAATGATGATTAGTGAACCTTAATGACGGTTAACTGATAATTATGGGGAAGTGGAGTGGATTACTAGATTTATTAGTGAGTGGGGAATACGAGCAGTTTTTGGAGTAAATGGGATTAAGGGGGTTATTAGTGGCGCGAATTACGAGAAATTGGTTTCCAGAAACTACTTAAGCCACTCGCCTCATAATTCTTCCCATTCCCAGTAAATTGTTTCGCAAATTCAGAATATTCGTCGAACCTGCCCATTTCCCAACTCTCTTTCTTCTAATTTCTCTGCAATCCGAAACTTCCAAGCGAAATCCGGTGCTCCGAAATTCAAGATCGGCAATTTCCGCACCGAACTAAGGTAATTTTTTCTGGATTCTCCTCAGCTCTCTTCAGCTTTCGAGTTACTTTTTCTAGGTTTTCTCTTTTCGAACTTCCCGTTCAACCCAAAATGGCCGGTGACCGGGGAAAAGCGCCGGCTAGGTCTGAGTCAAGCTCAGGAGAGGAAGAGGAGTTACCTCAGCTAATTTCGAGGCGGAGTCGCCCATTGGCGATGATGCCTTTCCTCAGCGGCCGAAACCCTAATGCGGGAGCGAGGGTCGCCGCTGCATCAAGCGAAGCTGCGCTGAGAGCAGTTCCTTTGTCTAGTGCCCCTCCTGCTGATATGGGTGAGGCTAGCACGTCTGGCCGAAGTGAGACGTCAGCGTCAAGGCCATTGACTCCCGAGGAAAGGGAGTGGACTGATAGGAGGGAGAATGAGGGCATAATGAGTGTTGCGCCCTATTCTTGGTGGATCGAGAACAGTGCCCAGTACCGCTTCGCCGAAAAAATTGAGATTTTCTACGGCATTCTTGAAGAAGACGGTTACTGGTGCCGAATGCCTAGTGCTAAAGACAGGATTCATCGGCCTCCTCCCGGATATATCGGGGTTTATACTCGGCAGCTGCAGTATGGGCTGCGATTTCCTGCTCACCCCTTCATCATCAAGCTGCTGAATGGGTACAACATATCCCTTTCTCAGCTAACTCCGGTCAGCATCCCAAGGATTATGACCTATCTCTGGGTCTGCTTGTTCTGTTGGTATGAGCCGAGCGTCCACTGTTTTCGCTGTACCCATAGGCTCGCGCTGAACACCCAGTCCAACAAGTGGCATGGCCGAGGGTGGTGGCAAATTGAGGACGAGAAGGGTTTCCTCTCGACCTATCCGAATGACACCTCGGACAAAGACTGGAGGGGGCAATGGATCTGGGTTAGGGCCCCCTCAGACGAAGAGCATCCGAACTATTTCGGTGGGCCCCGGTATTTAAGGAAGCCCGATCCGAAGATGGCTAGCATTGGCCCTGATGAGTTTATAGAGGCAGATCGTCGTCAGATGGAATTGTTTGGCCGAATAAAAGTGCCTGGGGCTACTGGCCGAATGGCGAATGTGCCGAAGAACTGGCTGCCTTGCTGCCATTACATCTTCCAAGAGAAGATGCTTGCTGTTGTCGGCCTCAGCCGAAGATACCAAGGCGGTAAGTGATTCGGCTGGGGCCGAGTCTTTTTAGTTATATGACTTTTCTTGCTTTCTGACTTGTGATTTCTAATTCCTTCAGCTGAGCTAACTTCTTTTTCTCTTTTCAGAGCTGTACGAGGAGAACTCGGGCATCAGCTACGAAGTTCTTGGGATTAGTGGGGAGAGGGTTCCACTCACTAATACGCCGAAGATCACTGAGTCTAAGGACCGACCTCTCAGCCTCAACCCAAGGAAGCTTCAAGTTGTCAGTGTCCTTGAGTACCAGCGGCAGAAGCCTTGGTATCGAAAAGTCGACCCCTTCTTCCACCATTCTGCTGAAGAAGCTGCTGCTGCTAGTATCGCCGCTGCAGCTCCTCAAGACGAAGCAGGACCTTCCACTTCAACTGCCGAGCCAGGAAGGGAAGCATCCGAGGAAAAAGACTCTGAAGACGAGCGCCTCTTGGCAACTTCGGTATGTTCTAAGTGTATTTTTCATTTTTTCGAGTAATTGTTCAAGTTCAAAGCTTCGGCATCTCTTCCTCTTTTCTTTTTTCTTTTACTTATGCTACTCCTTTCCCCCCCCCCTTCTGCTTCCAGTCTGACGAAGAAGAAGAGGAGGAAATCGTTGATCTCTCCGAAGCTTTCCCTGTCCCAGAACCTTCAGCAGACGAAGGGATGGCTGGTGAGAGGCGGAAGAGGCAGTTGATCCGTCCCGGGCAGTTTCGGGCTCTTCCTCTTCCCGAGAAGAGACCTCGGCTGGAGCAGGTCCAGCAAGAGGAAGCCAGAGAGGTTATTTCCCCTTCTGCTGATGCTGCAGCTGAGAGGGAAACTGAAATGAGAACGCCCCCCATCTCTCCGGGCCACGTGGCCAATGACTTTTCCGAAGAGGTCCGGAGAGAGGCTGATGCACTGCTCGTCCATGCTGAGGACGAAGTGCTTGATGAGAATGCGGGTCAGCCGCGGGTAGTTGAGGTAGAGGCCGAAGGAGATGAGGCCAAAAATGTTGATGCGCCGTCTACCTCAGCTGCTGGTTCTTTTAGGACTTTCCAGCCCTCTGAGATGGGGTTCGGCTCAGCGCCCTTGGTCCCTATTCCTAGCCATGCCCGCGCAATCATCGAGGATAGGTGCGATTCAGCCCTTTCCTACTTCGGCAATTTGGGCAACCTTTCAGCAATTGAAAGGGCGAGGGCTTGGATGCTTGGCGTTGCTGCAGGGGCTGTTGAGTCCTCGGGAAGCGTGCCCCATCCTGTTCTGGAGAACCAAAGGGTTCTGATGCAGGTACCCTACTAACACTTGCGTTTTTTTTTTTTTTTTTCAAGTGTTGGACTTCAGCTAATCTGCAAGATACGCTGTTGTTGCTTTCTGCAGGCCGTGCACAATCATTTCCTTAGCGTGGAAATGTTTAACGAGCTGCAGAAGAAGGCGGACAAAGTTGAAGAGGCTCAGATTCTGACTCGGCTAGCCGAGCTGAAGCAGTTGAAGGCTGAGGAAGAGGCCTCACCTACTGAGCAGGAAATGCGGAAGATGGAGGAGACCTTCCGCTCCTTCAGCCGAGGCTTGGAGCAGATAGTCTTTCCTTGGATTGAGGAGGGCCATTCTCTCATGAAGGAGTTCGGAGTTGATACCCTCGCTGAGTTCCAAACTCGGCATGAGGCCAAGGCCAAGGAAGAGGCTGACGCCCGAGAACTCCTCATCTCTTCCCATGAGCAGCAGTTGGCTCAGGTTCGGCAAGAGGCTCAGAAGGAAAAAGACGATCTGCTAGCCTTGAACCAGAGTCTGAAGAATGACTTGGAGGCTCAAAAAGCTGAGCTGCTGGATGCCCAAGAGTTACTCAAAACCCGGATCTACACCGAAGCTGAATATGCCGAAGGTTTTGAGAATGGGTGGAAGACTGCTCGGCGCTTGGCTTTGCACGCTGCCCCTGCCATGGACTGGGACCAGGTTGAGGCTTGGTCATTGGATGCTGACAACCCTCGGATCCATGAGGCCAGCCAGGCTGAGATTGACTTCCTGGTCCGCCAGGCTGAAGCTGAGGCGAAGGAGGCTGAGGAGGCTGCCAAAGATGCTGAAGCTACTGGCCCTACCTCCTCTTCAGCTAGGGCTGGTCCATCTGGAGTTCTGGGAGATGCTGAAGCATAGGAACTCGGGCAACCGTCTTCAGAATCCTGCGGATCGACATGCGCTTAACTTGTAAATGCCGCATCAGCTTTGCCTGTTCTTTTGTTTCAGCTTGCCTTTGTACAAACTCTATTTGTTTTTGTGTACTTTCGGCAGCTGTGTTTTCCCCTGTGTGGGCGGCTGCCGACTTTGAATGTTTGTAATCTTAAACTTCTGCTATTTTTAGTTTAATAGAATCTTCATCTGTTTGCTCTTCTTCTGCCTGCTTTTCTGAAACTTTTCCAAAATTTTCCAAAATTCTGCTAAGTATAGGACTTCGGCTTGCATTTCATACTTGGCTGAGGATCAGTTGCAATTGGCAACTGCATTCGCCTTTGCTTGCCAGATGCGTGCTTCCCTTCCCCCAGAATTCTGAAGATTGCGTCTTCTGAGTTCTGAGATAGCGGACTTCTGAGGGCAATACTTTTGTGATACTTTGCATTCATCCGAGGGAACGGCTATCCGAATCACCGGACCAGGGCATTAATCTATCCAAAGTACAAGGCATCACTATGCAATACTTCGAAAATGCAATTACCACCCGGAACTGATTCATCCGGAGTACTGGGCATCACTATGCAATACTCCGGGGTTTTATCAGTTCCTATTTTTTAGGCTATGCTTCGGATGCGCCTATGGCCTCTTCTCCCAGAGGAACAGATTCTTCCGAAGTGCAAGGCATCACTATGCAACACTTCGGGCTTTTATCTTTTATCCTCCTTTTGACAAGTTTTACGACTTGCCGAAGTACAATGCATCACAATGCAATACTTCGGACAGCGCCGAACAAAAACCTTGAATTATTACAGAAACCGTAGACAAAAGAAATATATAAATGCATTTGAGTTGGGCCGAATGGTGGCTCAAAGGCCTTTTTCATTAATAATTGTTAATGTACTTACATAGATTGTTCCTCCCCTAGGAGATTACACATGGAATTTCTTGAGTACATCAGCGTTCCAGTGGTTTTTCAGCTCAGTGCCATCCAACTGCCGAAGTCGGTATGTGCCTGGCTGAAGCTCATCGAAAATTTCGTAGGGTCCCTCCCAAGTTGCCGAGAGTTTCCCATGGATCCGGCCTTTCTGTACAGCAGCAGCATTCCAAAGAACCAAGTCTCCGACTTTAAGGGGTCTTTGGCGGACTCTTCGGTTGTAAGATTTGCTGATCCTATGCTTGTATTCAGCCATTCTATCTCAAGCCGAATCTCTGATCTCATCAAGGAAATCAAGGGATTCTTTCATGAGTTGTTCATTTTCCTCGGCCGAGAAGAGACTGACCCTTAAACTTTCTGAGCCAATTTCCACTAGAAGCACGGCTTCGGATCCATATACCAATTCGAATGGTGAATGCCCCGTTGCCTCTTTTTCGGTTGTCCGAAGTGACCAGAGGACTCCGGGAAGTTCCTCTATCCACTTGGACTTTTGGTCTTCAACTCTCTTCTTGAGAGCGTTGAGGATCTGCTTATTTGCGGCTTCGGCTTGTTCGTTACTCTGTGGATGACAAACCGCAGAATATGCCAGCTTAATGCCGAACTGATCTGTATACCTCTTTAGTGGCAGATTGTCGAATTGCCTTCCATGATCGAAGACAAAGACCTTCGGTATTCCGAAGCGAGTGATAATGTTTTGCCAGATGAACTTTCGGACAGTTTGCTCTGTGATGTTCGAAGCTGCCTCGGCTTCGATCCACTTGCTGAAGTAGTCTATGCCGACTATCAACCATTTTTTCTGGTAAGGAGCCTCAGGAAAAGGTCCCAATATATCCAATCCCCATTGAGCAAAAGGAAGGGGATTCAAGATTGGCTGAAGATCTCTGGATGGCCGATGAATGACCGGTGCAAACTTCTGGCATTTCTCGCATGTTCGGACCATGTTTTTCGCTTCTAAAACCATAGTTGGCCAAAAGTACCCAACCCTTAATGCTTTATGGGCTAATGTTCTTCCCCCTATGTGATTCCCACAGATGCCGAGGTAAATTTCCCAAAGGATGTAATCCGCGTCTGTTGGGCCCACACATTTTAATAGCGGGGAAGAAAAGGACTTTCTGAGGAGCTTATCCCTGAAGACAACGAATCTCGAGCTGATTCTTTTTATCTTAGAGGCCAACTTTCTATCTTCAGGGAGTTCTTCCCGAATCTTGTAAGCCAAGATAGAATCCAACTAGGCTCGTGCATAGCGCAGTCCAAGTTCATAACCTCGGCTACGCTTTTTTCTCGGCGCACGTCCACGTATACAGATCTGCTCAGTTCGGTTAGAGTTGAACTTGCAAGTTTGGAGAGTGCATCGGCTTGTGCGTTCTGACCCCTTGGGATCAACTCGATTTCACAAGATCTCAGCTTCGCAATAACTGTTTTTATCTTTGCGAGGTATGCTACCATTGAAGGCTCTTTGGCCTCATATTCTCCTCTGATCTGATTTGCAACAAGCTGAGAGTCTGTTTTCAGCCAGACATGCTCGGCTTCCAAAGAAATGCACAATTCTAAGCCGGCGATTGCCGCTTCATATTCAACCTCATTATTCGAGGCTCTGAACGAAAATTTCAGCGCATATTCAAAGGTCTTGCCTTCGGGAGAGGTTATAACGACCCCTGCCCCCGAACCATTCACGGTGGAGGAGCCATCCGTGAATGCGGTCCAGATCTTCTTTTGCTCGTCAAGTGTCTCCTAATAAGAACACTAGGCTAGGAAATCAGCTAAGGCTTGCGCCTTGATGGCTGCCCTCGGCTGGTAGTTGATACTGAATTCGGTAAGCTCGAAAGCCCACTTTGTTAGTCGACCAGATTTTTCTACCTTGCCGAGGACTTTTTCCAGCGGCTGATCAGTTAAGACCGTTATTTGATGGGAATCAAAATACGGCCTCAGCTTCCGAGCAGCTACCACTACTGCATATGCAACTTTTTCGAGCAGGGGGTAGCGTGTTTCGACATCAGTCAGAGTATGACTGACGAAATAGATCGGCTGCTGAATCTTTTCTTCTTCCCTCAGCAACACCGCACTTACTGTGGCTGGGCTAACCGCCACGTATATGTATAGGATTTCTCCGTCAGCTGGTCTTGCCAGTGTTGGGAGTTGAGCTAGGTGCTCGCGGAGTTGCTGAAAGGCTTGCTTTTGCTCGTCCCCCCAAATGAGATCTTTTGATTTCGGGAGTTTGAGCGCTTGAAAGAAAGGTTGTCCTTTGTCCGAGGCCTTAGAGATAAACCTGGATAAGGCGGCCATTCTTCCGGTCAAGCGCTGAACATCCCTCTTTGTTTTCGGCTCGGGGAGATCCAGAGCTGCTTGCACTTTGGCGGGATTGGCATCAATCCCCCTCTTACTGACCATAAAGCCGAGGAATTTACCCGACTTCACGCCGAAGACACACTTCTTCGGATTCAGTTTCATTTGGTGCTTGCGAAGGGTGGCGAAGGTTTCGGCAAGGTCTGTAACATGGTCTTTCTCCTCTTTACTTTTGACGATAGAATCGTCAACATAGACTTCCATGTTGCGGCCTTTTTGCTCGGCGAACACCTGATCAACCAGCCTTTGATATGTTGCCCCCGCATTTTTCAATCCGAAGGGCATTATTTTGTAATTATACACCCCGGAGCTCGTAACGAAGGCTATCTTCGCTCGGTCATCGGGGTGCATGAAGATCTGATGGTATCCAGAGAATGCGTCCATGAAGCTGAGCAGGGCATGACCACTTGTCGAGTCGACTAGCTGATCGATCCTCGGCAGGGGATAGAAGTCCTTTGGGCATGCCTTATTCAGATCCGTGAAATCAACACACATTCTCCAGCTGCCATTGGCCTTCTGGACCATCACCACATTGGCCAACCATTCCGGATATTGGCAAGGTTCAATGAACCTAGCATCCAGCAGTTTTTTGACCTCGGCTGCGATGTCATGGTTCTTTTGCGCGGAATAGTTCCGCTTTTTCTGCTTAATGGGTCGGCATGCTGGGTCGACATTAATCTTGTGAGAGATGAGGGCTGGGTCAATCCCGGGCATTTCTGCTGCCGAGAATGCGAACACATCTTCATTGGCCTGAAGGAGCATAATTAGATCGGCACGAACGTTTGGCTCTAGCCCAAGTCCGATGCTGACGCATCTTTCAGGGTTTCCTTCGGCCAACTCTACTGATTCTGTCTAATTGTCCAGTTCCACAGCCTTGGCACTGGACTCTTCGGATTCCGGCTTGCTGTCAATATCAGCAGGTTCCCAGACCTTGGCTGCTCCTCCGAGTCTTTCGGCTCGGATGGAGAACTAGCCTTTTCATCCCCTGAAGTTTTTTCTTTTGCTGGGGTCTCATGGGCCGAAGCGCTTAACCCTTTAAGTTTTTTCGCGCTACGGTCCTTTTCTTTCTCCTCCTCATCGTCCCGGTCGCTGCGGCGACTTTTGGACGGTTTGAGGTGGTTACATCTTCGGGCCTCCCTTTGGCTGCCCTTTACTTTTTCGGAGTGTCCCTCGTCCGAAACATATATCATCGTTTGATGGTACGTTGAGACAACTCCTTGGATGTCGTGGATGAGGGGTCTCCCCATGATCACGTTGTATACAGAGGGAGCATCTACGACTAGGAATTTTGCCATGATACTCTGCACTGCTCGGCCTTTGCCGATGGTGACAGGAAGCCGAATCTTCCCATCCGGGTATGATGAAGAGCCGTTGAATCCCGATATCGGGTATGTCACCGGTGTCAAGTGCTTGGCTTCCATCCTCAGCTGGTCGAATACTCCTCGGAAGAGGATATTCGCCCTGCTACCGCCGTCGACGAGAGTTCGCCAGACGTTGCGGTTTGCGATGCCCATCACTATTACCAGTGGGCCATCATGGGGGTATGCCACCCCCTCGCAGTCTTCGACTGTGAACAGGATGTTCGGCACCGGAGACTGAGGTACTTGAAGCTCGGCATGATTTACTTGGTGGGTCAAACCCCTCAAGTGGCGCTTGGCCGCACTTCGGGAAGTTCCCCCGGAGATGACAAGAATGTCAAGGGAATCCTTGTCTTGTTGTTGCTTGTCCTTTTTCTGGGAAAAGTCCACATCTTGCCGAGGATCTCTTTCGGCTTTTTTCTCCTCGCGGTGGTCCACGAGGTATTTTCTCAAATGGCCCTTTTGAACCAAATCTTCGATCTGGTCCTTCAGCTGCAGACAGTCTTCGGTGCGATGTCCAGTAGACTCATGGAACTCACACCATCGGTTCTTGCCCTTTTGCTAATGCCATGGTGGAAGCTGTCGGGGCTTCTTGAATCTCCCCTCGTCCTTCGTCGTGCTGAAGATCTTTGCACGAGGGAGGGTGAGAGGAGTATACGAATCGTACCTCCCCGAATAGGGGACGTACTTTTCCTTCCTTGGCTCGGCAGCCGAGGACGGTTCTGAGGCCTTGGCCTTCCCTTTCCTCGGTGCCTTTCGGCTTACCAGCCCCTGAACGGGGCTGAGACCTTGCCTTGTTCCACTCTTCGGCTCGGATGAACTTATCCGAGGCGTCCAGAGCTTCCTCCAGGGTCTGCGGAGTATGCATGACCATGAAGTCAAGGAACTTTCCTGTCTGGAGGCCATTCCGTAGTGCAAACACGGCGAGGCTTTGATCCAGACTCGTAATTCTGGATGACTCGTTGCTGAAGCGAGTCAAGTATTCACGGAGGCTCTCATCCTCGGCTTGCTGCAAACCCATGAGCTCTGCAGTTGTTTTCTCGCGGCGATTTCCCGTGGAAAACTTGCTCTTGAATTTGTTGGAAAGGTCATCCCAACCGGTGATAGAGCCTTCCTTGATCCCTTTGGTGATCCACGACTGTGCAACACCTTTGAGGGTCGTTGGGAAGTATTTACACCAAGTAGCCTCGGACCTTGGATTGAGATACATGTGCCCCTCGTAGGAGGCAATGTGATCTTTTGGGTCCGAGGTATTGTCATAAGTAATGTGCGCCGGTATTTTCACCGTTGGCACATGCTCTTCCAGTATCCAGCTTTGGAAGGGCGAGCTCGTCGGGACCATAACAGCCTTCCCTTTGTGCTCAGCCGATGGGACCTCGCTTCTCCCTCTTAAAGAGGTGGAAGTGGTTTTCGTCCCCGGCCGAGGCGATTCCAGATACGCTCCAGCCTTGGCATCTTCCGAGAAGGTGAGACGGCTATGCACGTCCATCTCCCTGGGGCCTAAGCGTTCGAGAACGCTTCGGCGGGCTGCCTCCGGGACTTTGGAGGTAGTATTGCTGCTCCGGAAACTCATTGAGTTCTCGGCTCCGGAGTGGTCGAAGAATTGTGGGTTCTTCTTCCTTTCCTTGCTGGAATTCCAGGTGTCTTCCTGCCACCTTTGCCCAAGCTCCTTATAGGGCGGAACTGGTCCACCCCTCTCTTCACCGATCCTCCTTCTCAGATTTCTCGGCGGAAGAGAGGAAGATTCAGGTGGGGTTGGCTGGAGTGGAGCTCCTTGGGCTTTTAGGAACTCCATGTAGACTGCCACGGCCCTGGCCACTTCCTCTGTAGAGGGCCCCGAAGGAGGGGTGTCTTTCTGCTGGGACCGTGAGAGCTCGCTACTGCGGCGTAAAATGCTCCTCGCATTAGACCCACTTTGCCTCGGCGAGGGCTCTTGCTGCAGAGTGTGGCGCGAGGGCGGATTTATTGAAGCTTCCCTTTCTTGAGAACTGGGAGCCCTTGACGATGGAGTGGAAGGGGATGAAGGTTCCGGTTCGGGAGACATTGGGCGATGCTCCCTCATCGTGATCATCTCCCTTTCCTTCTCGAGGAGGTAGCACCACCTCTCTTCTTAGCGCTTTTCATACTTTTCCCTCTTTTAGTCATGTGGAACTAAGGTGACGTACGTTTGGCGTGATTTTTTGTATGCTCCCCACAGACGGCGCCAAATTGTTTCGGTAAGAAAACAATGGGGCCTTCGGCAGGCCCAAAATGAGTGAAGAAGACAAATCTTGGTCCAAGTAATGCTGGAGCCGAGGGTTTCCTGCACAACACAAAACACGTAAACTGGCCTCGGGGGTTGTGCCGAGGAAGGCCCCTCCGATGCCGAAGTCAATACGGTGTATATAATGGGAGGAAGAAAGCTGTGCAAGATAATTAATGCTTGAGGCTGATTGTGGATGAATGCAATTGTGTTGAAATGAAAGCTTTTATACCTTTGTCCATTGACTTGATTGGGCTTGATCAGCCAAATGGGCTGCCATTTGATTGGGCCTTGCTACTGCTGACTTGGCAAATGCATGGAGGGTTGAATCTTGAAGGCTGGGCTTCAACTATTTTCATTTATGGGCTGGGCCCAATTGTAAGTATTTTGGACCCCAAACAGTGTCTTTTAGTATCTGTATACTTTCAAATTAGACTTTCCACATAGTGACCAGCAGGATTGCAACACGCACTCTTTATACATCTGAGGCGCATTTATTCAGATATGCTCCCCTGATACTTGTTATATGTGCTTGCAGGATGAGAAGGAGTTAATAATAAAGATTGCACAGAAGCAATTCCGTATTTTGAGGAACGCAACAGAATTCAGATATGGCTACAAGCTTGTTGTAATGTTTCTGCGGCATTCACTTAGCTAGCTATATTTCTCCAACTCAAATCATCCTTTTTCCTTTTATAGATTGATGCAACTTTCTAAACCTTTTTACCTCAGTAGTTGTATTCTTTTGTGATTTAAAAACAATTAAGATCTGGGATTTTGTTTAATTGCAAGATAGTTTATCAATTTTTCTGGCAGTTATAATTTAAGTAAAGAAAATAATTGATCTGGAATTTGAAAATAATTGATTGCTCATTTCACAAATGAGTAAAGAAATACTTGTTGATTTAAAGAATGATTAAAGAAATGTTTGCTCATTTGACAAATGAGCAACTAACTATTTGCTAATTTGACAAATGAGCAACTAAATGCTCATTTGTTAAATTAGCAACTAAGTATTTGCTCATTTGACGAATGAGCAACTAAATTTTTAATGTACGTGATATCAGTATTGCTTTGGTGTCTAGACAATCTCATCATTTTGCAGGCACTAGGTATGCTCTAACTGCATTCTGCTTAATATAATGATTTTATACACTAGCTGATTCCTATTATTGTATATATAAACCAAAAATCCATCTTTTGGGCAGTGTTATGCTGTCTGGTTCCCTTTTTGTTTTGATTGCATATGCTGCTGTGTGTAAATCCTGAGGACTGTGTCCTGTAAAATAATTACAGGTTATAAAATTGCAAAACAATTCTTTGCTCATTTATCAAATGAGCAGATAATTTTGGCTCATTTTGTCAAAAAATAATATTTATTCATTACTAATTTGTCAAAAATGAGAAAATAATTTGTCAAAATGAGCAAGAAAAATTCAATTCTCCTTTTTCAAATAAGCAAACTATTTAATGTTCATTTGTCAAATGAGCAAATGATTCTTGCTCATTTTGTCAAATTAATGCTCATTTGTGAGTGTGTTTGAATGTTTTAAATACGTTAGCCTACTAGCTCAAGGGTAGAACATTGTACAAATGCACAAAAGATGTGGGTTCGAATCCCACGTAGGTCCATTTATGTAATGTGGAGACACAAGTTTGTATGAGAGTTTAATTGTAACAAAATTTTTATAGTTATAAATCATTTCAAACCATTTTTTTTGCTCATATAATTTAGTACGAATTTGTTTTTTTTTTAATTAATTTTGTTTATAGAAATAACCTATGTAGGAATTGAACCTACATCCCTTATGCATTTGCATAGTACTCTATCATTTGAGCTAATATGTTTATCATATGTTTTAAATCATTCACTACTAGAAATAGGCCGATTTACGATGGACCAGTTCCGACGGACATGTTTTTCCGTCGGAATTTATGGGATTTCCGACGGAATATTCCGTCGGAAACTTAATATTTCGACGGAAATAAAATCCGTCGAAAAATTGCGACGGAAACTTACTGTTTCGACGGAAATAAAATCCGTCGGAAATTTCCGACGGAATATTCCGTCGGAAAATTAATTTTTCGAAGGAAATCGGAATATAATTAAATAATAATAATAAAAAAAAACAAACCTAAAAACCCTAATAAATTTATCTCTCCTCTCATCTTCTTCTGTCCGCCACTCTTCCAGTCTTCCCTCATTTCTCTTTCTCTCTCTTCTCCTCTTTCCTCTTCTCTTTCTCTCTCTTCTATTTCCTCTTCTGTTTTCATCTCACGCTCCATCTCCTTTTCTTTCCTTTCTCTTTACTTTCTCTTTCTCCTGTATTTTCGTTCTCCTTTCTTCTCCTTCTTTGTATTCTGTTTTCATCTCACGCTTCATTTCCTCTTCGTCCTCTTCGACCACCACAAGACCATCAGCAACAACGACAACACCACCTACCACCGCAACGACACCAGCAGCAACGGCAACCAACAGCGACGACACATTGTAATTTTTTTTATTAATTTCAGAATACAATTGTATATATATTTATTTTGTTTGATTTCAATTTTTTTGTGTATTTTTTTCGGATCCCTGAATTTATTGTACGATTTGGGTGTTATGGATTTTTTTTGTAATTTTCGATTTGGTTTTTGTTAATTTTCGATTTGATTTTTGTTAATTTTCGATCTGGTTTTTGTTAATTTTCGATTTGGGGGTTTTTTTCGATTTTGTTAGTTTTGGTCAGGGTGGGTGGATGGGGTGGGGGGTCTGGTCTGGGAGGGGGTCTGGTCTGGGTGGGGAGGGGGGGTCTGGGTGTGGGTGGTGGTCTGGGTAGGGGGGGTTCTGGGTGTGGTTAGGCGTGGGGGGTTATGGTTTGGGTTAGAGGGTTTTGGTTGGTGGTGAAGTGGGGTCTGGTGGGTTAAGGTTAGGTGGGTTAAGGTGGTGGGTAACGGTGGTGGGTTAAGGTGGTGGTGGTTGATGTTACGAGGGGAGGTCTGGTGTGGGTGGGGAAGGGGGGTCTGGGTATGGGTGGTGGTGCCGGAGGTGGCAGGGCGTTTTATTTTTATAGCAGATTCAGACGGAAATTCCGTCGAAAGTTTCCGGCGGATTTGAATTTCGTCGGAAATTTCCGACGGACTTTTCCAGTGGCCGGAACACCTCTTCCGATGAGAAAATTTCGTCGGAATTCCGTCGAAAAACACTGTTCCGACGGAATTTCAGACAAAAAAGACCTTTTTTCCTACAAACATGTTTACAATTTTTCGACGAATTCAGGGTGTTTTCGACGGAATTTTTCCGTCGGAAATGACCTGTTTTCTAGTAGTGATTTTCTATGTTATAAATTTTTAATCAGCTTATTTGATAAATATATCAACGGCAGAGAAATCACAGTTACTGTCTCAAGAAACAATCACAAATAGTAAATGACTATAGCAATCACATAACATGTACATCAATTTATACAACGAATGAATTGAATTGAAACAGGACATATGCATTCAATCTCGGGAAAGCAAATGACATCATGACCAGTATCAAACAACCAAGATCAACAGCAAGACATTAACTTGAATACATGATTAGTTGCAACATCTAAGGGAACCATCTCATATAACAAAATAGCACATAAACGTCACAAAAATCCATCCCACAAAATAGATTAAAATCAAGTGTTGTAAATTTCCGAATTAAACATCATCAATATCAAGTGAATATATACATACATTGTCGATTGATCAGAAGTAAATCATACACAAAGTGATGAACATTAATCACAACCTATGAATAAACAATTGTAATATTCATCATTACCAACATTTCAAAGCTGTAATAGCAATACTAAACTATAATTTAAATTCCAACAAAAACATTCATTTCCACAAAGTAGTAAAATTTAATTATACACATTATATTGAGCTAATACTTGCATCAAAATAATAATACCCCAAGACCATTGCACTTATGGATAAGGTTGCTATGCTTGATGACCCTCAGTGTGAGTTATTGTTACTTAGAGCATGTACCAGAGTTTCTAAACTCTACTTTGCATTGCGTACTTGTCCTCCTAGTACTTTTGAGACAGCTCAGCGCACTTTTGACAGGGCTCTTCGATCCTCCTTGGAACGTATTGTTTCTACTTCGGGGCCTGGGTTTGGTGATTGACAATGGCGACTTGCCACCTTACCATTTGTGTTTGGAGGGCTTGGGGTATATTCGGCAGGTGATGTTCGTCATTATGCTTTTCTTGCTTCTCGGTTACAGTCTGCTCGGTTGCGGACACAGCTTTTACGACATGCTGGCAATGTTGGTCTTGGACGAGCCTTTGGAGATGCGTTGAGTCTGTTTAATGAAATAGTGGAGTCTGACATTTTGAGTAATCCTAGTGAGATTGCTGCCCTTAAACTCATGAAGAAATTGGCAGATATATATTTCACAAAGGTTACCGCTTCTGCAGAATCCACCTTTTCTTTATCTCCTCGGCAATCGGCATTGTGGAAATCGCAACAGGGAGTCACTCCTCTTCTTGGCTTCAAGCGGTCCCTGTTTCTGGTTTGGGTCAGACGATGAACGCAAAGACCTATCGATGTGTGTTGTGCTACCGGATGGGTGTTCCATTGTTTTCTATCTCGGCGCGATGCTCTGCTTGTTCTCGGGTTTTTACTGGGGTTTTTTTTCGGTGATCACGCGGTGTCGTGTGCTGGTATTGTCGGTATTAAACATTGACATAATGTTGTTTGGGATACCCTTGTAAATATTTGCTACAGATCTGGGATTTCAGCAAGAAAGGAGATTGACATAGGATTGTCCGGAGGGAATGATGGGGCCCTCAGACCTGCTGATGTGCTACTTTATTCCTGGGATCGTGTTCGCGATTTTTGTGTGGACCTCACTGGGTCTTCTCCTTTGACACAGACAAGGCTATCTAACTTTGTTCCTGGACGGGTTGTGGCTGATGCGGCTCATCGTAAGCGAGAGAAGTATGTCGGCAAATTGGATATGGTTTCATTCCCTTCTCCTTTTCTTCGCTTGGGGACTTAGAGAAGGAGGTTGTTGCGTTGTTGAAGCGGGTTCAAAGGTTCTCGGCGACGCAAGACATTGGGGCTCGTGCTGCAGCTCATATCTTTACTAGGGTAGGCTTTGCTATAGCTAGAGGAGTGGGGGCCCAGATTGTATCTCGGCTTCCCACTAATTTATTGTAGGTTGTATGACTTTGTCTGTTTTTGAGTTATAATAATAATAATAATTAAAGTATGACAATAACAAAAAAAAAATTAAATAAAAACATAAACCCCAATTCAAAAATAACGAAGATTTCAAATTAATTCTCAGTCCATAAACTACATGATATTGAAAAATTGAAAGTACCCTTTTCTCTAAGCGCCACAAAAAGCTTGAAATCGAATCACCTAGTATCAATATAAACTATATATTATAAAAGTTCATTCAATTTCACAACCCAAAATTTAAATAACTCAAAATTTTTATCTTATGAAATTCAATTCTACGAATTTTCTCACTTATTTTTCTTGTGTTGAGTAATCAATTGAACGAAAACATCAAAAAAATATCCAAAGTGAGTTCTGTATCAAAGATCAGCACAATTGTTTTTGTATTTTTCGTAGACAATTGAAGAATTGCTGGCCTTGCGATGGTGGACCGACGGTGTGTGTCGTGTGGTTGCAACGACTCTAGACGCGGTGGGAGGCGGTCACGCTTGTGAGAAGTAGAAGAGTAAGGAAAGAGAGGACTGAAGTTTGGTTTCCTTAGAAGCAGCCCTTTGTTTCTCAGCCAACAAAGCCATCCTCTTAGCAGTCTTAGCATACGGGTTCAATTTCAGCATAACATTGAGATTATTCAATGGGTTCTTCTTCATTGGAGCCCTAACATAATCCTTCTTAATCGGTCGAACAACCGACTGGATCTCATCAAAATTGATTAGCCTAGCAAGATCACCATTCAACATCTTAGCCCTTGGCAACACATATTTATTCTTCTTCTCAGAAGCGACCCATAAATCAAAGCACCCTTAGTCCATATCACAAAACTCCCTAGATGAAATTGGCATATAAAATCGCACAAAAATTGAACAAAAAATCAGATTATGAAATCGCATAGGAAGTCGAAAAAAAATTGAACAAATATTAAGTAGGAAACGCACAGGAAATGGAACAAAAAATCAGAATTTTTTTTTTTTTTGAAGAAATTGAAGCTAAAAATCAATATGATGCAATTAAACATGCTATTCAATGATTAATGCAATTCGAAAATTAACATGTAATTCGATAATTTTAATGAAAATTTTGAATCAAAAGTAAATTCGATAATCATCACAACGTGAAATTCAATAATTTCAACAAAAATTCAAGAAGCTAAGAAGAGGAGAGAGAAATTGACGGAATGAATGTACCTCAATAATTGACGGAATTTCTGTACTTGTGAACAAGCTAAGAAGAGGAGAGAGAAATTGTCAAGGTTGAGCCATTAAATTGACTTAGTTTTAAGGAGGTTCATGTAATTAATCTCAACTGTTGGATTTAATATAATTTAATGGCTGAGATTTGTTCTCACATAAAGGATGTGGTCTCACATATAAGGTGGTTCTCACCGGATCCCAACCCTATGTAAATATTAGATTTCATTAATGAAAACCATACGACATCTACCATTAACAATTAATGATAATGAATACAAATTTAACAAAATTAAACAAGAATTAACCGGAGAATGGCTAAGAATCCAAATACATAGATATAACAATTATTCGACATATTCTCGATTTGTTGTCTCATACAAACTCTTTGAGTGGATCCGTCGCCGCTTCATAATTTGATTGTGAGAGCAAAAATTCTTGAGTTGAATTCGTAACCCGAATCCGAACAATAATCAATCGTAGCCCCGCACAACTAGAGACCATATTAAGCGCAAATAAGACCTTGTCTTTCGAAGGAGATCCTTGTCTTTCGAAGGAGATAAACCCTTTCTTTCGAGGTTGGGGGGCTTAATCTCCACTAAAGACACTTTGAAATCTGATGGGGCTTTCAAAGGTAAAAGAAACAAAGATTGGGGCTTTCCACCTGTGAAATCCGATGGAAACCCCTTCAAAACTAACAATGGAGGCTAGAGTTTGGGAGAGAGAAGAGAGAGAAGAGGCTAGGGTTTTAAAAATAATTTTCTTATGAATTATCCATATCCCCCATATAAAAATGATATTGGTCATCTAGGTATATTATACAATTGTACAAGTTTTTAATTCATACTCTCAAATGTATGCATGCCATTAAAGTGCAGGTTGTTCTCTTCATGTATACACTAAAGTAGAGGTCCTCAACAAGCTAGACATTTTTTTGCCAAGCTTAGTTTTGTCTAGTGAAAAAGATTGCACATTTCAACATTGAGGTTGGGGGCTTAATCTCCACTAAAGACACTTTGAGGATAGGATCCCTTACCTCTCTCCCCTCCCTCCTCCTCTCAAAGTGTCTAACCCGTAAATATCGGACCAAAAATAACATGAGAGTTGAAGTACGGTTAGTGTCCTTTTTATTATCTTAAATAAAAATAATAATCAAGACATTTTTGAGCTTTTGGGCCAAAAAGGGCGAGCCAAGTCCAAAGGTCAAATTTTAGGTCGTTCGGGCATTTTGGGGCCAATCCAAGTAGGGCTTTCAACCCACAAAGCAAGCTAGGATGGACATCTAAGGGTGAGTTTTCCCCTTTGCAATTGTCGTAATAAATTTATGGGTCTTTCTAAGATATGCCTCTAAGGTAGTAGAGTTTCTAAGGTATACCCATGCTTTTTCAAATTTCTAAGTTGTGCCTCTCAACTCATTACCATTAATGAATGGTACCCTCCTTAAGACTTCCATGTCGCCTAAAGTTAACTATAAATTTAATAAAAATATGATAAAAGGTAAGGAAATAATAGGAGAAAGAAACCTTAGCCACTGCAATCCTAATAACGAAAACTGAAGCCACGAAATCACACTCATAATTAACTTTTAAACAACTAATAAGGGTACATTTTAGTATTGATAAGCAGTTGAAGGGCACGGCTTAGAAACTTAAAAAAATATGGATACACCTTAGAAACTTGACTATCTTAGGGGTATAGCTTAGAAAAACCCTAAATTATTTATCAATATCTATCTTTTTCACCTCGTTCATGACCATAGCTCCCAATGGTTTCCCATAATATTTTGGTTATTCTAACCACGCTAGATAATTTTATTGTGAGCTACATCATCAACTGTCAAATACAAGTAAGCAGCATCAAACTTCAAACACCATATTGCCAACATCGCCTCTTCCTTTTGCGCCAAGTGACAAGATGCCCTTCCTTGATCATTTGCAAGTTTCGCTCATTATTCTCATGACCTAGCCAAAAGGCAATGGATTTTTTTTCTCTTAAACATTGCATGGCAATTGACAAGTAATCATTACAATGATTGAGCACATTACTGCTATCTTATCAATTCAAATCTGAATAGCTTTTTTCGAATGAATCATCTTACTTTACATATTAAACCAAATTTAAAGACGAAAAACATTTATTAATCCAAACTTCTAGTCATCATTATAATAAAAAACTCATCTTTTGATTAATTAAATTTAATCCGTATTTTTAAGACTCCTGCTCACTTTTATAATCTCAATTAACCGTTAAATTGTAACAATAGCTCTAGAAAAAGTAACAAAGTTGTAAGTCTTTAGTTATTTAGGTTTTATTATGGGAATAAGAACTTAAAGGTCATTGAGTTAAGATTTATAGCGAGTTAATGTAAATTTTACAATATAGTTAAGAGAAGGTATTGGGTGCGGATTGCCGCACTCAAATTATGCATACGGTAGGCTTGGCTAATATGTTTCATCTGTTGGCTGATATGTTTAATTTGTTAGGTGATAATTTTTTGTATTGACTGATATATTCCTTTTTTTGGCTGATGTGCTTTCTTTTTTAAAATATTTGATATGTTCCTTTTGTTGGGTGCTATTATTCATCAGTTGACTGATATGTTTCTTCAGTAGACTTATATCTTTATTTTATAGGCTGTTATGTTTATTTTATAGGCTTATATGTTTCATTTTTGTTGGATTATATGTTTATTTTGTTGGCTTATATATTGCTTTTGTTTGTTGATTTTATCATTTTGTTGGCTTATTATATGTTTTATTTTGTTGGCTGATATGTTTATTTTGTTGGCTTATACGTTCCTAATGTTGGCTAATATGTATGTTTTGTTGCCTGATATGTTCCTTTTGTTGGTTGATATATTTTATTTGTTGGCTGATATCACTACTAGAAATAGCCTTTTTTCCGACGGACTACAATTCCCTCGGAAAATTTGAAATTTCCGGCGGAAACTAGAGTTGTTGGAAAATTCCGTCGAAAAAGGTAATCTCCGACGGAAAAATCCATTGGAATTATTCCGACGGAATTTAATTCCCTTGGAATTTTCAAGTTCCGAGGAATATTCCATCGAAACATAAGTTCCGACGGAATATTCCGTCTGAACGTGAAAATTCCGAGGGAATTAATTCCGTCGGAACGTTACAGCAATTAAAAAAAAAACTGAACTTAACTTCTGTGTTTGTGACAAAACAGATAGAGGAGAGAGAAAGGGGGAAAGAGGAAGAGAGAAAAAGGGAGAAGGAGAAAGAGAAAGAGAGAAGGAGAAAGGGAGAAGGAGACCGACAACCACCACCAGCCCGCCGCTTCGTCGCCGCTGGTGCAAGGTAAGTTTAGTTTTTTTGGGTTTTTTTATTTTTATTTATTTATTTTTTTTTAAATGTTGCGGAAAACCCTAACCACCACCACCACCACCACCACCACCTAGGCTTCACCGGGATTCACCATAAGCACCACCGATTTTCACCACAACCACCACCGGGTTCCACCTCAAAGCCGCCGCCGTTGGTAAGTATTTATTTATTTATTTTGTTTTTTTAAAAATACATTGTTTTTGGGGGTTTTATGTCTTTTTTTTTTTTGGAATTGCTACAGGCACGACGCCAGCTAGGGAACGACGCCCACAACCACGACTCCAGCCAGTCGCCGGTCTGCAACAGGAACGACGTCCGGCCACCGCCGACAGCAGGTGGTCTTTCCTTGTTTATATTTTTTTAATTTTTTTTTTTGATCTGTTTTTCAATATACCTTGATACCATGTAATCATTTTTTTATATAAATGGGCAGCATAAACTTATTTACTAAGTTTTTAATTTGAATTATTTGTAGGATTCGTAGATTTATTTGATTCTTTAACAATAACAACTTCAGATCTACAGATTAGAGAGTATATAAAAGATATAATTATAAGTTTAGTTTATACTTGGCATGTTAGTGACTAATGTTATGTAGATATATGTTAGTGTAGTGTATACAATTTGTTGTATTTATATTTTAATATGTTGAAATATAAATTGAATGTATTTGTGTTATGATATGTTAGTTTAGTTTAGTTTATTTAAATTTAGTTTTTAATTGTTGTATTATAACATGTTAGTGTAGTTTGGTTTAGTTTAATATAATAATGTATGTTAGTTTATTTTATTTTATTTTATTTTAGTTTATTTTAGTTTAGTTTTGTGTAATACAGTGTATGTTAGTTTAGTTAGTTTAATATTTTTGTTTGATATAATGTTTAATATAATATTTAATTATTGTGCTTATTTATTTGCTTAGTTTAGTTTAATTATGATATATCTCTGTTTAGTAAAATGCATGTGTCCTTAATTCACTTTATATATAATAAATGAATCAATTTGCATAATCATATGCCTAGATACCCGTTCAAGGCATACACATTAGGAGTATGTTTTGAATAGTCCCTGGTTGTGACTGTCCTTTTACGCTTATCCTCACTTAGGTGGTGAATGTAAGCCTTGTTTTTTATTCTTGGGAAAATCCGCCTTTTCATGCATTTCTCTACCGTGTTCTCTGGAAATATGTAGGTGTGTTTAATCGCCTACATCGTGTACTTGGAGAATTGTAGGGAAATGCTGGCGGATTTTCCATAGAATTGAAAACCTAGGTTACATTCACTAGTGAGAATAAACGTACAAGGATGGGTTAGGTTGGAGTGATAAGGACCCTTTGGAAGCATTTCAAATCTCATTTGCATTTCCATAACGCTTTGGTGGATAATGACTATGAAATACGGTTTATGACTAATGTGATTGTACATATGCGTGAACTGTGTAGAAGTTGTAATCATGAAACGAAGAGAACGTAGCTGGATGTATGAAAGGATGATTGGGTAAAGTATTAATCCAGAGTTCGTGAAAGGGGTTGATGAATTCATTCAGTACGTCACAGATCATCCCGAGAGTAGTAACCCGAATGAAGTTAGGTGTCCATGTGTTAAATGTAAGAACAAATGCCTTTGGAATGCGGATACGGTTAAAATTCATCTGTATGGCAAGGGTTTCATACCTAACTACTGTAAGTTGATGTGTCACGGGGAAGGGTATCCGGGAGTTCCCGAACGGCGGTCCAATGAATATTGTGACATGGTTCTCGATGCTTTTGGTCATACTGAAGATCATGGGCCCTCAGATCAGGCTAGTGTTTCATCAAAGGAGGAGCCTAATGCAACAGCTAAGCATTTCCTGGATTTGTTGAAGGCTTCTGAAAGGCCATTATACGAAGGGAGTTCTTTGCCTATGTTAGAGATGGCCACTAGAATCACTAGTCTAAAGTGTGAGTATAATTTGCCTCACAGATGTGTTGATGGGTTTGCTTCTTTGCTAAGTGAGTTGATTCCGAACAACAGCCATATGACCGACACTTTCTACAAGGTGAAGAAGATTGTGAAGGGGTTGGAACTGTCCCATCAAAAGATTCATGCATGCCCGAAAGGGTATATGTTGTTATGGAAGGATGATGCTCAGTTGTCTGCATGTAGGGTGTGTGGCAGCGACCGATAAAAGCAGACTTTCAAAGGTAGCCTAGTGCCTTTGAATGTTCTGTTTTATTTCCCGATCACACCCAGGTTGCAAAGACTGTTTGCCACCAAGAACATTTTGGAGGAAATGACATGGCATTCAAAAAATCCTCGAGTTCAAGGCACAATGGCATACCCTAGTGACAGTGAAGCTTGGAAACACCTCGATAGTCGGTTTCCAGAGTTTGCTTCCGAGCCTCGTAATGTGAGACATGGCTTGTATACAGATGGTTTTGCTCCTTATGGTAAGTTTGGGGGACAATATTCTTGTTGGCCTGTCATTTTGACCCCTTATAACTTGCCTCCCTCAATGTGTATGAAAAGACAATTCATGTTCCTTTTGTTACTCGTTCCTGGTCCTAAAAACCCTAAGGGCAACTTGGATATTTGCATGCAACCGTTGATAGAGGAGTTGAAACCGTTGTGGGAAGTTGGCGCGTCTACTTATGATATTTCGAAGAAACAGAATTTCAATCTTCGAGCAGCCATCCTATGGACCATTAGTGACTTCCCGGCTTATGGCATGTTGTCTGGTTGGGCCACAGCTAGAAAGAAAGCTTATCAACATTGCATGGAGAAGAGCAAAGCATTTTGGCTCGAACATGGTGGGAAAGTTTCTTGGTTTGATTGCCACCGGCAATTCCTTCCGACAGATCACCCTTTTCGGAACAGTAAAACTGCATTATGTAAAAACAAAGTAGAGAAAGGTGCCCCTCCACACATCATGTCAGGAGAGGAGCTGTGGGAATGTGTGAAGGACCTGCCGAAGGCTACAGATGAACCCGATTCAATTAAAAGGCTGAAAAATGAAAAGAAGGGGTGGTTCAAGCAAAGCACCTTGTGGGAGCTCCCATATTGGAAGCATCTCCTCATTCGTCACAACTTAGATGTCATGCACATTGAGAAGAACTTCTTTGATCAGTTAATTCACACTGTAATGGATGTGAAAAAGCATACGTGTGACACGCCATCAGCTCGGAATGACATTGCCAGTTATTGTAAACGTCCCCAACTTCATCTTCAAGAGTATGATAGAGGAAAAGAGTTCATGCCAAAGGCTCCATTCGCTCTTGACAAGGCTCAGAGAAAAGTTTTGTGTGAATGGGTTAAACAGCTGCGGTTCCCTGATGGTTAAGCCTCCAATTTGAGCAGATGCGTAGATTTGCAAGCGGGTAAGCTCCATGGAATGAAAAGCCATGACTATCACGTGTTCATGGAGAGGATATTGCCCACAGCTTTGAGGGAATTGCTCCCTGGCCATATTTGGAATGCAATTACAGAGATCGGCCAATTCTTTCGCGACTTGTGTTGCTATACAACATCAGTTAGTGACATGGAGCGATTGGAGAAAAACATACCTGAGATCCTCTCCAAGCTTGAGAAGATCTTCCCTCCTGCATTCTTTAACTCCATGGAGAATTTGCCTATACATTTGCCGTACGAGGGGAAGTTATGTGGTCCTATACAATACAGATGGATGTATCCCTTCGAAAGGTAAATCAAAGACCCTTATTTCACATCCTTTGTTCTACATCCTAATCACTTGTTCATACAGTTACATAACTGTAATTGCAGGTTCCTCAATCATTTGAAACGGAAAATTAGGAACAAGGCTCGAGTTAAAGGGTCCATATGCAATGCTTATCTCACTGAAGAGATAGCAAACTTTTGCTCCAATTACTTTCAGTCGACAGTTGACACTAAAACTCGAGATCTTGGTCGAAATGTGAATGCCGACGTTGAGTCCACATTGGACAACGCTGAAATACCAGAGTTGTTCAAAGAGGATAGTGGCCGTGTGTCAAATAAGGGTAGAAGTCGGTTCTTAGATGACAAAGAACTAGAGTGTGCACATTTGTTTGTCTTACAAAACACCGGCATTCTTGGCGAATACGAAAGGTATATTAGGCCCAGGTATTCAGTGTATTCGTATTTACGATCATTTACAATGATGACTTTGTAGATTTACATTGTGTGTTTGGCCTCGTAGGAAGTTTGAGGACTACATTCTTAGTACTCGACCTTTCCTGCGTAGAGAAGAAGTCATGGAGAATTTTGAAGCTGAATTCTCTGATTGGTTTCATCACAAGGTGATATACGCGGTGTAATCGTGGAATAATTATGAATTTTACATCTTGCATTTCAATTCATTGAATTCAGGAACCGTGATGTTGATATTCAACCACTTTATAGGTGATCGAAGAGAAGCCAAATTCGGATGTCCTGCGAGCATTGTGCATACGTCCCTTCAGGCGAGTTCGTACTTGGGGCCAGATTTTTGTAGGTGGATTTAGTTTCCATACACATGCCTATGGCAAGCACAAATCCACCATGATTTATGGTGTGTGTGTATCAAGTGAGGATGGCGGAGAGTACTTCGGCATTTTAGACGACATAAATGAACTTGTCAAATTTCCAACCTAGACAATACCTCACACACTCAACCCCTTCCCAGCCTAACTACCAACCTAATTTTTCCTCTTCCTTCCAGAAAACCACGACACCCCAAAAAAAAATCCAACCCTAATCAATGGAGGTATAAGGCGTTTGAGCAGAAAATCCGGCAAAAAAGGAAGATGGGTTTGTGTTTTTGGTGTGACGAAAAATGGAATGTGAACCACCGTTGTAAGAGGAGAGAACTGAGCGTGTTGATTTCGCAAGAGGAGGCGATAGAGGATGAAGGGGCTAGCGAATTGGCCGTGGTGGAAGTAGGAGATGAAACACCCAGCATTCCCGTAGATCCGCCACCAATCATCTCCTTAAATTCGGTGGTGGGGATCACTAATCCGAAAACGATGAAGCTGCATGGGTCAATTAATGGAAAAGATGTGGTGGTCATGATTGACCCCGGAGCTACCCATAACTTCATGTCAACTAAAGCGGTGGAGGAGTTGGGTTTGACTGTTTTCGGCATGGCTGGGTTTGGGGTGACGCTGGGCAACATCAAATCTGTTAAAGGGGATGGTGAGTGTAGAGGGGTGACCCTTCACCTCTAAGGTCTTACGGTGGTTGAAGATTTTCTAACACTTCCGTTGGGAAATTCAGATGTCATCTTAGGTATCCAGTGGCTTAAGAAACTGGGCACCATCGCCACTAATTGGAAAACTCAATTGATGAAGTTTGATTTAGGAGGGGTCAGAGTGACGTTGCAAGGAGACCCGTCGCTTGGACGGACTGGCATTTCTCTGAAGGCAATGATTCGAACTCTTCGGAAGGAAGGAACGAGTTTCTTGGTGGAATTATGTGAGATGGCAGACGATGGTCCTGCAGCTGAGTCGGGGCCCAGTGTCCCTGAATTTTTACAGCCTACCTTGAACCAGTTCAGGGAGGTGTCTGAATGCCCAGAAGGGCTGCCACCTCAAAGAGACATAGAGCACACAATAGCCCTACGTGAGGGCACTAACCCTATTAATGTGAGGCCCTTCCGATATCCTCATAGCCAGAAGAATGCGATTGAAAAATTGGTAGGAGAAATGATTCAAGCAGGGATCATCCGACCTTCGTCCAGCCCATACTCAAGCCTAGTCCTCTTGGTTAAGAAGAAAGACGGCTCGTGGCGTTTCTGTGTGGATTACCGAGCCTTGAATAAAAGTACGGTGCCAGACAAATACCCGATTCCAGTCATTGACGAGCTGCTAGACGAGTTACAGGGGGCAGTAGTGTTCACTAAACTGGACCTCCGGTCTGGCTACCATCAGATACGAGTCCGGGAAGGTGATGTGCCTAAAACCGCATTCCGTACTCATAATGGCCACTAGGGGTGTTCAAAAAAACCCGACCCGGTTGTCCCGTCCCAAATTCCCGATGACCCGCAAAATACCCTACGGGAAAATTTTAAAATTTTCTGTTTTTTTTCGGGTCGGGTACCCGTCCCGATAAAATAGCACTTTCGTGGGCCGGGACATGGGACAAGCTTTGCAATAATCGGGTACCCGGATACCCATTTAAAAAAAAAAAATTGTTTAACAACCAGCCCACTAGCCCAGTACTCCAGTAGCCCACTTACTAAATCTAGGTTCCAAACTCACAATAACATAATTCCCAAAAGAAAAAACACCCAGCGGCAATATTGCGCTTTGCGCCTCCCTCATCCCATTTCTCGCTCTTCTTCTACAGAATTTCAGATCTAGTACTCTACAATCTACATCTCCTCAAACATCCGTCAATTCCGTCCAAATATCAATCAAAGTCGACTTAATTCATCATCAAACTTCAGGTTATTTTAATTTGTACTATTTTTGTGGTATTTTAGGGAAAGAGAATGAAGATAGAAAATCAACTCTAAAATTTCCAAGAAAGGAGACTTTTTGTGTAATTCATGTTCATTTTCCTGCCCAAATGATTCTTAAGTATAATTCTATACTTTGTTGGCGATTTTTGCAATTGCAATGACTAATCTTAAACTTGATGACGGCTGGTGATTGTGTTTTAGGGTGTGGTGATGGCGGCTGGTTAGTAAGTTAGTCCATATAGTCCAGTCTATAATCTATATGCATCATATCTCTGTAATATAAATTACATTTGTCATTTTTACATGAGATTTGATGACTGCTTCTGTCAACGGAGTCACTATCCATTAAATGCATTAGACTAGATCAATGTAGTCCAGTTTATTGTTGAAGTAGTACTAGTATTCGCTGTAATAATCTCAACTGGTATTTTAATACTATAATTAAATTCTATGACTTTGACAACTTAATTGCTCATCTATTAAGTTTATTTCAGTTGAATTTTACTAATTTCTTGTCCACCAAATAAAAGTAAATAAAATCCGGGTACCCGTGTTAATTCGGGTTACCCGAATTATCCGGGACGTAACCCGAATTATCCGGGACGGGACACGGGCCGACTTATCAACTACCCGAAGATTCGGGTACCCGGATATGAACACCCCTAATGGCCACTATGAGTTCCTGGTCATGCCATTTGGGCTAACCAACGCCCCGGCCACATTCCAGTCATTAATGAACTCGGTATTCCGCCCTTTCCTTCGTAAATTTGTTTTAGTTTTTTTTGATGATGTGCTGGTATTTAGCAGGATTATGGATGAACATGTTAAGCATTTGGCCACGGTTGTAGGGGTCATGCGTGAACATCAGTTATACATCAACGGTAAGAAGTGTGAGTTTGGCCAACGATCAGTAGCTTATTTGGGCCATATTATCTCGGCTGAGGGAGTTGCAGTGGACAATGACAAAGTCCAGGCTATGTGTGCTTGGCCCCAGCCCCGTAATTTAAAAGAACTTCGTGGCTTCTTGGGCTTAACTGGGTATTACCGGAAATTCTTTCGGAATTTTGCTCACATTGCTCAGCCATTAACTCAGCAGCTTAAGAAGGACTGTTTTGGGTGGAATGAGGCTGCTTCTGCAGCTTTCCAGACTTTGAAAGAGGCAATGACTAAAGCCCCTGTACTAGTCATGCCCAATTTCATGGAGCCATTTGTCGTAGAAACCGACGCTTGTGGTCATGGTGTTGGAGCGGTTCTGTTACAGTTTAGTAAATTGTTGGGCAGTAGGTCGTCAGCCAAACTAATTTACGAAAAAGAATTAATGGCTATTGTGATGGCTGTAGAGAAATGGCGCCACTACCTCTTGGGTAGGACTTTCACAGTTCGAACGGACCAAAAGAGTCTGAAATTTTTGTTGGAACGAATAGAGGGAGGTAGGACAAGCCTACCAGAGGTGGATTAGCAAACTAATGGGGTACTCATTTGAGATTCAATACAAACCAGGGGCCAATAACACTGTGGCTGACGCTCTTTCTAGGGCCCGGTCTCCTGAGAACTCGGCTATGGTGGCTGAGTGTGGGGTTCCGTGGGCAGCAGTGCACCAGCATATCAAGAATGATACCTGGATAACAGATATGGTGAAAAAGATAGAAAAAGGGGACAAGGTTCCTAAGTGGTTCTCAGTGACCAATGGGTTGCTAAAATACAAAGGCCGGTTGGTCATTCCCAGGGTATCAACCTTAACCTCAGCTCTCCTACACGAGTATCATGACTCTCCCATTGGGGGTCACTCTGGAGAGTTTAAGACCTATCAGAGGCTAGCAGCCCAGTGGTATTGGATTGGTATGAGGAAGATGATAGCTGAATATGTGCGTGATTGCAAGGTTTGCCAACGAAATAAAGCGGCCTCTGTCAGCCCTATGGGGTTGCTGCAACCTCTGCCACTACCGGACAAGGTCTGGGAAGACGTTTCCATGGACTTTATAGAAGGTCTCCCCAAGTCATCAGGGTGGGACACTATCCTGGTGGTAGCGGACAGACTATCAAAGTATGCCCATTTCTTACTGCTGAAACATCCCTTCACAGCACCTATGGTAGCTCACGTCTTTCTTAAGGAAGTAGTCAGACTACATGGTTTTCCATCCACCATCGTATCTAACAGGGATCGGATATTTGTGAGTATTTTTTGGAATGAGTTGTTCAGATTACAGGGCACTCATTTAGACAGGAGCACAGCATATCACCAGCAAACGGATGGGCAGACCGAGGTGATTAACAAGGGTGTGGAGTCCTACTTACGGTGCTTTATCAATGGCAAACCGAGAACCTAGGCTGAGTGGATACCTTGGGCTGAATATAGCTACAATAAAGCTTTCCACACTGCTATTCAGCAGACCCCGTTTTACGGGAGAGACCCACCTCAACTGGTCCGTTTTTCTCCTGGGTCCACAGTTGTGTCATCAATTGAAGAGCAACTCTTAGATCGTGATGTTGTGCTTGATAACCTCAAATTTCATCTCTTGAGAGCTCAGGAATATATGAAAGAGTATGAGAATAAAAAAAGGAGGGATGGCCACTTCCAAGTTGGTGAGTTCGTATTTTTGAAGCTCCAACCTTATCGCCAAAATTCGGTGGTTTCTAGACAATTTAAGAAGCTGTCTCCCAGATTTTACGGCCCATACCCGGTGTTACAAAAAGTGGGGGAAGTTGCATACAAGTTACAACTGCCCGAGGGAGCTCGAGTCCACCTGTCTTTCACATATTCCAGGTGAAGAAGGCATATGGCCAGAACCTGACTCCTTCTCCATTACCTGATCAATTGGATGCTGACTTGGTTCTGCGCGTCGAGCCTGAAGAGGTTCTGGGCGTTCGCAATAGGCTGTAGGGGCAGCAGTCGTTGGTGGAAGTGTTGATCAAGTGGGCAGGGCTACCGGAGCATGAAGCTACTTGGGAAACTTTCTCTGAGATTGAGGATCGCTTTCCTACTTTCCACCTTAGAGGACAAGGTGAACCTTTATGGGGAGGGTATTGCAAGGAATCAGCCCAATCAGCCCAAGCCTCCAATTTTGGTGACTTATGCTAGGAAGAAGCGCCAGCCCATTAAGTGAAGGAATTATTGAAGATGCGTGCGTCTTTCAGCCCTGAGATTTTTTACTTGCTTTCAATAATTCTGTTTGAGCTTTTGTAATTCTGTTAGGGAGTTACAGGGGTTTGTTAGTCTTTTTGTTTAGGGAATAATATTCTGTTAGCAAGGGGGGATGTTGTGGATCCTTGTAGAAGCTTGCTGTAAGCAGTATATATTGGATGCTTGGATAGTGTAAAGGGTATCCAGAAATTGAGTAGCATTTGGAGAGCACCTTCCTCTCGAAAGAGGCCTAACTGTAATATTTGATTACTCTGATTAAATATTACAACCAATTGCTGCTCTATCCCATTGCCATTCTGCTTATTACTACCTGATTAATCCTAAGTCCTAGCATGGGCAATTGGAGATTGAGACAAAGAAAGAGATGCAACAGTTAACATTTTTTTTTTTCCAAATTACGATTTTCAGGTAGTCTATAACTGTGTTTGATCAAAAGCAAATGATAAAAATAATGATAGCATATAATCTTGCTATTATCTTGTT
Source organism: Chenopodium quinoa (assembly GCF_001683475.1). Lineage (NCBI taxonomy): Eukaryota > Viridiplantae > Streptophyta > Magnoliopsida > Caryophyllales > Amaranthaceae > Chenopodium > Chenopodium quinoa. The sequence goes on along the minus strand of NW_018743850.1, from coordinate 1,876,692 downwards.
AATTCATCAAAGTAGTATAATAAATAGTTGATTAAAATTTTCTTCCCTTTTTCACAATGATAAAAAAAATAAGGAATCGATTTAGTTCCTCATAAGATTTTCTTACATAATAAATTTCAATATATTTCATAGTTTTCTATTAAAGCTGGCCTGTAGGCTGTAGCAATCGTTTTCTTCAAATTTCTTTTATTTTTTTCTAAAAAAAAAAATGCATTGTATGCAATGACTCCATGAGAGTTGAGTGTTTGCTCGACTCTCCACCCAAATAGTTGAAATATACAGCTCAGCTCACATAGCAATGGCAATTGAACATTCTGTCAGAAAACCTCTTCACATTACAAATGCAAAGGTCATGCAGAACTGAAAACAGAACACTACTCTATTAAAGTGCCAGTGCAAACAATAATAATATTAATTTGATGCACTATTAGACTATGAAGTGGCTTTAACTCAATAAATATCATTCACCCTTTCCCATGAAAACTGACAGCTATTACATGACAAACTATTGAACCTGATATATTCCACAAATCCACAGTAGTTTATTAAAACTAAAGCTCCTTCATGCTCTTACTGTCCTACTAGAATTAGGCAAAGTAATGCTCCCTACTGTCCTTCAAAGATTGCCCTAAGTACGAAAAGTAACTTTTTAAAACACAATGGAAAATATTTGGGGGACAACCAAAAATGGAAAATTTTTGAGGAAAAGGGGCAATATTTGAGGAATAATCCAAAATGAAAAATGGGCCGATCTTTGGGAATGGAGAGAGTACATGTTTAAGTTTATCATCGTCTACTGATATACTATCTATCATTAGCAATGCAACTAAAATTTTATGATTATAAGATCAAGCTCTCCATTTGAACAAAGTACGCAGTATATTGTTCCACATAAATTCGTATCCTCAATATCATAATATTAGTGACAAAGTTTTTGTCTCATAATCAATTATTATGCGGATACTTTGATTTCAAATATCAAAGTCGTGCATTAATGGGACAAAGAACTTATGTTGTTACGTGTTTTCGAGAAAAATATAGTATGGATAGGAAATTAGTGATTAAATAGCTCGTTACAAATAACTCAAACTCAAGTTATAATCTTAAAATTCCGAATCATGCAAATATTAAGAAGGAAAGACTATTGTTATGTTGTAAATTGTTCTGAATATATTAAAAATTGATCATAGTTACAAACTTTAATATCAAATTGCAAACTGAGATGGAAATTATGGACTATATTGTCCCAAAAATTATGATTATGAAGGCAAAAAGTAAAAGAATAAAATTGGGTGGATTGATTCCATCCCTGTAGAGGAACAAAATCATTCAAATGTTGGAGGGCTATGGAAGGAAAATGTAAGCTCCCTCTTACGCTGCTCTCACATAGCAGCAATCCAAAATAAGGGATCAAGTAGATCTCTCTCTACAACTATAAGAAAGTACAATTCCCTGACTATACACCATCTGTTGATTAGTTATATAAAGAGGCTATCCTAATTCATACCTAATATATATTATATCAGGATCTTGATACATCATATATAGATATTGTTATACTAGATATTGCTATTTTTATATTAGATATAGAAATATAGAAGATGTTTGGGGTCCAAATAACTTGTATTTGGGCCCCAGTCCACAAATGAAAATAAACAAAGCCCAAAAGCAAGGTTCAACTCTCCGGCCCATATGCCAAGTCAGTCAACAAACCCAATCAAAAGGTCAGCCCATTTGATTGATCAAGCCCGCTCCATTCATTTCGACAAAGGTATAAAAGCCATCACTTGGCATCATTTACATTCATTCACTCATAGCCTCAAGCATTTAATTCTCTTGCATAGCTATTCTCTCTTACTCGTACTGACTTCAGCATCGGAGGGGCCTTCCTCGGCAGACCCCCGAGGCCAGTTTACGTGTGTTCAGCTGTGCAGGAAACCCTCATTCGGACATCTCTCGAATTGGGCCTCATCTCCATTCTTCCGAAGGACCTGCCGAAGGTCCATTGTATTCTAACCGAAACAATTTGGCGCCGTCTGTGGGGATTCTTACAGAACATAAGCCAAAAATTCGAAACCGATCTTAGCCAACACAAAAAATGAGTAAGAGCGGTTAAAATTCCAAAAAAAGCTAAGAAGATGGCCATAATCACGACAAGGACCAATCGGTCACCCTTGCCGTCACCAGAACCATCTGCTTCTTCCTCGAAGAATCCACATTCTCCGAGAAGAGAGAATTTGTCTGAGGGATCTTCTTCTCGACAGATTCACCAAGCTGTTGACTCGCCGAAGGGGAGTCAAGCCCGGCCTGAAAGCCCTCAGCCGAGTAGACACTCCCGCTCGCAGCCGAGATCAACCCCTCCTACAGTTCCTTCTACTGAGGAAGTAGCGAGGGCAGTGGCTGTCTGCATGGAGTTTATGAAAGCCTTGGGTGGGCGACTCCCATCCATGCATAACACTCCTCCTTCACCCCCGTCGAAGCCAAAAAGCCTCAAAAGAAAGTAGAAGGGGAAGGGCGAATTCCATCCTCCAAGGGGGAAGGAAGCAGAAAGGCCGAGGACCTGGCCAGTGCCGAATGGGAACAAAGAAGGGACTCCGGTCTCTTCGAAAATTCCAAAGTGCGGAACTCCAGGGACTTCCCAAACAGTCAAAATGCTTCTCGCCGAAGCGTTCACGAGCGCTTGGGTGGAAGGGAGGGAGACGTTCACAGTCGTCTCACCTACCCCGAAGGGTCTCAACCCGAGGTGTCACGCGAAGGGACACTCCTCACTTCCACCTCTCTAAGAGGGAGAAGTGAAGTTCCTTCGGCGAGGCAGAAGGGCAAGGCCGTGATGGTTCCCACCAGTTCATCTTTCTAGAGGTGGATATTGGAGGAGCACGTGCCGACGGTCAAAATTCCGGCACACATCACCTATGACGGTACTTCGGACCCGAAGGACCACATAGCCTCTTACGAGGGGCATATGTACCTTAACCCCAGGTCCGAAGCTACCTGGTGCAAATATTTTCCCACGACTCTCAAAGGTGTTGCCTAATCGTGGATCACCAAGGGGGTTAAGGAAGGCTCTATAACGAGTTGGAATGATCTCTCCAACAAGTTCAAGAGTAAATTCTATACGGCTAACCGCCGAGAGAAGCCAACCGCAGAGCTGATGGTCTTGCAACAATCGAAGGACGAAAGTCTCCGAGACTATTTGACCCGTTTCAGCAACGAGTCGTCCAGAATCACAAGTCTGGATCAAGGCCTAGCCGTATTTGCGCTACAGAATGGTCTACAAGCTGGAAAGTTTTTGGACTTCATGGTTATGCATCCCTCGCAAACCTTGGAGGAAACCCCTTCGACGCTTCGGATAAGTTCATCCGAGTTGAGGAGTGGAACAAGGCTAAATCGCAGTCTCACTCAGGGATTGCAAAGCCGAAGGGCCAAGTGGCCGATGGTCATGGGCCGAGGAAAGGGAAGGCGAAAGCCTCAGAACCTCCCTCGGCAGCCGAGACGAAGAAGGACAAGGCCCCCTTACGGGGAGGTTTGAATCTTACACCCCTCTCACCTTACCGCGTGCTAAAATCTTTAGCACGACCAAGGACGAGGGAAGGTTCAAGAAGCCGAAGCCACCTCCTTCTTGGCATCAGAAGAAGGGGAAGGATCAATGGTGCGAATTCCATGAATCTAGTGGACATCGTACCGAAGATTGCCTTCAGCTGAAGGACCAGATTGAAGAGCTGGTCCAGAAAGGATACTTGAAAAAATATGTCGCGGAGCGCCGCGAAGAAAAGAAAGCAGAGAGTGATTCTCGGCAAGATCTGGAATACCTCCGGAAAAGGGACAAATAGGGTGAGGGGGGAAACCCCGACATTCTCACCATTTCCGGAGGAATTTCACGGAACGCGCTGAAACGCCATCTGAGGGGCTTGACCCATCAGATACATAATGCTGAGTTCCGTACACCTCAGTCTCCGGTGCCGAACATGACGTTCACAGCCGAAGATTGCAGGGGGGTGGTGTACCCCCATGATGACCTGTTAGTGATCACAACGGGAATCGTAAACCACAACGTCTATCGAACTCTCGTGGATGGTGGCAGCAGGGCAAATATCCTTTTCCGAAAGGCATTTGACCAGCTGAAGTTGGAGAGCAGGCACCTGACCCCAGTTCCCTACCCGGTAACTGGATTTAACGGCCCTTCTTCATATGCCGATGGGAAGATCCTCCTTCCTGTCTCCTTAGGCCAAGGCCTAGCAAAACGATGCATCATGGCTAAATTCTTGGTCATCGATGTCCCATCTGTGTACAACGTGATTATGGGGAGACCTCTCATTCACGATGTTCAAGGATTTGTCTCAACGTATCATCAAACCATGATCTACGTTTCAGACGAAGGACGCTCCGAGAAGATCTTGTGCAGTCTAAAAGAGGCCCAAAGATGCAATCATCTAAAACCAACCAAAAGTCGCCGCGACGACAAGGATGAAAAAGAAAAAGAAAAAGACTGAGGTACCAAAAGGCCTAAGGGCTTAAGTGCTTCGGCTCAAGGATCCACGACCAAAATAACATCTTTGAGGACCGAAAAGGTTAGTTCTTCGGCTGGGCCGAAAGACTCAGAAGAAGATCAGCCGAAGTCAGGGAGGTCTGCTAATATTGACAGTAGACCCGAATCCGAAGAGTCTAGCTCCAAATCAATGGAGCTAGACAATCAGACTGAGTCAATATCGTTGGCTGAAGGAGACACCGAAAAATGTGTTAGCATCGGGCAAGGACTTGATCCTAGTTTCCGGGTCGAGCTAATCCAACTCCTTCGGGACAACCGAGATGTGTTCGCTTTCTCGACAGCAGACATGTCTGGGATTGATCCGAAACTCATCTCTCATAAGCTTAACGTCGACCCCACATGTCGACCCATTAAGCAAAAGAAGCGGAATTACTCCGCTCAAAAGAACCAAGACATCGCACGCGAAGTCAAAAAACTTCTAAAGGCGGGGTTCATCGAACCTTGCCAATATCCGGAATGGCTGGCTAATGTGGTGATGGTTCAGAAGGCTAATGGCACCTGGAGAATGTGCGTTGACTTCACGGACCTAAATAGGGCCTGTCCGAAGGATTTTTATCCCTTGCTGAGAATCGACAGCTAGTCGATTCGACAAGTGGCCATGCCTTGCTTAGCTTCATGGACGCATTTTCTGGGTACCATCAGATCTTCATGCACCCCGATGACAGAGCAAAAAGGCATTCGTTACAAGTGCCGGGGTTTATAATTATAAGATGATGCCCTTCGTCTTGAAAAAAGCCGGAGCGACGTATCAGAGATTGGTGGATCAAGTATTTGCCGAACAGAATGGCCGCAACATGGAGGTCTATGTCGATGACTACATCGTCAAAAGCAAAGAGGCTAAGGACCATGTTGCAGATCTGGCCGAGACTTTTGCCACTCTGAGAAAGCATCAGATGAAGCTGAATTCGAAGAAATGTGTCTTCAGCGTGAAGTCAGGGAATTCCTCGGCTTCATGGTCAGAAAAAGGGGCATTGATGCCAATCCCGCCAAAGTACAAGCAGCTCTTGACCTTCTTGAGCCGAAGACAAAAAGGGATGTTCAGCGTCTTACTAGGAGAATGGCCGCCATGTCCAGGTTCATCTTAAGGGCCTCGGATAAAGGGTTGCCCTTCTTCAAAGCGCTTAAACTCCCAAAGTCAAAAGAGCTCATATTAGAGGAAGAGTAGAAAACACCCTTTCAGCAGCTCCGAGAACACTTAGCTCATCTCCCAACGTTGGCAAGACTAGCTGAAGGAGAAACTTAGTACTAGTATGTGGCGGTCAGCCCAGCTACGATCAGTGCGGTGTTGTTGAGAGAAGAAGAATAAATCCAACAACCAATATACTTTGTCAGCCACACTCTGACCGATGCTGAGACCATTACCCCTTGCTTGAAAAAGTTGCATACGCAGTGCTGGTAGCAGCTCGGAAGTTGAGGACTTGAGGCCCTATTTTGACTCTCATCAAATAGTGGTCTTGACTGATCAGCCGTTGGAAAAAGTCCTCGGAAAGGTGGAAAAGTCCGGCAGACTAAAGAAGTGGGCTTTTTGCGCTCACTGAGTTCAGCATAAGTTACCGGTCGAGGGCAGCAATCAAGGCTCAGGCCTTGGCTGATTTCCTAGCCGAGTGCTCCTATCAGAAGACACTGGACGAGGAAAAGAAAGTCTGGACTGTTTTCACGGATGGCTCTGCCACCGTGAATGGTTCGGGGGCAGGGGTAGTCATCACCTCTCCCGAAGGCAAAGTTTCCAACAACGAAGTTGAATATGAGGCAGCAATTGATGGTCTATAGTTGTGCATAACATTGGAAGCCGAACATGTCTGTTTAAAAACAGACTCTCAGCTCGTCGCAAATCAGATCCGAGGCGAATATGAGGCCAAAGAGCCCTCAATGATCTCCTACCTCGCCAAGATCAAAACAGTCATAGCGAAGCTTAGAACCTTTGAAATTGAATTGATCCCAAGGGGTCAAAACGCTCAAGCCGATGCACTCTCCAAACTTGCAAGTTCGTCTCTCACTGAACTGAACTGGTCGGTATATGTGGAAGTGCGTCAAGAAAGAAGTATCGACCAAGAGCCCGAGGTTCTTTGTGTCGCAAATGAGCCGAGCTGGATGGACCCCATCCTAGCTTACTAACTTCAAGGAAAGCTCCCCGAAGACAGGATCCTTGCTTCGAAACTGAAAAGAATTGGTTCAAGGTTCATCGTCTACAATGGGGAACTTCTGAAAAAATCCTTCTCAGCCCCACTGCTGAAATGTGTGGGCCCAACAGATGCAGATTACATCCTTCGGGAAATTCACCTCGGCATATGCGGGAACCACATAGGGGGAAGAACCCTAGCCCATAAAGCACTAAGGGCAGGGTATTATTGGCTTGTTCTTCGGGGAAAATCAGGGACATTGTTCTTCGGAATGCTGCTGCTGTCCAGAATGGCCGTATCCATGGAAAACTAGGAGGGGCCCTATGAAATATACGATGAGCTCCAACCAGGGACTTATCGACTTCGGCAGTTAGATGGAACTGAGCTGAAAAACAACTAAGTTCAAAGCTACTCAAACAGGCAGAACGAGAAGAAAAAGATGAAATAGTGCATCGTCATTCAAAAGTTAAGAGTACAAATGTCAAGTTCAGTGATGCCGTCCTCTTCCATGATGCCGTAATATATCTCCAGTTGTTCGGCGAAACAGAACTCAGCATCATTTTCAACCCGCCAAGGGTAGGGTGCCGCATTCATGATACCCTCATTTTCTCGGATATCGGTCCATTCCCTCTCTTTGGGAGTCAGCGGCCTCCGAGCCGAGGACCTACTTCGGCCAGAAGTACGGCCACCTCAGAATCTGGTGGAGGCATGCTAGTTAAGGGCACCGCTCTCAGAAACAGCAGCAGGCCCAGTCCTCGCATTTGGGTTCTGACCGCTCAGCGGCGGCATCATCGCCAGAGGGCGGTCCCGCTTCAGAATCAACTGAGGAACCTCTTCCTCACCCTCGGACGTGGGTTCGGGCTCAATCGGCCTCTTCCCTCGGTCTCTGGGCATAGTTTAAAGGAGAAAGGTTCGAGAAAGGGAAAATAGTATAAAGCAAGGAAAACCGAAAAAGTTTCAGAAGAAATTACCTTTAACAGACTCGGAATTCACCGATCCATAAGTTCGGAGAATCGGGTTTTGGTTTAATGCTTCGGATTGCTCATATTGAGTGAAAAGAGAAGTCGGGTTAATGCGTGCGATTAAGGGGAATGAGGAGTTTTGAGTGGATAAGCGAATGATTAATGGCGAAGGCGGCTTAAGTAAATTTCTGGAAAGAGATTTCCCAGATCAAACGGCCGTCAAACAATCCCATTAATAGCACGTCAGTTCGTGGCTGCTCGAATTCTCCTTCCTTAACTACAAACCGCCAAAATTAATTGCCCACTAAGTTCTTTCCAATTACCCACTAATCACAATTAACGGTTATTAAACCTGACAACTTCCTTAAAACAAAATTTAAATTATTTTCATTTACTTCCCTCCAAATTTCACAAAATCCGAAAACTCGACCTATAATCCTCACGAATCGGGTCTAGGGGACAAGTTGTTTGGGGTCCAAATAACTTGTATTTGGGCCCAGTCCACAAATGAAAATAAATAAAGCCCAAAAGCAAGGTTCAACTCTCCAGCCCATATGCCAAGTCAGTCAACAAACCCAATCAAAAGTCAGCCCATTTGATTAATCAAGGCCGCTCCATTCATTTGGACAAAGGTATAAAAGCCATCACTTGACATCATTTACATTCATTCACTCATAGCCTCAAGCATTTAATTATCTTGCATAGCTATTCACTCTTACTCGTACTGACTTCGGCATCGGAGGGGCCTTCCTCGGCACACCCCCAAGGCCACTTTACATGTGTTCAGCTTTGCAGGAAACCCTTAATTCGGATATCTCTCGAATTGGGCCTCATCTCCATTCTTTCGAAGGACCTGCCGAAGGTCCATTGTTTTCTAACCGAAACAGAAGATATAAAATATTCTTAAGCAGCTCATACCAAATTTCATGCACAAGCATTGCAATTGCAAACTATACCACGCAAATCACACAATGTACATTTTTCTAATATATAATGTACATTAACATCATTCCCCATGTACATTCAATACTACCATGCCCCATTCAATACTAAAATCCATTCCAAATTACATGTAACATCATTCCAATTGCAAACTACACCACACAAAACACGAATATACATATTTTAATACATTATGTACATTCATATCATGCCCCATGTACATTCAATAATACCATGCCCCCATGACTACTCAAATAGACGCAAATACCTATCTAATTCATTAACCACGAACACAAAATATCAATTAATCCCACAATACTTACCTCCACTGTTTTCAAGCTTGAGGCATTCTTCATCAACATCACATACCAAATTAGAGCTCATCACTTCCTCCGCAATACAAAGCTGCTCAACACTAGCCGTCATTGTTCTTCCCTCTTATATAAAATCGCCCTCTAACCAACACTTTCATAAAAATTTTGACAAGAAAATAAATGGGGTTTAAATAAGTGGAATTCTGTTCAAATATATGAAATTTTTGATTCAAATTCGAAAATATTTGTAATCATTACCCAGGTTTGCATGTGAAAATGAAATGCCAGCAAAATTCTGAGCCCATCAACCTTTCCACTACACGATGCGTCCCATGCACCCGGGTGCACCTTCTAATTTACCCTATAAGACTAGCCATCTTATAATTAAAAAAGTTTAGTTTATGAAAAAAATACAAATTTCATTTACAAAAAAGTGCTATTCCAATTTTATGACATTTGAAACAAGTTTTATTTACTCTATGCTTAAAAAAACGATCTTGCTTTACTAGCAGACGCTTCCGGTTAATAGTTTAAGTAGAATTCAGTCAAAACGAACCAGTGGAACTGCGTTTTAGAAGTAAGCTGTGAAGAAATGGTGGGGGCGGTGGATGGATTGATGTCTGGCGATGTGAAAGTGCAAAGACAAGAGATAGAGATTAATGACTACACACAGCTTCATTATTTTCTAGAATGCAGAGTTCCGATTCTTTGTGCTGTTTGCAGATTAACCAACCATGTGAAAAGTGTGGACATAGCCCTGTTGAGCTGGTGAATTCAAGACAAGTAAGATCTAACCAATACTTACTCCGTCCCTAATTATTTGCTTTAAAAACTTTGACCACGAATTCTAATTATATTATAACAAATAGGGTGATTTGCAAGAAACTACCACGTAAAAACACTATCTTGTGAAAAACTACCACGTAATCTTGTGAAAAATTACCACGTAATCTTGTGAAAAACTATCACATAAAAACAATCTTGTGAAAAACTACCATATTAAAATATCCAATTGCACGATACCACCATATTAAACCGGGTCAATGATCAGAAAACCACCATGTGGTGGTATTGTGCAATTGGATATTTTAATATGGTAGTTTTTCATAAGATTGTTTTTATGTGGTAGTTTTTCAAAAGATGGTGTTTTTACGTGGTAGTTACTTGCAAATTATCCTAACAAATAATATATCCAAGTGGGATTTTGTTAGATTCATTTCAACGTTAATTTTTAGAATATAAAGTTTTTATACAAAGTATTTTTTTTTGTCTTATTAATTTAGAAATAAAAATGTTTTAAGTAGTGTATTGAAAACCATAAAAAGTCAAATGAGATAAAAAAAAAATAAAACAGAGCAAGCTAGTTTACAACTGTATATGGGGCAATCGTCTTTCAAAGAGGGATACAGGTTTGAATTGTAAACATTAATTACACTATTACTCCCCTTCCGCTTAATTGTGAACTGTTATCCAATGAAGGGGAGCCCTTATCTGTCACTACTATGCGTCGCTCTTTGATTGGGAAATTGAATTTCTTAATGCACATTAGACCAGATTTGAATATTCGGTTCAAATGTTGAGTCATTTTATGCAAAATCGCACTAATGTTCCCTTGGCAGCCTTACATCACTTGCTTAGATAAGTTTCTAGCACCATCGGTAAATGCATCCTTTTATATGGCTCTAACAAACTCACCATACAAGCCTTTTCCGATAGTAATTGGGTTGCTTGTCCAGATACTCGTAGATCAGTCACCAATTGCGTTGTTTTGTTAGGTAACTTTCTGATTAGTTGGAAATCTAAAAAACAACCTACGGTATCAAAATCTTCTTTTACTGTTTGTTCAAGTTAAAATATATTGTTCAGAATTCGTTTACCCTTGTGCTATAGTAAAATTTTCATCATAAGAGAATAAATACATCAATATAATAAAGATTTTCAATTAATAAAGTTGAAATAATATCGAAGAAATATACACCTACAAGGCAATCATAATTCATGAAAATTATTTATTGGAAGATTAAATTGCAAATACATATGGGATGTATAGGAAATTGAAAATTAATGAGTTTCAATTAAATTGCCAACAGCCAGCAGGCAAGCAATCACAAAGAGAAGGCCCATAAACAAAGCCTCGAGTTCCATCTGGGCAGGGCCAGCCTGCAACAATACACGGCCCGATAAGTGGGATGCATTCCCAATCTTCTAATGCTTTCCCTTGCATCGCCATACCTGAAAACACAAACACCATTAAAACTATTTTCATATATATATATTTTTCATTAGAGAAATTTCTAATTTATACCTGATATAAATATATTAAGGGGTATTTTTGTAATTTTATTTTTATATCTGGTATCATAATGTCTATATCTGATATTCGTTTTTTTGGTATTTTTATAACATCTGTATTTCTATATCTGATATAATAATACCTTTATCTGGTATAAAAATAGTTATATCTGATATAATATTACATATATTTGAGATTTCAGTATCCTGATATAATTTATATCAGATATGAATTAGGAAAGCTCTTATTCATTATCATTCTAGCTTTGGAAATATTGAAGGTAAAAAAATTGATTGCCACAAAACATACATCAACTTTTGTAAAGAAAAGAGCAAAATAAAAGCTAACCTAATAAAATAAGTAGAAGGAATGAAGCCAAAATGGCCTGTTTGAAATAGAAATGGTTGAAGGAAGCCATGTCTGAATGCCTGTGCGTTCAAATGTTTTGGTGTATGTGTTAGAAGGGATGCCTTCTTCACCCATATTTCCTACAAATTTATACTGGGTTCCATTGACTTTTAAACTAGTTTCTTATTCTCTATAATAATGCAACTGCTATAAATATATATATATTATATATATAAATACTTAAAAATGATACAAATGTCCAAAGTTATATACATACTACGTTAACTAGCTTTTGTCAACGATCTGTAGGTTTTAGGTGTAGCTGGTTTTCCATGTTCGCCTCTGATTGAGATGCTTTCGTTTCCCTCACGAAAAAAATGCATTAGTCAACTATTGTCTCTTTCCCTACAAGAAAGCCCCATTTGACTTTCGCGATATCATAAGAGAATAAATACATCAATATAATAAAGAAATCCAATTAATAAAGTCGAAATAATATCCAAGCAAAATACACCCACAACGCAATCATAATTCGTGGAAATTATTTACTGGAAGATTAAATTAATACATAATGGATGTAAGGGAAATTGAAAATTAATGAGTTAGTCACCCTAATTAAATTGCGGACAGGCAGCAGGCAAGCAATCACAAAGAGAAACCGCATAAAAAAAGGGTAGAGTTCCATCTGGGCAGGGATCGCCAACAATACACGGCCCGGCTAGTGGGATGCATTCCCAATCTTCTAATGCTTTCCCTAGCAGGCTAGCATCGCCATACCTGAAAACACAAACACCATTAAAACTGTTTTCATACATACATACATATACATACATATATACATATACATATATATATATATATATATATATATATATATATATATATATATATATATATATATATATATATATATATAAGTTAAAATAAGAAGGGTACTTAAAATAAGAAGGATAAGAAAACATCTTGGCTCTTCATCTTATAAATCCAACGCATGATATTTTACGTACACATAATGACCCTTTTTTAACTCATAGTGACCAAAATAATTTTTTTTCACTTTAGTGACTATTTTCTATTGTTATAGTGATTTTCTTTATTGTTATAGTGACTATTTTTATTGTTATAGTTTTCCTTTTTTTTACGTGAAATCTTTAGCGTTGGATCTTATCATTTGAAGGGACAAAATTTCTTCTTATTCTTCTTATTTTAAGCACTTTTCTCATTGGATATATATATATATATATATATATATATATATATATATATATATATATATATATATAGTAAAAGTTAAAATAAGAAGATTACTTAAAATGAGAAGGATGAGAAGACATCTTGGCTCGTCATCTCCTAAATCCAATGCATGATATTTTATGTACATATAGTGACCATTTTTTAACTCATAACGACCAAGTAATTTTTTCACATAGTGACTCTTTTTATTGTTATAGTGACCCTTTTTATTGTTATAGTAACCCTTTTTTTACGTGAAATTTCTAGCATTAGATCTTACCATTTGAAGGGTCAAGATATCTTCTTATTTTAAGCACTATTCTCATTGGATTCCTCCCTTATTCTTATTTTCAAGACACGACTTTAAACGTTTTTATCTCCAAATCTGTAAGGCAAAAAATTATGAAAACTTGATATTCTAGAAATTTACATTGAGATGCATCTAATAAGATCCCATTTGAATATATTATTTCTTATAAAATGATGAGAATTTGTGGTCAAACTTTTTGAATATTGACTCTATAAATAGAAATTGGTCAAAATTTAAAGGACGGATGAAGTATATGTTAAGTCCTCAACCGGTTAATTGATTATATTACAGTTCACCCAGACAAGCCTTATTTGACAATACAATGAGTTCTCTGATTATAATCACACCAAATAACATTATATTACCATGTTAAGTATCTAGATTGTTTCACCGGATAGCGCTACTTAACCCCTATTCTTCTGGAGAGGGTTTATGACTTTTCCTGATTATGTTGGGCATTGTCGTATATTCAAAGACCTTTTACATGAGAGATACTGCTACTGCGATCTCCTTCCTACCAAATATCAGTCCCAACTAATCTGGGGAACAAGTTATAGGCATATACGAGACAAGTCCCTCACGCCCTTAACCCAAAGAAGAGTTGTGAGCTTATGTGTGATAAAAAAGCAGCAAATAGTATTTCGAAGAATCCACTGCAGCATGATCGGACGAAGCATGTTGAAATTGACACACTTGATAAAGGACAATTTAGAGGCCAAGATTATCAGTCTTTCATTTGTGCGTTCGAGTGAACAAATAGCCGATATTTTGACCAAAGCAGTTGGAGTGCGGGTGTTCGAGGATGTTTTGTGCAAGTTAGGTGTCGAAAATCCTACAATCCAACTTGAGGGGGAGGGTAGGAAACTAGATAAATAATTCTCCAAGATTCTATCCTGAAATCTAGGAAGATAGTTAGCAGTAAATCTATCTATAATCAGCAAAATTGTAATATAAATATAGGTAATCAGTTGTAAAGAATTATACAAGAAAGCAATACAAAAACCAGAATTTAAACTCTTCTTTTCTAGCTAAAACACTTTAAAAATTTGGCGACATTTGTGGGAATTGGGACAAAGAGTCCCCTAATAAAAAACAACGGTTACTCCATTCAATTTCATGATGAAGGTCATAGGCTTCCAGAGGATAAGATTCGAGATGCAGAAACTAATCAGGAGACAATTGCAACAATCTCTAAAGACTATATAACAACAAATCCTAGAACTCAATGGTAAATCTACCCTTGAAACCTCTGGCCACAACTCCATAAGAAAATTATTCATGGATTCCACTCAAGTCTACAAAGAAAATTCCAATTAACTATGCTTTAACCGCTTTGGAAACGATGAAGAAATTGGACGAGCATTGGTTAGAGCTTAGAGTTGCTCTTATAGTTCTCTAAGCATATTGAAATAGTCAAGACTCAAGACCTATTCTTCCATTACACCTGGGTACTAGGTGCACAAATTAACGATTGTCGTTGCATTAGACCATCCATTATTATGGGAGGATTCTCCCTCCATTTTTATCACTTAAGGACCATCCTTACTCTTGCGGGAAAAATGTTAAGGATCCTCCCTTCTTCCTTGAGGATTCCTCAAAATCATCTATGGGTGGAGAGTTTAGATACTCCTTTCGTACCCCTTTATTTGTCCTATTAGAATATTTCACTTGAAAAGTGATAAACTAAAATACGGAGTATGATTTTTTGTTTGTATATACTCCCTCCGTCCCTTCATTTTTGCCCCATTGTAAAAATATGGGTCAAACTTTTAAAACTTTGACCATGAATTCTCATTGATCTATAAGTGATAATATATTCATGTGGGATCTTGTTAGAATTGTCTCACTGTATAGTTTATTAATATTAATTTTTTATAATTTTTACATGTATAGAAATGGAGATATATGCATTTAAAGACGTGTTTTGGAGACCGTGAAAAGTCAAATGGGGCAAAAAATAAGGGACAAAGGGAGTATAAGTTAAAACATATCTATGTGAAATCTTGTTAGATTCGTGTCGAAGTATAATTTTTTAATATGTAAATATTATAATTTTTTATAATACGTATTTATAGATATTATAACTATATATGTCCTTTAAAAACTGTGAAAAAATAAATGTGATAAATAAAAAGAAATGGAGGGAGCGCTATCTTAGCTCTGGTGCCAAACCATTATTGTTTATTATTTTTTTTTGTCAAACCTAACTTAAAATATGCGGTGTAATTAGGGGTGAAACAAATTCGGGTTAAAACCGAACCGAACCGAAAACCGAACCGAATAAGAAATATGGTTCGGTTTTTTTTTTGAAGTGGTTCGGTTCGGTTTTTTTAAAAAAAAATATTTCGGTTTTCGGTTTGGTTTCGGTTTGAGGAAATGGAAAACCGAAAAAAAACCGAAAACCGAAAATTAGGCCCAGTATATAAGGAAAAAAAAAAACCCTAACCCTCATCCTCATTCTCTGATTCTCTCTCCTGACTTCCTCAGTTCGCCTCTTCCTCCCTCATTGCGAATTTCTCAGTCTCTCACCCTCACCTTCTCAGTTTCTCAATCATCTCTTTTGTGTTTCTCAGAATTCTCACTCTCCAATTCTCCATCGTTCACCGGCACAGCGCACTCGTTCAGGCGTTCACTGTGACACCGTCCACCGTCCAAAGGTATGCTTTTAAGTTTTGATTATGCTTGATGTTCATATTTTTTTAGGGTTTTAATTATGATTAGTGTTAAATGTTAATTACGAAAATCTGCAAATTACATGTACAAATTTGTTAAACATTCTGATTAGGGTTTTAATCTATGCTTGATGTTCATATTGCGATGTTGTTTCTGAATTTTCTATTCTGTACAAATTAGTAAAACATTCTGAATTTTCTGGTATTTTGATGCTTCGGGGTTTTGGTCTATTCAAGGGTATTTTGGGTTTTGGTCTAGTAAAACATTCTGATTAGGGTTTTGGTCTAGTAAAACATTCTGAATTTTCTGGTATTTTGAAGCTCTATTCGATTGGACTCTGTTGAAGATTGTTTCAGATTATTAGTTAGTTATTAATTCAAGGGTTCGCATGATTAATAGCATTATCATTGTCTTGATAAGTGTTTATTAGATTGTTGATCTTTGTTATTATTGTTAATTTTGATTTTACTTGTTTTGGGTACAGTTAGTCAGTTAGTGCTTAATTTGATTGTTTTTGGGTGGTGGGGTGGAATCTTAGGGGGCTAATTATTATTGCTAAATTGTTATTGTCTTTGGTTTAGTTAGCCAGTTACTACTGATTTTGTTTATTAGGGGTATAATTATTATTCCCTTTAAAAGATCCAATATTCTTAATTTATGAGTTTGCATGTATTCTTACAGATTGTTATTCAACCACGAATTATTGAATGACAACCAACGTGGGTGGTGTTCCTGACCAGCCTCAATCCGAACATGAGACTGACCAAGTCTCTCAAAATCTGAAAAAAGAACAGGGAGCAAAAAGGAAGAGGATGAAAGAACGCTCTGAAGTTTGGGAGCACTTTGATAAAGAAGACTTACCTTCTGGAATGCAGGCAATTTGCAAGTATTGTGGGATGAGCTACAAGTGTGGGGCAAAGAAAAACGGCACTAGTGTGTTATGGGCTCATATTTCGCGATGTCGTAAGTATCCCTTTAACACCCCTAAAGATTCAAAACAAAGTTTGCTTTCATTTAAAAGTGCTAAAGAACCAAGTGGTGGTACTAGTGGGTTGACATACCACAAATTTGATGCTGGTAGTATTAGAAAAGCTTTGTCATTTATGGTGATTGTTGATGAACTTCCATTTAAGTTTGTTGAAGGTATAGGTTTTAGACATTTTTGTGGTGTAATAGAGCCTAGATTTAATGTTCCTTCTCGAATTACAGTAGCCAAAGATTGTTTTGAAACATATTTAACTGAAAAACGAAAGCTGAAAAATGTGTTAAAAAGGTGTAATTCAAGAGTTTCTTTAACCACTGATACATGGACCTCTATACAACAAATCAATTACATGTGCTTGACTGTCCACTTTATTGATAATAATTGGAAATTACACAAAAGAATTCTGAATTTTTGTCCTATTTCTAGTCATAAGGGTGATGATATTGGCAAAGAAATTGAAAAGTGTTTGCTTGATTGGGGGCTTGAAAATGTCATGTGCATAACAGTTGATAATGCTAGCTCAAATGATACTGCAATTGGGTATATGAGAAGGAAAATAAATGGGTGGAAAACTGGGGTTCTTAAGGGTCGTTTCCTTCACATGCGTTGTGTTGCACACATTGTCAATTTGGTTGTTTCTGATGGGTTGAAAACTGTTAATGAGTCGGTTCAACGTGTTAGGCATGCTGTTAGGTTTATCAAACAATCTCCTGCTAGGTTGCAAAGGTTTAAAAAATGTGTCTTAGATGAAAAAATCAACACAAAAAAGGGATTGTGCCTTGATGTGCCTACTAGGTGGAACTCCACCTATTTGATGTTGAATGCTGCTATTGAGCTTCAAGATGCTTTTGAGAGGTATTCTGGGGAAGACCCTCACTATGTAGTTGATTTGAATGAGAGGGATGGTAAGGGTAGCCCAGATTCTGATGATTGGAATAATGTAAGAAGACTTTCTGAATTTCTACAAGCCTTTTATGATCTGACCTTGCATGTCTCTGGCTCTTTATATGTCAGTTTGAATTTGTTTTTTCATGAATTGGTGAGTGTTGCTGTACTTATGAAAGATTTGGTTTCAAGTGATGATGTGGATATGTGTCTTATGGCTTGTAGAATGAAAGAAAAATATGAAAAGTATTGGGGTGATCCAGAAAAAATAAACCTCCTGATTTTTATTGCCGTTGTCCTTGATCCTCGTTATAAGCTTGATTATGTTGAGTGGATGATAACTGAAATTTATGACCCTATTGTTGCATCAAAGTTAGTTGATAATGTGAAGGTAGCTTTGAATGCTTTGTATGAGGAGTATCGTGTTTCTTCTAGTAATGATGTGAATAGGGAGGAAGTGTCTTCAAGTAAGGATGGCAAAACTCCATTGAGTCCCAAACATAAAAAGATTGAAGTCTTAAAGAGTAAGTATAAGAAACACAAGTGTGAGAGAGATGGAGATGCAAAAATAGAGTTAGACAAATATTTGGAGGAGGATACAGCGGAGGATATTGATGAATTTGACATTTTGAGCTGGTGGAAGTTCAATTGTTCAAGGTTTCCTACTGTGGGGAGAATTGCCCGTGATGTTCTTGCTGTCCCTGTTTCGACAGTAGCTTCTGAGAGTGCATTCAGCACTGGGGGCAGGGTTCTAGATCAGTTTAGGAGCTCATTAACTCCTCGAGTTGTAGAAGGTCTTGTTTGTGCTCAAAATTGGTTACGTGCTTCACCATTTCCAAGTATTGAAGAATGTTTAGAGGAAGTTGAGCTTCTTGAAGAGGGTAATATATAAGAACATCTAATCATAAGTTACTTATTTTCATTATGTGTATATATTTTTAACTTGGTTATTTTTGTTATGAATTATGATAGACTTGAAGAATATGGCAGTTGGTGATGCTGATATTGATGAAGTGCTTGAAATAATAGACTGATGTGGCTCTTTGCTCATTGCTGACTTGCTGTTGCCACTTGCCAGACTTGCTACTGCCTTGCTCTATCACTGCTTTTGCTGCTGACCTGCTGTTATGATGCTGCTGCTGCCCTGCTGCTTGTTGCTACTTGGTCTATGCTGCTTGTTGCTACTTTTTTTACTGCCTTTTAGAACTTGGTCTATGCTGCTTGTTGCTACTGCTGTTAAACAATTGTTAAAGTTGTAATGTTGAACAATTTTTTTTTTTTTTTGGATGAAGTGTTGAACTTTTAAAACTTTGAATTATAACTTTGAAGTTTTAGAACTTGTTAATGTTGTTTAAATCTCATTAAGCATTTATGCTACTACATATGTTGATGAATATAATATTTATATGATTTAAGCCCACAAAAATTGCAGATTAAAGCCCAAATAAACAAGGCCCAAAAAAATTCGGTTTGGTTCGGTTTTTTCTTTTGAAACCGAAATTTATATGGTTTGGTTTGGTTTGGTTTCAAAAGTAAAGTGGTGCGGTTTGGTTTCCAAAAACCAAAAACCGAATTAGGGTGGTTCGGTTTCGGTTTGGCCTATAAACCAAACCGAAAACCGAACTTTCACCCCTAGGTGTAATACACCTTTAAAGTAGGAGAGTGATAAAATGAAAGAGGATTATCTGAGAGCCCTCCCATTAATTGTAGAAAAATATAGAAGAAAATCATGGAGATGGTGGAATATAAAAGTGAGTGAGGTATATATTAAATGAAGGAAATTAAAGGAGAGAGAGTGTGTGGAAATGGAGGAGAATCATCCTACCGTAGTGGATGCTAGGCTTCCTAAATTACTTCCGAAAAAGATGTGAATTTTAGATGAAACATTGAATTCATTACATTGCCTAATTCAAATTTTTTGTTGGGTACAAACTTAGTTATGAGAAATGGAGATAGTTGTGTGGAGATCATATATATGTGCGCATACGATTATACTAGTTATCTAACTTTGGAAAAGAAAAGGTACACTTACATACCAAGCAACTTAAGTAGAGGCTTTCCTATTTTATACCTCATATAAATTATATCAGAGTATTGAAATATCAGATATAAGTATTGTTATACCAAATATAGTTATTGTTATATCAGATATAGAAATACATAAGATATAAAAATACAGAAAAAATGTATATTTGGTATTGACATTATGATCTCAGGTATAGAAATGAAATAACAAAAATGCCTCTTGATATATTTATATTAAGTATAAATTAGGAATTTTTCATTACAAGTACTTCACTAAGTCAATCTAAATTATTCGCTAATTGATTTGTGGTCTAGTTTTCAAAACAATGTTCTTTTATGCTAATGTAACTTGAACTCCTCATTAGATGCATCATGCATTGCACTGATCATTGCACTTGCCTTAATAAACGTGCTAGTGTATACCTTTGACAAATTAGTTATCTCTCAATCATAGAATATTCGAATATTATTATTTTCAGCCCTAAAACCCTTGATCTGCTATGAACCTACCTCATATGAGTGGTATACCTTGTATAGAACATTAGAACACGAACAACATTCTATTTGATGCATGTTACATCACATTTTATTTTTGGTTAAGACTTTTTCTTCAAAACAAAGATTTGATGCATGGTTTGAACATATTCCTTAAAACTACTCGTGTTTTTTTCATTCTTATACAAAGTACATAAAGTTATAAAGTCTCTTCATTCTTATACGAAGTGAATGAGTAGATAAAGAAAATCTCTTCATTCTTATACAACGTAGATGAGGTTTATTTTCTTTTAATTACCCTTGAAATGATAAGAATTACGGGCATATGAGAAGCTAAGGCTGGATGAGGGCTTATTAAAATGCCGATATATTCATATAACTTCTGTTCTATTGTTCTAAACTTCTATTGTAATGTTCAAAATATCAGTATTAGACCTTAGAACACTAGTATTAAACTTTAGAACATCAGTATTAGACCTTAGAATAATAGAATAAATATTTAGAACATACGTGTCAATCTTTAGAACAATAGAATAGATGTTTAGAACAATAGAACAGAAGTTTAGAACATTAGAATAGAAGCAGAAGTTTAGAATATTAGAACAATAGTTTAGAACATTAGAACAAAAGTTTTGAACATTAGAACAATAGTTTAGATTTATTCTATAGTTCTAAAGATCTGTTCTATTGTTCTAAACTTCTGTTCCATTGTTCTAAACTATTGTTCTAATGTTCTAAACTTTTGTTCTATCGTTCTAAAAGATCTAATGGCCTATGATGTTTTAGCTTTTAATGGCAAAAGTGTAATTTATTAGAACTTTTCTGTACTCTAACTGCACAACACCTTTCTCTATATTTTCAAAACTCATGATGTACGTACAGGGCCTTGTTTTTCGTGATATTGGAAACTTTTCATCTTCTGAATATTTATTCTATTGTTCTAAAATTATAGTACAGATTGTTCCAAATATTTATTCTATTGTTCTAAAATTTAGTACTGATGTTCTAAAACTTCTGTTTTATTATTCTAAACTATTGTTCTAATGTACTAAACTTCTTGTATGATGTTCTAAGATTGACACGCATGTTCTAAATATTTATTCTATTGTCATAAGGTCTAATACTAATGTTCTAAAGTTTAATACTAGTGTTCTAAAGATTAACACTTATTGTTCTAAAGATTAACAATAGAACAGATCTTTAAAATAATAGAACGGATCTTTAGAACAATTGAACAGAAGTTTAGAACATTAGAACAAAAGTTTAGAACATTAGAACATTAGAACAATAATTTAGAACAATAGAACAGAAATTTAGAACATTAGAATAATAGAACCGAAGTGGGGAAACGTGTGTCATTTTCTTTTTTGAGGAAGTGTGTCAGTTTGTCTAAAAGTGTATCAGTTTGTCTCAGTGTATTTGAGAGTGTGGGGAAACGTGTGTCAGTTTTTTTTTTATGCAAAAAAAGTTGTGTCAGTTTTGCTATTATTTACGCTTTTACCATTATTTTTTTGTCAAATCTTATCCGTTGGATTTGGGCAATGTATGGTGTTAGATGGGTTCTCATTTGGCATAGAATTCTTATATAAGGGGGGGTTTACACATGAACCCGGCCACACACACACACACACACACACACACACGCGCGCGCGCGCGCGCGCGAATATTAGAGAACAACTGAGTATTAGAGAAAAATAGAGCAAGGTGTGTTCTTGCTAGCTAGTTTATTTTACATAAATTTATTTTGGCCAACATCTTTTTATTTTTCACTTGAAAGGACTTTCTATGTTTTAAGCCTAGTTTGAGTTGAATAAGGATTACTTTCTTAGTTGAGTTAGTTTAAGAGAGTTAAGTTACTGTAGACATGAAGATGTGTCTCCCCGTGTAACGGTCTTATGACGAACCAACCCTTTCAGGTGGACCTAGCTTGGCTCGAGATTGAGTATGCGAAAACCCGAAATGCCTTCAAAACCTAACTCTTAAAAGGCCTAAACATGAACCGAGCACAAAATACTAACCTTGGCCCAAATCACAAACCAAAATCTCAAAAATCAATCATTACGCGTTAAGCAAACCTCAAATTTGCGCAAAATCAGAAATGCTCGGAGTACTAACACTGAGCGTTAAGCACCATAGGCCTGAGCGTTCAACGCCAAGTTTGGGCGCCAGATGCCCAAGCCTAGGGCGTTCCAGCTCTTCAGCGCACCCCTAAAAGCGCTTTGGGTTCCTTGCAACCCCCTCTTCAGTTGACCAAAGGTCTTTGTTGATCATTTTTCAAAGATGGCTCATTTCATTCCATGCAATAAAATCGATGACGCAATACATGTTGCTGAATTACACTCCAAAGAGATTGTTAGGCTTCATGGCATTCCTAATAGTATTGTTTCGGATCTTGACACAAGGTTCCTTAGCCACTTTTGGAAGACATTATGGAAATTCATGGGAACAAAGTTGCTAGTTAGAACTTCTACAAATTGATGGACAAACCGAAGTTACTAATAGAACTCTAGGTAGTACGTGGCTTGGTGAGCAAAACTACAAAGGATTGGGATATTAAGCTTGCTCATGTCGAGTTTGCTTATAATAGAACCTCTTCTGCACGCCACAACTAAGCATTCTCCCTTCAAGATTGCTTATGGGGTCAATCTTTATGTTCCTATCACTTTTGTGGATCTTCCTAAAGGAGACTTGCTTTGCTACGATGCTTTGGAGAGACAAAAGGAATTCAAGGCAAATTATGACAAAGTTCGTGCTTTGATCGAAAAGATGAATGCTAAATACAAGGAGAAATTGAACAAAGGTAGGAAACAATCACTTCTCCAAGAAGGTGATCTTGTGTGGCTTTATTTGGGTAAGGAGAGGTTTCCTAATCAAAGGAAGAACAAGCTCATGCCAAGAGTAGATGTTCCTTTCTAAGTCTTAAGGCGTGTGAATGATAATGCCTATGTTCTTGATTTACCTAGAAAAATACACGATTTTAAAAATATATTTACCTCATTTTGGAGTTCTGTCGACAAAATTACACCTTTTCAAAAAAGTTTCTTGATATCTACATCCATGAATCTAAGGGGTTTCAAAAAAAATCGCTGCAATCAAACTCTTAGCCTAGAAAATATGTCATTTCGAGTTTATTGTAACCTTCGGGATGTCCTCAATTTCATACAAGAACTAATCTATCGCATGTTCGGACCATATCATTTTGTATATCATGATTTTATGTGATAAAAAAGAGCACTCATATAACTATCTACTTGTTTGTTTTGTACATTGAATCTATGCAACCCATATTGCATTTCAACATTAATACTACAATAATATACATATTGACTATGCACTAACAATATAATTATCAATAAGTCATAACCTTATGCACATTAGAAAATAAAATATAAAGTGGCACTATTAGAAAATAAAACTGTACATAATTTCATAATTTTTGCGTGAGCTCGTTTCTTTTAACCTTCATTTTCTTTCAAAAGTTGTACTATTTAGAATTAAAGTTGTCCTATTTGCAAATAAAGTTGTACTTATACAATATGAAGTTACACTATTAGAAAATGAAATTATACATAATTTTACCATTTTCACATGGCCCTTTTTTATCTTCATTCTCTTTCATAAGTTGTATTATTTAGAATAGAAGTTGTACTATTTGCAAATAATAATGTATTTATAGAATATGATATTGCACTATTAGGAAATGAAATTGTATATGGTTTTATTGTTTTGCGTGGACCCGTTTTTTTTTTTACCTTCATTTTCTTTCAAAAGTTACACAATTTAGAACTGAAGTTGTATTATTTATAAATAAAGTTGTATTAATAGACATGAAATTGCAATATTACATTTACATCTATATTCTATACAATAGATCTCCTGCAATATCAGTTATTGCTTATGATCATGCATACTTTATGCATATCATTTATGCCCACTGACAGACCTTCCCTTCCCTTACATTACATATCTACCATGCTCACAAGCCTAAATGATCCTAACGCTAGATAAAAATACTAATTTAGGAGTAATAATGAACAAAACAAGCATAATTTGTGCTATCACATCGTATGACTAAAAGTAGCTGGATTGTTCTTGTAATAATTCAAGCTGTGTCAACAACTTAGCCACCAGAGATCTCAGAGAAGGTTCCTCCTTGTGAGCAAGATCTATTAACACCACTTGAGCTGAACCTCCATACTTTGATCTATATTCTTCAATCCGAAGCACTCTCTCCAATATCCATAGTGCCGTTTCCCTGGCCTTTACACTTCCTACTTTTGACACCCTAATAATAGCCTCCACCCCACCCGAGATTTTAGCTATATAGTTGCTTCCATCTTCCCAAACCTCATCCTGCAAGAGAGTGGCTATCGTAACCAACACTGCTTCATCAGCCTCTCTCTCATCACCTTCCAAAATATGGATCAAAGGAGGAACAGCACCCACTTTTACTAAGCAGAAGTTCCCTTTGATGCTGCAATACCCACTGTGGATTATGCAGAATCCATCTGTAGTTGTTGAAGGAATACAATTGCCCCATCTTGAATTCCTAGGCCTTGAAGAGGAAAGGCAATTTTGTGATAGCTGTGTTAGTGATGTTGCGGCTCTTGATTTAGCTTTGATCGACCCATATGAGAGGAACTTCACTAGAATTGGTATCACTCCCATTTCTGCTGCATAGAGCTGTAGTTTCTTGTCAGAAGGTGCTGTAAACCTGATGAATACACCTGCAACACTTTCTTCTAACCACCTAGTTGTAGAGGTTGAACTTGAAGAGCTCAAGGAATTCAATAATGAGACCAACACTGGCAACAGATTCAACTTTTTGAGTATATCTGTTACCTTTTTATCTGACAGGGGAATGTTGCTCAGCAAACCAACAGCAGCTGCCTGTTCAGCCTCTGACGATGAAGATGAGATGATATACACAATTTTTGGAAGATAAGTCTCTTCTATAGACAAATTGTCCGAGATGGTATATAGAACATTCAAAGCCGCTATTCTAATTTTGGTGTCAGATTCATTGAGGAGAGGAAGCAAAAGCTGCATAGCCCCATTCTGGACCATCTTGCTTCTAAATTTAGAAGCACCCGGCTGAGAAAGCATGTTGTTTAAAGCTAGAAGAATGTTGCACTTAATTTTCGGACTAGACAAATTTATAAGCGAGAGAAGCTGATCTGGTAAATCTCTATGCTTTAGAATTGAGTCTGAGCATGATGTGATTGCAAGAATAGCAGATGCAGGTTCCCTGAGGCTCATAACAGAGGAAGTGACGGAGAAAAGGAGCTGAAGTAGAGGAGGGAGGATACCAGAATAAACGATGTATGATATATTTTTGGTGGATAGGGATAGGTTTTGTAGAGCGTTTAAGGCCGAGAGTTTTGCTTCAAGTTTTCCTGTCTTAAACATGATGACCAGCGGTTGGATTGCACCGTCTTCTCCAAGTGAGGCTCAAGTTTTTTCTGTCAATACCGTCCTTGAAAGTGCAGTTGCCATTAGAATTTTACTCATATCAGAACCTGAAAAGATATATGATCTTCAGTATATAAGAGTGATTTTTTTACATAAATCAAAACAGCACATTCATTATACCAACTCATAACGGCAAGTAAAACAGCATTAGGCCTTGCGATTGATTAGTAACAAGTTCAGCAGAACATGAAACATTCCTCAGTTACATTTTTAGTGAATTACAGTTATGTACCTGGAAGTAAATCTGTTCCAGGAAAAGTAGTTTTCCTATTCTCGTTGTTCAAGTTCAGAGGTGAATATAATTTCTCAGGTCGAAAATAGTTTTCCCAAGGGGAGGAAAGCCACATTACCTTCTCTTTGGAAAACATAGCCGAAATAACTTTATGGAAAACAGATCGTTTAATGTGCAGTATTTGTTTAGTACTTAAGTATGACTGATCAAAAGAACACTTAATCTCTTTGGTACCTAGAAAAAGCTAGTCAAACTGCAGTAATCTAAAGTTGTTTTGGTACTTGCTTGCTTGCAGTAAAGTAGTTTGATTCAGTCCCACATTCCCAACTTTAAATTTCAATCCAAATCCAGAATTTCTTATCAAGGCTTCATTTGAAAGAAAAGTATCTAAACCAAATGATACCTATTTGAACTTTTCACTGAAAATAACATAAAACAGCCATTTTGGCAGCAAAACAAAGGTGTAAAACATGCCTTTTGTTAAAGAAAAGTACTTCACAAGTTGCTTTATTCTACTAGCTTTGCCAAAGTTCATGACAACTCCAAGTTTATAATCGCGATTAACAATTTTTGCATCACTTTCAACAAACTTTTCCTCCAAAAGACTCCCTATTATCCCTGAATTTAAAGATACAAACTGCGATATCCATTACTAGTAACATATCTATAATAGATATGGCAGCCCAATTTACATACTTAACTCTTTAGAGCAAAGAACAAAGAACTAAGAAAAAATATAAAGGAAGAAAAACAGCTAAAGAAGTTAGGATCTAGTACCTTCCTTAAGGTGCTGGATTAAAGGAAGGAAATAACCAGCCTCAGCCATAAGAAGAGCATTTTGAGTATTACATGATAGAGCTGCTAACAACTTCCCTGCATCATTGGATGAAAGTGGATCATTTCCATTCAATATAGCCACCAGCATAATTATGCACCCTTGAATTCTCCCAATTCTTCGTCTAACTGAAGAAAGCGGAGAAAGATCCATAAGCAACCCTACTGCTTCTCTCCGTACCATCTCATCTCGAGCCAATGACTTCACTAATGTTGTTAGTGAATTGATGTCTGCCATTTTCTCCTGCAGAACTTAGTCAGTATAATCCCTAGTTGTGCATAAGTATTCTTAGTCAGTAAAGAGGCTAGTATTCTTCATGTCCAGACAAAAGAGGTTAACATTCTTGAAATTTTGATAAAAAAGATTAACTAAGTACCTTGGCTTGATGATGCTCAAGTGCAATGCTTCTTAGCACCTTGATTATGCCTAATCTATCCATACATTTGCTAGAACCCAACCGATTAAACAAGATTGGGATGAATCCTTCATCACTAATCCACTCACAATCAATGAGTTTATCTCTGATCAAAATCTCTAATCCCAAAAGAGAATTTTTAAACTCATCATCATTCCCATACTTAAGCTGTAATGCAACATCCTCTCTTTCGATTAAGGAAGCACAGATAACAAGGTAAAGCTCATGTTTCCAGCAACAGAGATGTTGTGGGTCTCCACATTATGTATAAATTGGAATAAGAAGACAGCAATGTCGCAACAGCTCTTTTTATCACAACACGAATCGCAAAGAAAAGGTGCAAACTGCTTTACTAGTTTCACTACTATTTACCGGGTGAAACACCAATAGATAATGTAGTGAGGCACCTAGCCTAAGAAAGTTCTGTCCAAGAAATTTAACAACTCGAAGAGGAGAAAAAACTTAAACCATTAAAAGACAACTGTCAAATAAAATTCACCTTACTAATGCTGCAAATTTGCAATACACCCAGTTAATTCTTGAATATACAGGTAGTCAATCCACCTTCATTTCACCCCTATTACCCCATAGTACAGCATAACATAAATGGGACACTTTCATTGATTTATTCCAAATCAATCCACCATCGCATATTTGTTAGTCTTTAATGGTCATAAGAGTGAATAAGATGATAACCAACCCTAATGAATTCAAACAAATTCAAAAAATGGTCAAGTAATGAAATGGCGTGACTAAAGTGAGTACCCACACCAACACCCATGGAAAAGTAACATGAATCAAGTAGTCAACCATACTGGGAATACACAGCACTATGATATATGTTTGAAAGCAAGAATTCCCCAAAAAATAAACAACTATTAAGAATTCAGGAGGATATACCTGGCCAAGAATAACAGCTCTATCTGTATTCTGCAAGCCAGGAGCCAAGTTCCTGCAATCTGGATGTCCATTGTACCACCAAACAAACTCCCTAGCTGAGTATATCCCTTTCAAATCCTAATACAACAAGCCAAAAACAAATATTTGAGCAGAATAGTCAAGGTTAAAGGCATGCAAAAGCTCAACAAAAAACAAATACACTCCAAAAACCAAGCTACCAAACCTACCTCTCCAGGAACACCAAGAGCTCGATCGCTTTCAGCACCATAGGCAAGCACTACCTATCCAACCAAATCAAACGACAAATACTTCAACATCAACTACAAAACACCCAAAATGATGGAGCGGATAAGCTAAAGTTCTCTTCCATACGGCCCAATGTAGCACAAAACTCACCACATGATACAAATCTCGAAGCTCCTTTAGTGACACCGATAAACCAAGATTCACATTTAGAATGAAAGACGGAGACTAAGGGGGCGTTTGGTTTCGAAAATAGTAAAGGAGTGGAAAGGAAACAAATAAGAGGGGGAAAAAGAATCATTTAACTATTACCTTTTCTTTTGTTTGGTTTAACCATGGAAACGGAATTTGTTAAGAGGAGGGTAACCATTACCCTTAGGTAATGGTAATTGTTACCATGCCTTCAAACCAAATATACGGTAACGGTATCGGTTTAATCGAATCCGTTTCCAATCCAAAAAATAGACTAACCAAACGCCCCCTAAGTGATTACTTTTTCGGCAGTGTAGAAGTCGGAAGGTCCATGCCAACGATGCAGACACGAAGAGGATTGGAGGAGAGAGAACCTGGACCTCGGAAATCCATGCTCAATTATAATGTGGTATGATGCCCATATGTTCAATTAGATGGTCCTAACCCAATTTGGTTATTGTCGAATGTTCTAGCCAACTTTTATTTTATTTTAATTTATTGTCGAATGTTCGTAATATTTTAGGAAGAGCACAAGTACAAAAGAAGAACAGAGACTAATAAACTCAAACTTAATAATCAAACTTACTCGTTGTTCTCGACCCTAGTTTAAAATTAATCTTGATGAACATACCACATATAAAGACAATTAATTGAACTATATAGTCAATGCATGACACAAGTCATGTGTAGGTATACTCATAATTGGTATCAAAATTATATGGGCTTAATTCTATATGTTTTTAACTACGTAACTTATGGTCAATATTCAATAACATGTATGGAAAGTGTAGAATTGTAGCATCTATTGTCATATATATTTGTTTTGATACTTTTAAGATTCATTTAGGAGGAGAACTCTAAAATGAAATAGTCATCCAAAATACAATATATTTGACCTGTTCTTTTCCTCAAGCTATGTATAGTAATTTTGTCATCGTTGATTGACCAACAATACGGTCAAATTCACCGAGATTAGACCTGATCAACAATGGTCGGGCCTGCTAACCCGGCCCGGCTCGAAAAAGTTCGGGTTTGGGCACCAAAAACTAGCCCAAAATTAGGGTTTGGGCTACTTGACTTTGGCCCAAAATTTTTTGGGATGGATTTGCCCGATTGACCCGAATTTATATATATCACTATTTGTATCTTGCCTAAATTAGAAGACGCATAGATAGGTCTACGAAGTCTTAATGTTTAATGTTAGTATTTTCTATCAAAGAATCCCAGTATTACTCGATAAATTGGTCTTTCCCATCTCAATTCTATAGTTGTCATCAACTATCTTTACTTCACAAAGCTCCTTGCTAAGGATTTATCTTGTTGTAGCAAGGCTCTCATAGTGTTTGCAATTGATTTAAGTAAGAGTTTTTCATTTTGGCTATTTCTCATTTTTTAAAGGTTTAGAGGAAAAGTTACCAAGAACTAAATATTGGCAATATTTATTTATTATACAACCGGTTTTGTGGTACAAAATGCTATTTTTTGTTTACTTACTCATTTAAGGGAGCTCCGAACAAAAAAAAGGCTATCAAAATGGCCTAGGTTGTGCTGTGTGCTTTGTACCATGGATTTTTTGGTAAATATGACCAAGAATCAGCTGCTTACGAGTAACGATTGAGAATAATACTTTTGGTTATAGATGTGAAATTTATGATTTGTGAAAAAGCATTTGGGTTGGTGATAGGACAGGGTGAATTTCAGGAGTTATGATTTTTCCCTCAGTTCCCTGTCCATCTTGTGCTCTAGTTGTGTTGCCTGTCCATCTTGTAATCTAGTTGTAAGCATTATTTGCTCAAATTCAAAGAATAGTAAAATAGGCCCAAAAATCCCACAAAGCCCGATTTATATGGGATATGAGCATCAACTTTAGGCCCGAATACAATCTCGGTCCGAACCCTGTCCAAAGAATGGGTAGCAAAACAACCCTTTGGCCCGGCCTGGCCCGTCGGCGGGGACTCTTCATAAGCAGTGGTTGGACCACTGGCAAACGTCCACCGTGTACGAGTACCGACGGAGGTTCACTGAACTGATGACTCCCTTGTTGGACATTCCAGAAGAGGTAGCAAAGGGGCAATTTGTGAATGGTCTTAAGGAGAATGTGAGGGCGGAGGTTAGGGTACTTGGGCCACGATCTTTGGATCATGCCATGGACCTGGCCCAACAGGTAGAAGATAAGCTAAAGGTGAACATCAAGAAAGGTTGGGAGAATGGACATCATGGGTTCAAGGGCCAAGGGGCTTTCCAATATAATTCGGGCCAAAACTCACCGAATGCGGGTCCGGGGTCGTGGAATCCAAACTCTCAGGTCAGAAGCTCTAATTCCTTCTCACAGTCTTCTCGTCTCCATAACACTAACACATCACGAAGCTCCAATTCTGGTGCCTCTGTTAACAACTACCGCCGGAATAAGAATGGCTTCCATGGGAATGTGCGACGCCTTACTGATAAGCAGATACAAGAGAAACGGGAGTTGGGCCTTTGTTTTAGGTGCGACGAGAAGTGGTCCGCAAATCACAGGTGTAAAAGAAGGGAGTTAAGCGTAATGTTGGCGTTGGAGGATGATGATGATCCAAATATGGAGGGAGAAGAGGAGTTACGAGGAGAAGAGTATGGCCAAGGAGAGTTGGAGCAGAGAGGGTTGGCGATATCCTTGAATTCGGTGGTTGGAATCTCAAACCCAAAGACAATGAAGATGAAGGGCATGGTAAATTGATATGAGGTTATTGTGATGGTTGATCCTGGCGCAACCCATAATTTTATTTCCCTACACACAGTGGAAAATCTTGGCATCCCAATGATGGAGGTGAAGGCTTTTGGGGTCTCTTTGGGAACAAGAGAAACGATGGAAGGGTCTGGGGAGTGTCGCCAAGTGGTCCTCCATCTTCCCGAGTTGCAGATTGTGGAAGACTATCTAATCTTACCCTTAGGTAATTCAGACATGATTCTTGGAGTCCAGTGGCTTGAGAAGTTGGGCACGATTTCCACAAATTGGAAAACACAGACATTGAAATTTGGAGTGGATGGAAGGATAGTGACATTACAAAGGGATGCTTCATTGGATAGGGCACGGGTTTCACTGAAGGCTATGGTCAGGGATTTGATCAAGGAGCAAGGAGGATATTTGGTTGAATTCAATCAGATTAAAATGGTGGATGAAGGGAGTGTTAATGAGGAAGAAGTGTTAGATATTTAGAGTGTTGATGGTTTGCGCAATCGCGACCATGAAAGAGCGCCCGCACAAGTTATACGCGGCCGCGTAGAGAGCACGCCTAAACCGCGTACCTCTCTGGAAATTGGCAAATTGGAAGGGTGAGATGGCGCGCCCGCGCGACAGGTGGCGCGCCCGCGCGTTCTGGTTGGCGCGCCTACGCTGTTGGTCGCGCCTAAACCGCGCCCCTCACTGTCTTCCTTCAGAATTTTGTAGTTTTTGTGAGGAGCGCCCGCTCCTCCTTGGGGCGCGCCCGCGCCTCCTTGGGAGCGCCCGCGCCACCTGGCAGTTGCGATTTCGTTTATTCTTTTAATTGCAAAATTAAAAGAAGAACGTAGGTTCTGGTTTTTTGCTCTCTGATTTCCTCTCCAAGTTTTTCACTTTTCTTCACACTTTTCTCTAAGAAACTTGCAATCTCTTATAGAAATCTCTATCAATTAAGTTAATTTTTGAGAATTTGATCATCTTACTACAACTCTTAGTGCAAAGATTGTAGTGTTGTCTATTGTATCTCAAAGTGACTTTCCGGTTTCAACCCAAGCACCGTGTGGGGAAATAATCACTTTAGGAAAGTGTTTACACGCCTTAGAAAAGTATCCGTTACTGAAGACTCACGTGGTACTTTGTATTCTCATGTTCTTGGTGATTTCATTGGCTTGGAGTAGAGGCAAGTTTTAGTATCTTTTACATTAGAGTTTTCCTTGTAATTTTCTGATTACTTTGATTTTTGGTGCTTGGACTGCAATACTTTAAATAGTATTGATTATTGTATAATTTGATTGAATTATACTCTACTTAGGTTTTGTTCCACCAAGTTTAAGTAATTCTTGTATTGTTGAATTACTGAAAACCTAACAATCTAAAGTGATTATTTAGAATCATGTCTAGTGTGAAAGAACTTACCACTAATTTTGTCAAACTCAAGAAGTTTGATGGTGTGGAATTTCGACGTTGGAAGAAGAAGATGTATTTTCTTCTTACTTCGTTAAAGGTTGCCTATGTCATTAGTACTCCTAGACCTGTAGAACATGAGAATGAAACAATGGAAGATGTTCGTGAGAAATCAAAGTGGGATAATGATGACTTTATTTGTCGAGGTCATATTCTCAATGGGATCGAGGATGATTTGTTTGATGTGTATCAACATGTTGAGTCTGCTAAGGAGCTATGGGAGTCCTTAGAGAGCAAGTATATGGCGGAGGATGCTTCTAGCAAGAAATTTCTTGTAAGTAACTTTAATGATTTCAAATTTGTTGATAGTAGGTCCATCATGGATCAATTTCATGAGATACAACGTATATATAGTAACTTGAAACAACATGGAATAAATGTTGATGAACTATTTGTTGTTTCAAGTATTATTGATAAGCTACCTTCTAGTTGGAAAGATGTGAAACATGATTTGAAACACAAAAAGGAGGACATATCTTTGTCCGATTTGGCTACCCATCTTCAGATTGAAGAACGGATTAGGGTCATGGAAAAGGCTAAGGATGGGAATCCTAGCTCTTCTACCATCAATGTGGTGGAAGAAGGTAAATATAGTGCTTCAACTAGTGGAAAAAGGAAGAATGTGAATTCTTCCAAAGGAAAGTCCAAGAAAAAGAAGGACAACCACAAGTTTGCTTGTTGGGAATGCGGTAAAACAGGACACCGCAAGAAGGACTGCTACATTTTCAAGAAGAAAATAGAGAAATCCAAGGAGGGCCATGCTACTAGTAGTAAGGACCCAACTGTTAAAGGTAATCCTTTACATGAGGTTGAATTTAATTCCGGTATGGATTTAAATGCAACGGATCCTAACATTTTTATGGTACAGGATGATGACTCATGGTGGATGGATTCGGGGGCTTCAAGGAATGTATGCAAGGTAAAGCATTGGTTCAAAAACTTTCACAAGGTTGTTGATGGTGAAGAGCTCTATATGGGGAATAACTCTTCCATCATGGTCCAAGGAAGAGTACAAGTTGAGCTAATGTTCAGTTCGGGCAATGGTATCATTTTTAAGGATGTACTATATGCTCCGGATATCTCTAGAAATCTTGTATTAGGCCTTACCTTGAATAGACTTGGATATAAACTAGTGTTTGAAGCAGATAGATGTATTATTACTAGAGGTAGCACTTTTGTTGGACGTTGTTATTTAACTCATGGATTGTTTAAACTCTCGTTAAGAGATAAGTTTGTAATGATGGATGATGTTTGTTTTAATGTTCATAATGACAATGGTGTGAATTTGTTTTATTTATGGCATTCTAGATTAGGTCTTGTTAATTTCAATAAGTTGAATTTCATGTCTAAACTAGAGTTAATTCCACCTTGTGATATTTCTTCTAATAAATGTTCTACTTGTATGTTGAACAAGATCACTAGAACTCCTTTTAAGAGAGTTGAGAGAAGTTATAATATTTTAGAACTGATCCATAGTGACTTGTGTGATTTTCATAGTACTCCTTCTTTGGGGAACAAAAGATATATGATTACTTTTATAGATGATTTTTCTAGGTTTGTTATGTGTATCTTTTGCATTTCAAAGATGAAGCTTTGACAAAGTTTGATATTTATAAAAGAGAAGTAGAACTACAAGTAGAATCATTTATTAAGAAGATTAGAACTGACAAGGGAGGGGAATATTATGATCCTGCTTATTTACAATCATTGGGTATAATTCATGAGACTACAGCTGGTTATACACCACAATCAAATGGTGTAGCTGAAAGGAAAAACAGAACTCTTAAAGAAATGGTTAATTCCATGTTATCTTACTCTGGTTTGAGTGAAGGGTTCTGGGGTGAAGCAATGTTGACTGCCAGTCACATTCTTAATCGGGTTCCCACTAATGGAAAAGAATCTACTCCTTATGAACTATGGTACAAAAGAAAGCCAAACTTGAAGTATCTCAAGGTTTGGGGTTGTAGGGCAATCGTAAGAGTGCCTGGCAACAAGAAAAGAAAGCTCGGTGAAAGGGGCTTGGATTGCATATTTATTGGTTATGCTGAGCATAGCAAAACCTATAGGTTCTATGTAATAGAACAAAATGACTATATATCGATTCATTCGGTTATTGAGTCAAGAGATGCAATTTTTGATGAAAACCGGTTTTCATCAATGAGTTGACCTAAGGATCTACAGGTTAGTGCCAAAGGGAAGGAGATTGTTGATTTTGATGATCAACTTGAATCTCATGAATGTTCTCCTAATGAGGATGAAGTTCCTCATGTTAAAAGAAGTAAGAGACAAAGGAAACCTAGGAACCCTCTTGATGAATTTATAATTTACTTAGTTGAAGGGTCTAGGGATGTTCTTAGTTCCACTACTCCATATTGTTTCAATATGGATAGTGACCCAAAGACTTATAGCGAGGCCATATCTTCCCAAGATAGTGAATTTTGGAAGGAAGCTATAAATGATGAGATGGATTCCATCATGGGAAATGATACTTGAGTCTTAGAGGATTTACCTCCCGGTTGCAAACCTCTTGGTTGCAAGTGGATTTTCACTAGGAAAAGGAGACCGGATGGCTCCATAGTGAAATATAAAGCCAGATTGGTAATCCAAGGCTTTAGGCAAAAGCATGGTGTTGATTATTTTGACACCTATGCGCCGGTTGCAAGAATAACCTCGATAAGGTTGTTAATTGCAATGGCTTCGGTATACAATCTAGTGATTTATCAAATGGATGTTAAAACGACATTCCTTTATGGAGATCTAGAATAAGAAGTGTATATGAAACAACCCGAAGGGTTTGTTTTGGAAGGACAGGAAAATAAGGTGTGTAAATTGGTTAAGTCATTGTATAGACTTAAACAAGCACCAAAGCAGTGGCGTCGAAAATTTGATGACATGATTTTGTCCTTTGGATTCAAGGTGAATCAAGCTGATAAGTGTATATATAGCAAATTTGATGACAAAGGTCATGGTGTCATCATTTGTCTATATGTTGATGATATGCTTATCTTTGGTACAAGTCTACAACAAGTAGAATTGACCAAGGAATTCTTATCCTCATCTTTTCAGATGAAGGATTTGGGGGAGGTGGATGTCATTTTGGGAATTAAGATTATTTGGGACAATGGAAGACTAATTTTAAGTCAATCTCACTATGTTGAGAAAATGATCAAACGGTTTAATATGTTTGATAAGTGTCCCATGAACACCCCCATGGAACCCAATGTAAAATTGGTTAAGAATTATGGGAAAACAATTTCCCAATTGGAATATTCAAGGATAATTGGATCTTTGATGTATGCCATGACAAGTACAAGACCAGACATTGAATTAGCTGTGGGAAAACTTAGTAGATTTACTAGTAACCCGGGTGCACAGCATTGGTTGCAATTAGAAGGGTCTTGAGGTACCTTAAGGGTACGTTAGACTATGGTCTATCTTATTGTGGATTTCCTTCGGTTTTAGAAGGATTTTCGGATGCTAGTTGGATCACTTACAAAGAGGATGATTCTTCTGTAAGTGGTTGGCTATTCATGTTTGGGGGAGGTGCCATTTCATGGTCTTCCAAGAAACAAACTTGCATTGCGGATTCCACTATGGCAGCAGAGTTTATTGCTCTTGCTTCAGCTAGTAAGGAAGCTGAGTGGTTGAGGAATCTCATGATAGAGTTGCCTTTATTGTCAAAGTCAATGCCACCGGTGGCAATCCATTGTGATTCTATTCCAATTCGGCGTTGATAAAGGCTTATAGTCAAGTGTATAATGGTAAGTCTCGGCATATTTCACTAAGGCATAACCTAGTGAAAGAGCTTATCCATGATGGGGTCATAAGTCTTGACTATGTTCCAACAAAGTTAAATTTGGCGGATTGCTTTACAAAGGCAATGCCAAGACATTCTATCATATTTGCTATGAATGGAATGGGTTTATGTCCAAAAACACAAATTTGTGAAACCTTATCTAACGCTTGAAAAAACATCATGTCTTAGATTCAATGTGGTTGAATTGCAATTTTGTTGTTTGTTAGCAATATTTAATGACCCATATTGCTATGGTACTTGTGATGTGCTAGGTAGCGTCATTTAAAGTTCTCAAAGGTTTAGAGTTGAGAAGCTCTAAATGTAAGTGTCTTGTCACAAGGGCACATTTACGTATATGAGAACCTATCTATATAAGTTCGAAGTTTAGCCGCTTCAAGAAGTCTAGTTGGACATATAGACTTCAATGAACTTATGAAAGATACGGACACATGGCTGTTTAAAAGGTGTCAAGTGATGATAAATTCGATTTGTCTTGTGTGTACTTCACCTTCGAATGGTTGGATATATTCGTGTGATTCAATCCATATAGAAATCATGGAATATGATCATCGTTAAGTGTGTTGTACTAGGTGTCAATTCAATCCGAAGGGACATTGGCATTGATGCATGAGATGTAACTTAATTGTTAGACGTGGAGAATGTTAAAAAGGAACACTCTAAATAAGGGAGGATTGTTAGATATTTAGAGTGTTGATGGTTTGCGCGATCGCGACCATGAAAGAGCGCCCGCGCAAGTTAGACGCGGCCGCGCAGAGAGCGCGCCTAAACCGCGCACCTCTCTGGAAATTGGCAAATTGGAAGGGTGAGATGGCGCGCCCGCGCTGCTGGTCGCGCCTAAACCGCGCCCCTCACTGTCTTCCTTCAGAAATTCGCAATTTTCGTGAGGAGCGCCCACTCCTAAAAGAAGAGCGCCCGCACAGCAGTTGCGATTTCGTTTATTCTTTTAATTGCGAAATTAAAAAAAGAACGTAGGTTCTGGTTTTTTGCTCTCTGATTTCCTCTCCAAGTTTTTCACTTTTCTTCACACTTTTCTCTAAGAAACTTGCAATCTCTTATAGAAATCTCTATCAATTAAGATAATTTTTGAGAATTTGATCATCTTACTACAATTCTTAGTGCAAAGATTGTAGTGTTGTCTATTGTATCTCAAAGTGACTTTTCGGTTTCAGCCCAAGCACCGTGTGGGGGAAATAATCACTTTAGGAAAGTGTTTACACGCCTTAGACAAGTATCCGGTATTGAGGACTCACGTGGTCCTTTGTATTCTCATGTTCTTGGTGATTTCATTGGCTTGGAGTAGAGGCAAGTTTTAGTATCTTTTACATTAGAGTTTTCCTTGTAATTTTCTGATTACTTTGATTTTTGGTGCTTGGATTGTAATACTTTAACTAGTATTGATTATTGTATAATTTGATTGAATTATACTCTACTTAGGTTTTTTTTCCACCAATTTTAAGTAATTCTTGTATTGTTGAATTACTGAAAACCTAACAAGAAGTACCCGGCTACTTGGTGAAGGTATTGGATCAATTTCAAGGAATATTTGAGATGTCAGAAGGATTACCCCCTTGTAGAGGGCATGAGCACGCCATTAATCTCTTAGCAGGGACCAATCCAGTCAGCGTAAGGCCCTATAGGTATTCACAAACGCCAAAGGATGAAATTGAGGGACTGATCCATGATATGCTGAAAGCAAGCCACATTCAAGTATCGAATAACCCTTTTTCTAGCCCGGTGTTAATTGTAAGGAAGAAAGACAATTCCTGGAGGTTCTGTGTGGATTACAGGGCACTGAACAAGGTGACTGTCCCCGATAAATACCCAATTCCGGTAATTGATGAGCTACTAGATGAGTTGCATGCAGCATCTGTGTTTTCGAAGTTGGATCTTAAATCGAGCTATTACCAAATCAGGGTACGTAGGGAAGATGTGCCTAAGACATCATTCTGAACACACGATGGTCACAATGAGTTTTTAGTGATGCCATTTGGATTGATTAACGCCCCAGCAACCTTTCAAGCATTAATGAATGACGTCTTTCGGCCTTACTTGAGAAGATTCGTGTTGGTCTTCTTTGATGACATACTGGTATACAGTAACAATGAAGATGAGCATGTGAGGCATTTAACAGAGGTGCTACAACTATTATCCACGCACAACTTGTATGCCAATAAGAAAAAAATGTGAGTTTGGGAGGAGGCGTGTGGCGTATTTGGGGCATATCATATCTCAGGAAGGGTGGAAGTTGATCCCACTAAAGTGCAGGCCATGGTAGAGTGGCCAGAACCGAAGACGCTCAAGGAGTTAAGGGGGTTTCTAGGTCTCACAAGGGACTATCGCAAATTTGTGGTTGAATATGCAAAAGTAGCTGCTCCATTGACAGAACAGTTAAGGAAAGACAGCTTCAACTGGGGAGAGGCTGCCAGGGAAGCATTTCAAAGCTTGAAAGAAGCTATGTTGAACGTTCCAGTGCTTGCTCTACCTAACTTCACTAAGCCATTTTTGATAGAGGCTGATGCTAGTAGTTAGGAGTGGGAGCAGTGTTATCTCAAGAGGGGCACCCCATAGCATATTTTAGTAAAGTTTTGGGGTTGAGAGCTAGGTTAAAACCGATCTATGAGAAGGAATTGATGGCTATGGTACTTGCAGTTCAACGTTGGAGGCACTATCTGCTAGGGAACAAATTTACTATAAAATCAGACCAACAAAGTCTGAATTTCCTCATGCACCAGAGGGAAGTGGGTCCTGAGTATCAAAGGTGGATGAGTAAGTTGCTAGGGTATAATTTTGATATCTCCTATAGTTGAGGTTCCTCAAACATAGCTGCTGATGCCTTGTCTCGAAAAGCTGTTGGCAGAGTGGAGCTGAGCACATTAATGAGCGCAAAGGGGATAATGTGGGAAGAGATCCAAGCTGCGATTGATTGAGGGAGACCCATTCAATTCCCAGATCAAGAGGGACCTGGCAGCAGGATTGCACGTACCTAAAGGTTACTCAGTGGAAAATGGGGTGTTAAAGCACAAGAATCGAGGGTATTACAAAATACTCATGCAGTAATTCAGTCATTGCTTTATGAATATCATGATACACCAATGGGGGGGCACGGTGGATACTTCAAGACATATCAGTGGCTCGCAGCTGAATGGTATTGGCGTGGCTTAAAGAGGGATGTCACCAGGTATGTACAGAGTTGCTCCATTTGCCAACAACAAAAACATTCTTCTTTATCCCCAGCAGGCCTCTTGCAGCCACTTCCCATTCCTGTACAAATATATTAGGATATTTCCTTAGACTTTGTAGAGGGACTTCCAAGTTCTAGAGGGGTGGATAGTGTGTTGGTATGTAGTGGTTGATCGCCTGTCTAAATTTGCTCATTATATTGGCAAGAAACATCCATTCTCAGCTCCTAAGGTGGCAGATGTTTTCATTAAAGAAGTGGTGAGATTACACGGGTTCCCTAAATCTATTGTCTCTGATAGAGATAGGATTTTCATGAGTATCTTTTGGAAGGAATTATTCCGGCTTCAGGGGGCTGCCCTTAACAGAAGCACAGCGTATCACCCTCAATCCGACGGCCAAACTGAAGTCGTGAATATAGGTTTAGAGTCTTACTTGCAATGGTTTATCAATGGTAAGCCAAGAGAGTGGTCCAAATGGCTGCCCTGGCTGAACACTGCTATAATACGACTTTCCACTCAGCCATTTAATGCTCCCCATTCAAAGCGGTGTATGGGAGAGACCCTCCAACTCTCCTACGTTTTGAGAAGGGCTCAATAGTAGTCCAATCTCTTGAAGATCAGTTGGTAGAGCGTGATGCCATCTTGGATGATCTCAAGGCTAATCTGCTTTGAGCTGAACAAATAATGGCAGTACAAGAGAAATTTGCACAGGAGAAATGTCGAGTATGCAGTGGGGGACTTGGTTTTCTTAAAGCTTCAGCCGTATAGACAGAAATCCCTAGCATCTAGGCCCTTTGAGAAGTTGGCACCTCGTTTTTATGGTCCTTTTGAGATTGAGCAGCGTGTGGGATATGTGGCATACAAAGTTAAGCTCCCTCCCAATGCACGAATCCATCCTGTGTTCCATGTGTCTCAGTTGAAGAAAGCCCAGGGGTCCACTACTGTCAATCCGATACTACCACCACTAATCTCTCCAGATTTATGTCTTGAAGCAGAGCCTGAGGGAATTCTAGGCATGAGAACAGGCAATACTAGATCTTTTGATGACATGGAAGTCCTAGTCAAATGGGAGGGACTACCGAATTTTGAAGCTACATGGGAGAAGTATCCTGCTGTCAACTTTGAGTTTCCCTTGTTCCACCTTGAGGACAAGGTGGCTTTTTGGGCCCAGGGTAATGCTAGGAATCAACTCAAGTTGCCTGTCACACAAGTGTATGCTCGCAAGAAGGGGAGGAAGGAGGTGCAAGAAGTAGACAAAGAAGCCAAAGCAATGCAAATCTAGGAGTATAGGAAGAATACAGCAAGATAGAATGATATAAGTAAATAAATATGTAATACATAGAGTTGGTTACAATATTGTTATATTGTTACATGTCAAAATCTGTTATGCTAAAGACTACAAATAGGGAGAGAGTATTCTGTAAAAGTTACGAAGAGATTAATACAAAAACTATTATTAGGAGAGAATTCTTTGCCTCTCGAAAACAGAGAAGGTGCATTAGCCCAGGTGCATCAGCCTTGTCCATTGTTTGTCTTCAACCATTACTTAGCTCGATTCCCAGTAGCCCATCATATGCTCTAGACCTACTGTTGTTTTGGGATGTAACTAATGAAGTTTTTTGTTAAATTGGACTTTTGGAGCTAGTAGACCTGTCAAATTCGCCTATGAACCAGGTTATATTATGGCTGAGTACAGGTCGGTTTTTTAGCATATATCAGCTCTCGAGTCAAAAAACTGTATTGAAGACCCTAATGTTCGAGTGATCAAGTTTCTGGTTGTGTAAAGAGCAAGTATGGGTTTGATGCAACTTACCAACTTGTTTTAGCAGTAAACACGGGCATCCTGCGTGCATATGATTATAATATTATGCTGGTTTCTTTGCTTGTGTTGTAGGAAGGACTTGATGATGGATCCTTTGAGAGTTTAAGAGCGGGTTAGTAGCGAAATTGCTTGAGAAAGATTCATCATTGTCTTGTGACACCAGTCGGCATTGGAATCAAATTACAGTTAAGAGGTATGCCATATACTTTTACGTATAAGATGTTTTCTTGATGGAAGGGGGTAGTGGGGCACATACCTTGGAAGTTAGTGAGCTACTTTACAGTTTATGCTATGCTACCCCATCAAATTATGCTTTGTGTTGCTTTTGGTCATCATTAGATGCACCTGGATGGTTTGCTATAACCTTTGTCTAATATTGATATGGAAATTACGATTTGGTATCTTTGAAAAAATCTGGCCAGAATTTTCCAATGTTATACCTTTTACACTTCTGATTCTTTTGTTTTGTCTTCATTTTCCTTTCATGGTCTACATTGTGTGTTTTATGCTTCTTTACATGCGAACTGGTCAATGTTCAGGTTTATGTTCAATTTTCATGAAAATATTAAGAAGAATGACTTGATTGACTGGTGTTGTACATATTTCCCGAGGGAATCCCCAAAACTCCAGACGTTTTCCCAGTTTTATGCAAGTCATTGTTGAGCAAACTTGCGCCAAACATGATATGAAAGAAGTTGTTGGCAGGGAGGCTTATCCTTGGTTTCCAGTGTGAGGTGCTGACCCGCGGTAGATTTTCAGCTGTCTTGTGCTTGGTATTATGCACAAGTAGGATTGGCCCATAAGCAAGGCCTCCCTAATTCATTGAGAGCTTTGAATAGCACCAACAATAGCAATGCGGAGGGTCCCAAGTTCCCAACCATCCAAAAAACAATTGTTCC
Source organism: Chenopodium quinoa (assembly GCF_001683475.1). Classification (NCBI taxonomy): domain Eukaryota; kingdom Viridiplantae; phylum Streptophyta; class Magnoliopsida; order Caryophyllales; family Amaranthaceae; genus Chenopodium; species Chenopodium quinoa. The sequence continues at coordinate 1,834,396 of NW_018743850.1, read as the reverse complement.
TGTGCTTTGACTATATAGTATAGGGATGGCATATTTTTGTTTTGCTTGAAACTTTGGAGCCGTTGGCCACCTCATATTTCACTATAAAAGCAGTAGGAAATTGTTTAACCAAATGCTACCTAACTTGATCCAACGAACTTTGATATAATTAACTGTGGAGTAAGAAAGCATATATAGGTAATAGTTACCGCTTCTAATTTTAAATATTGATTTCATAAAGGGTATCAGCAAACCCAACTTTGCTATGAATTTTAGCGTACTTGTTTAGTTGCAAAAAAATAGTGGAAAATTGGGATCTCCTGGGACATGAATGTTGGAACATTTATAGATAAATGGACTCTAGAACAGCCTATTTCTAGAGCAGGTCAAGTTTCGTGCATCATTTCTAAAGTACGTCTAGAAATGGACTGATTTGAAGCACAAACTAATTACTAGAACAACCTATTTCTAGGGTTGGTCTAGTTTCATGCTTTATTTCTAGAGTACGTCTAGAAATATAGTGATTTGTTGAATAGATGTGTCTTTTCAAATAAAATTGAATAGATACATATCTCTTCAATTAAAGTTGAATAGATATGTCTCTTCAAATGAAATAGGATAGATGAAATATCATCCATCTAAATTAGTCTATAAATAGACAACTTATTTTCGTTTGATGAGATATGAAAAATAAGTTTAATGAGTCAAACTCGACTCATTTTCCTACTCCAATGGATGTTAAATTGGTTCATAGTAGTGGTACTCCTATTTCTCAATTGGAGTATGCGAGTTTGATTGGAAGTTTGATGTATGCTATGACTAGCATTCGACCGAATATAGCTTTTGCTATTGGTAAATTAAGCAGGTTTACTAGTAACCCTAGTATGTTGCATTGGCAATCTTTAAGGAGAGTGCTTAGGTATTTGAAGAAAACCGTAGATTATGGTCTGACATATACCGGAGATCCATCTATTTTAGAAGGATATTCGGATGCTAGTTGGATTTCCAATAAGTAAGATTATTATTCCACGAGTGGATGGGTGTTCCTTCTAGGAGGAGGTGCTATTTCATGGGCATCCAAGAAGCAAACATGTATAACAGACTCAACTATGTCATCGGAATTCATAGCATTGGTTTCTTGTTTCCAAGAAGCGGAATGGCTAAGGAATGTGTTGAGTGAGGTTGACTAATGGGTAAAACCTATCTTACCTCTTACTATACATTGTGATAGTGCATCAACAATTGCCAAAGCATATAGCAAAGTCTACAATGATAAATCAAGACACATTGGAGTTAGACATAGCTATGTTCGCGAGATGATTAAGAATAGTTGTATAACAATTGATTTTGTCCGGTCTAATTTGAACTTGGCGGATACGTTTACTAAACCTTTGCCAAGAGAATTAGTGTACAAAATGAATAAAAGGATGCATTTAAAACCTATTGAACAACCTCAAGTGAAAGAAAACTCAATTTGATGTCTAATACAACGTTAGATCTCAAATTCAATGAGGATAGTACTTCTCTTGATGGTTGGAAGCACTTGAATACATTCATCCCGAGGTTAGTGCTTATAACTGCAATGGTTTAAGAGGTTGAATTAATTTTCTTAATAAATCTTTGATAAGTGCTTAATTGTAGGAGCATGTTCGAAAAGATTTACCTATATGAGCTAGAAGTTTGGCCGCTTCACTAAGTATTAGGCTTTGCTTGGGAATGCTCAAGAATGGATATGGACACCATGGCTACGAAGGTGTCGAGGGTTTTAGAAACTTTGTTTTGTACTTATGTGTATTATATCATCAATAATTCGTAGTGATTGTGTAATTCAAATCTTTGTCTATCATTACAATCGGAGTTATTGTAAAGCATATATATACTAAGTGGAAATTCAATCTTTAAGATATTTCCATTATGATGAGTATGGTTTGTTTGTGATTATTGGCAAGTTAAAAGCTTTTCAACATTTATACTATAAATGGGAGGAGGATAGTTGGAACATTTATAGATAAATGGACTCTAGAACAGCCTATTTCTAGAGCAGGTCAAGTTTCGTGCATCATTTCTAGAGTCCGTCTAGAAATGGACTGATTTGAAGCACAAACTAATTACTAGAACAACCTATTTCTAGGGTTGGTCTAGTTTCATGCTTTATTTCTAGAGTACGTCTAGAAATATAGTGATTTGTTGAATAGATGTTACCCTAATAGGGTTTCAGTGGGTAGATCAAGGTCTTACAAGTAGGAGGGGTTATTTTAGATTTCTACCCTAATAGGGTTTCGTTGGGAAGATTAGGGTCTTACTGGTAGGAGGGTTAATTTCGGTATTTTACCCCAATAATATTTCGGTGGGAAGATCAGGGTTGTATTGGTAGGAGGGATAATTTCAGAATTCTACTCCGGTAGGGGTTCGGTGGGAATATTAGGGTCATATTGGTAGGAAGGGTAATTTCGGGATTTTACCCCAATAGGGTTTCGGTGGGAGGATCAAGGTCTTACCGGTAAGAGGGGTAATTTATGATTTCTACCCCGATAGGGTTTTGGTAAGAAGATAAGGGTCTTACCAATAGGAGGGTTAATTTCGAGATCTTACCACAATAGGGTTTCAATAGGAAGATCAGGGTCTTATCCCAATATGGTTTTAGAGGGAAGATTAGGTCTTATAAAAAAGAGGGGTAATTTTAGATGTCTACCCTAATAGGTTTTCATTGGGAATATCAGGGTCTTACTAGTGGGAGGGGTACTTTTGGGATTTTACCCCAAATGGGTTTCGGTGGGAAAAGAGGGTCTTATTGGTAGTAGTTGTTTTTTTTACCCTAATAGGGTTTCATTGGGAATATCAGGGTCTTACTAGTGGGAGGGGTAATTTTGGGATTTTACCCCAAATGGGTTTCGGTGGGAAAAGAGGGTCTTATTGGTAGTAGTTGTGTTTTTTTTTTCGAATTTCCACCCTGATAGGGTTTAGGTGGGAAGATCATGGTCCTATCGGTTGCAGGGGTAATTTCAAGATTTTACCCCAGTTGGTTTTCGATGGGAGGATTAGGGTCTTACCGGTAGTTAGGGTAAATTTTGGATTTTACCCTAATAGGGTTTCGCTCGGAAGAGTCGGGTCTTACTGGTAGAAGGGGTAATTTATGAAATTTTACCCTAATTGAGTTTTAGTGGGATGATAATGGTTTTATCGATAAGAAGGGTAATTTCGGGATTTTACCCTAGTAGGGTTTCAGTGGGAAGATAAGGGTTTTACTGGTCGGAAGGGTAATTTCGGGATTGTACCCCAATAGGCTTTTGGTGGGGAAATAAGGGTCTTATCCGTAGGAGGGGTAATTTCGGGACTTTACCCCAATAGGGTTTAGGTGGGAAGATTAAGTTCTTATAGGTAAGAGGGGTAATTTCGGGATTTTACCCTAATAGGGTTTTAGTGGGAAGATTAGGGTCTTACTAGGAGGAGGGGTAATTTCAGATTTTTACCCGGATAGGGTTTCGTTGAGAGATTAGGGTATTACCGGTAGGAGGGGTAATTTCGGGATATTACCCCAATATGGTTTTAGGGGGAAGATCGGGACTTTCCCGTAGGAGGGGAAATTTCATATTCTACCCCGATAGGGTTTCGGTCGGAAGATCAGGGTCTTATCGGTAGGAGGATTAATTTTGGAATTTAACCCCAATAGGGTTTCAGTGGTAAGATCAGGGTCATACCCGTAGGAATGGTTATTTCGAGATTTTACACCAATAGGGTTTCAGTGGGAAGATCAGGGTCTTAGTGGTAGGAGGGGTAATTTCAGGACTTTATCCCAATAGGGTTTCGGTGTGAAGACTAGGGTCTTACAAGTAGGAGTGATATTTCAAGATTTTACACTAATAGGATTTTATTAGGAAGATAAGTGTGTTACGGTAGGAGAGGTAATTTCAGATTTCTACCCCGATAGGGTTTCGATAGGAAGATCAAGGTCTTACAAGTAGGAGGGTTACTTTTGGAATTTTACCCAATAGGGTATCAGTGGGTAGACCTGAGTCTTACTAGTAGGAGTGGTTATTTTAGATTTCTACCATTATAGGGTTCAGTTGGAAGATCAGGGTCTTATCGGTAGGAGGCGTAATTTCGGGATTTTACCCTGATAGGGTTTGTTGGGAAAATTTGGGTATTACAGGTATGAAGGGTCATTTCAGGATTAGACCTTTATGCGGTTTTGGTGGGAAGATCAGGGTCTTACTGGTAGGAAGGGTAATTTCCGGACTTTACCCCAATATGGTTGTGAATCGCTAAACATCGCCCGCAAATTACCATATAAAGCCCACAAATATGACTTGGTGGGACAATTATGCCCATTTTCTAAAATTGAACAAATCTCGAATTAAAAAATGTGGAGCCGTACTAACTCGCCAAGGGAGACTGGAGGGCAGGCCGGAGTTGTGGGGGACGCCGGAGGTACGTCGTCGTCGACGGAAAACGAGGTAAGTCACCGTTAAAATTCACGGTTTACCGTAGGGGTGGCTCCGGCGCCTAGGATGGACGCCCTAATCGTAGCATGGACGTCCAAGCCAGACGCCAGAACCACCACACCGACGTCCAGCCCAGACGCCCAGACCACCAGACTGGCGTCCTGGGCAGGCGCCACTCTACTGGCTGAGGCGGCCCTGCCAGGCGCCAGTCCAGTGGCTGTGGCGGCCCTGGCAGACGCCACCTTTAATTATAATTTTTTTTTTAAAAAAAAAAAAAATCGAAAATGATTTTTTTAAAATATTCGAAATGGCTTTTTTTAAAATTAATTTTGAAAATTCGAAATAGGTTTTTTTAAAATTAAGTTTGAAAATTCGAAATGGTATTTTTTTAAATTTAGTTTGAAAATTCGAATTGGGTTTTTTTAAAAATTAAGTTTGATTGTTGAGAAAGGTTTTTTTTTTTTTAAATTAAGTTTGACAATTCGAAATTGTATTTAAAAAAAATTGGAAATGGTTTTTTTTTTTTTTTTTTTTGTTTTTAATTTATTTCAAATTGAAAATTCAAAACGGTGTTTTTTTAAATTATGTTTAATTATTTAATGTGTTTATGTATGTAGTGAGTAGATTTGTGTTAATGTATACCAAAATATTTAATTGTTTATGTGACTTTTATAAATGATTGTGTTTAAAATTTGTATGTGTATGTGTATGAATAATATTATACATAATTATGTTTTTTTTGTGTTAATTCTGTGTAAATATAGAAATTAAATGTATTATGCGTTAAATGTATTTATTATAATATATAATTGATGCAGGATTATGGTGGAGATGGAAATGATTACAGTGGGGTATTTGGACATGATGGTCCATTCGAAGAAGCTCAACAAGCGATTGATTGGGCAAAACAGGTTGCAGTTGCAGCTGGATTTTGCTTGGTAGTAGTAACTCATAAATCTCAACGGGATGGTAGAATGGATCGCATTTTGAGATGTGACCGTTATCGCAAAAGAGAAGAAAGAGATTTTCGTACAGCCACTCGGTTTGATACAAAGCGGAAAGGTTGTGGGTGTGAGTTCAGAGTAAAGGTCCGACAACTACGGAGTCGTGACGGTTGGGAAGTGATTGGTTACTCTAAATGGGGGTATCACAACCATGAGATGATAGTATATGAAGAGGGTCATCGACAGCTGAGCGGCTTAAGTCCTGCTGCGAAACTGGTTGTGAAAGAAATGAGTGATGCTCAAGTCAAGCCTGCTTAAATATTAGCATCTGTGTTAGAGAAATTTCCAGAAGACCATCCAAACGGAAGACACATCTACAACGTCAGACAGCAACTCAGGTTTGAACGGTCAGAGGGAAGGAACCCTATACAGCAGCTGCTACACCAGGCACAATCACGTGGTTACCTGTTCTGGTTTGATTCTGATGAAGATACAGCGGAGGTGACTCATCTTTTCCTTGTGCATCCTGATTGTGTTGATATGATCAAGTCTTGGCCATTTGTGATTTTGATCGACTCAACGTACAAGACAAACAAGTACAAGTTCCCACTGGTTGAGATCATGGGGATGACTCCAACGAACCAGAACTTTCTGATTGGTCATGCAATCATCAAGGATGAGACGGCTCCAAGTTATTATTGGGTCTTGGAGAAGCTGAGAAACTACATCGGGCCTAATTTTCATCCAGCAGCCATCGTCAGCGACTGTGAGGGAGGTCTCTTTGCGCCCATAGCAGAGCTGTTTCCCGAATCGAAGCACTTATTGTGCATATGGCGCATCAACAACTGCGTGAAAGTGAAAGCCTACAACCTTTTCAACAAGAATTTGGAAATGGCAGAGAGATTGGTGAATGGTAAGTGGCGGGAGATCCTACAGGCTACCACAGAGGAAGCGTACGAGCGAGAATTGGCTAACTTCAGGGATTCGTACCAGTGGTGTCCGGCACTGGTGGACTATGTGATGCAGCAATGGGTCCCTCACAGGGAAAATTTTGTCAAATATTGGACAAACCAGGTACTTCATTACGGGAACACTACAACATGTAGGTTGAGAGCGCTCATAGAGCTACCAAGGACTGGATTGATTCATCGACCACTGCTTTGGATACACTGTTCGATAGACTTAACAAGTCAATTGAAACTCAGAAGAACGGCATTAGGAACTCTCTAGAGGACTCCAGACGATGACATGGTACGATGTATAGCCATTTCATATTTAAGATTCTCCATGGTCGTGTGTCGCACTACTGCTTGGGGTTGATTCTCACTGAGCTGAACAAGATGAGGGACTTGGCTGACGAAGTGTATGCTCGGTGCGGGTGTGCTATTTCAGTAACTCATGGATTACCTTGCGCATGCACCATTCACCGCGTTATTACAAAAGAAAGGGCGTCGTGCGTCCTACGTGCACTGGGGTACAAACACCGCTGCAACACGGATGCGATCTTCACACCGCCGTGTTCCCAAACACCAAGCGCCTCGGTGTACAGTGCAGCCCTGTCCACCGCCAACAACTCCGCCAGCAAATCTGCCTGATCCGCATCAGCCACAGCACAAAGTCGTTTACCCTCAACACGAATCCCCAGAATGGCCTCGACGTCATGTAACATGATCGTCATCTCACCGAACAGAAGGTGGAAAGAGTTTTTATCCGGCTGCCATCGCTCAACGAAAGCCGTGATCAGCGTACTGTCAATCTTATCGTGCATGGTGGCAGGAACGTGATTCACCCCAGTGCCCTCTAGTCTCTCGAACATCTCGCTCTCCGCCGGCCAAGCCTCAGCCCATATACGCAAAAAACTACAAGTCTTTTCCCGGGTATGACATTTCAACAACCCCGTAACTGAAGGCCTCTCTTGGTCCTCCCAAATACGGGCAGCTATGTGTCCTAGAAAGCTAGGAATCACACTCCCGTCAACAGGCCCACCGGGCACCTCACTCCTAACAACCCAAGAATCATTAACGGCCCTCGACCGTTTCCTGCTTGCCCTAGATACAGTGGACGCAGATGATGTGCCAGATCTACTAACAAACCTACCACCCCTACCCTTACGCACCTCCACCATATGTGTCTCGTATATGTCATCAACTCGACTGAATGGACCGTAATCATCATACGGTCCACTCCCATCGTCCACATCCTCATCCTCATATGCGCCCTCCTCCTGGTCACCCTCCTCAGCATCATCATCGTCATCGTCATCCTCATCCCGACGGTGGATCCGTTCTCTACGAGCCGAAGCCGAAATACCACGGGATCTAACATGTCTATGCCCCGACCTCTCCACTGAATAACTTCTACTAAGAAGCTCTACATTCTTCCCCGCACCATGACGACCCAGTGAATTCTACAAAAAATTTAAAAATATATAAACATACAAAAGTTTTTTAGAAAAATAAATAACTACCTACAGATACAAAATACCAACACTTCCAACATATCGTCATGTTTATAAACATAAAATTAATAAAGATTATAAAAAATCAAAGACATAATAACTAAATAGGACACAAAACAAAAATTTCAAATTATTTCAACTAATTAAACATAGAAAAATATTATACGGCATACACAATACACACATAATACCTTAATATATTACAAAATTTATGATTTCCAAAAAAAATAAAAATTATTTCTAATAATTAAACATAAAAAATAAAAAACAAATATATTACACATACACAAATACACACATAATACCCTAATGTATTACACATTTTAAATAAAAAAAACAATTACACATTAACACAAACAATTTCCACATACTACATCAATTAAGGCATAAAAAATGTTTAAACATCAAACATAAAAAAAATAAAACATAAACACAAAAAAAAATCTGATTTTATAAAAATAAAATATACACGATTTATAAAAAAAAACACATAAAGTTGATAAATATTTAAAAAAAATAAAACACATTAACAAAAAAAAATTAGACATAAAACAAAATTATTTTAAATAAAACTAAATTTCTGATTTTGCAAAATAAAAAAAAATAAAAAAAAAATCAGAAAAAACAAAAACAAAAAAAGAAAAAAAATAAAATAACAAAATAAAAAGGGTTGGGCGCCTGGCTAGGACGCCCACCCACTGGCGGTGGTGCCAGATCCGGCAGCCGTAGTCAGTGGGCAGGCGACTAAACTGGAAGCCCACCCATTGGTACAGGCGCCAGATCTGGACGCCACAGCCAATGGGCTGGCTTCTGGTTTGGACGCCTGCGCCGGTGGCTGGGCTTCCAAGCCAGACGCCACCCCACCGACTTTGGTGGCCGGAGCTGACGCCCCACCACACGCCACCGTCTTCTTCTTTTTTTTTTTTTTTTAAAAAAATTAATTAAATAATTACCTTGCCACCAGGTCGCCGCCTTTCCTCCGCCGTCACCGCCACCACCTCTTTCCCTTGCCGCCTCGACATTGTCGTAATTAATTTTTTTAAGAGAGGTAGATTTTCTGATTTTTTTTAGAGAGAAGTAGAAAGTGTTTTTTTTTTAAAATGAAAAGGGCAATAAAGTCACACCAAGTCATATTTGTGGGCTTTATATGGTAATTTGCGGGCGATGTTTAACAAATCCCATATGGTTTCGGTCGAAGATTTGGGTCTTACCAGTAGGAGGGGTAATTATAAGATTTTACGCAAATAGGTTTTCGATGGGAAGATTAGGGTCTAATCGATAGGAGGGGTGATTTCAGATTTCTACCCAAATAGGGTTTTTGTGGTAAGAATAGAGTCTTATCGGTAGGAGGGATAATTTAAGATTTCTGCCCCGACAGTGTTTCTGTGGGAAGAGAAGGGTCTTATCGGTAGGAGGGGTAATTTCATGATTTTAGTTCAATAGGGTTTTGATAGAAAGATCAGGGTCAAACGGTAGGAAGGGTAATTTCGGAATTTTACCCTAATATGGTTTCGGTCGAAGATCAAGGTCTTACCGGTAGGAGGGGTAATTACAAGATTTTACGCGAATAGGTTTTCGATGGGAAGATCAGGGTCTAACCGATAGGAGGGGTAATTTCATATTTCTACCCCGACAGGGTTTTTATGGGAAGAACAGAGTCTTATCGGTAGGAGGGGTAAACAGGGTTTCTGTGGGAAGAGAAGGGTCTTATTGGTAGGAGGGGTAATTTCAAGATTTTAGTTCAATATGGTTTCGATAGAAAGATCAGGGTCAAACGGTAGAAAGGGTAATTTTGGGATTTTACCCCAATAGGTTTTTAGTGGGAAAATTGGGGTCTTACTAGTAGGAGGGGTAATTTTGGGACTTTACCCTAATAGAGTATTGGTGGGAAGATCAGTTTCTTACCGGTAGGTGGGGTAATTTCACATTTTTATCCCGATAGGGTTTCGGTGGAAAGATCTGGGTCTTATCGGTAGGAGGGGAAATTTCAGGATTTTAACTCTAAAGGATTTCAGAGGGAATATCAGGGTCTTATCGGTAGGAAGGGTAATTTTAAGATTTTACGTTACCCTAATAGGCTTTCGATGGGAAGATCATGGTCTTACGATAAGAGGGGTAATTTCGAGAGTTTACCCCAATTGGGTTTCGGTGGGAAGATCAGGGTCTTATATGTAGGAGGGGTAATTTCGTGATTTTACCCTAATAGGGTTTTGGTGAGAAGATCAGGATCATACCGGTAGGAGGGGTAATTTATGGATTTTACCTCAATAGGGTTTCGGACGAAAGATCAGGGTGTTACCGGTAAGAGGGGTAATTTGAGATTTCTACCCCAATAGGGTTTCGGTACGAAGATTAGGGTCTTACCTATAGGAAGTGTAATTTTGGGGTTTTACCCTAATAGGGTTTTGGTGGGAAGATCAGGGTCTTACCAATAGGACAGGTAATTTTGAGACTCTACTTCAATGTGGTTTCGGTGGGAAGATCAGGGTCTTATAGGTAGGAAGGGTAATTTCGGGATTTTATCGTGATAGGGTTTTAGTGGGAAGATCAGGGTCTTACCAATCAGAGGGGTTATTTCAAACTTCTTCCTCAATAGGGTTTTGGTCGGAAGACTAGGGTCTTACTGGTAGGAGGGGTAATCTCGAAATTTTACTCTAATAGAGTTTTAGTGGGATGATTAGGGTTTTACCGATAGGAAGGGTAATTTCGTGATTTTAACCTAGTAGGGTTTCATTGGGAAGATAAGGGTTTTACTGGTAGGAACGGTAATTTTGGGATTGTACCCCAATAGGATTTTGGTGGGGAAATCAAGGTCTTATCAGTAGGAGGGGTAATTTAAGGACTTTGCCTCAATAGGGTTTCGATGGGAAGATTAAGGTCTTATATGTAGCAGGGTAATTTCGGGATTTTACCCTAATAAGGTTTCAGTGGGAAGATTAGGATCTTACTAGTAGGAGGGGTAATTTTAGATTTTTACACTAATAGGATTTCGTTAGGAAGATTAGGGTCTTATCGGTAAGAGGGGTAATATCGGGATTTTACCCCGATAAGGTTTCAGGGGGAAGATCGGGGACTTACCGGTAAGAGGGGTAGTTTTATACTTCTTCCCCGACAGGGTTTCGGTTGGAAGATCAAGGTCTTATTGGTAGGAGGGGTAATTTTGGAATTTAACCCCAACAGGGTTTCAATGGTAAGATCAGGGTCATACCGTACCCATAGGAATGGTTATTTTGAGATTTTACCCCAATAGGGTTTCGGTGGGAAGATCAGGGTCTTACTGGTAGGAGGGGTAATTTTAGGACTTTATCCTAATAGGGTTTTGGTGTAAAGACTAGGGTCTTACATGTAGGAGTGATATTTCAAGATTTTACACTAATAGGATTTTAGTGGGAAGATAAGTGTGTTACTGGTAAGAGATGTAATTTCAAATTTATTTTTACCCCGATAGGGTTTTGATGGGAAGATCAGGGTCTTACCGGTATGAGGGGAAATTTCGGGATTTTAACCCAATAGGGTATCGGTGGGAAGATGTGAGTCTTACTAGTAGGAGTGGTTATTTCAGATTTCTACCCTGAGAGGGTTTCGGTTGGAAGAACAGGGTCTTATCGATAGGAGGCGTAATTTCAGGATTTAACCCCAATTGGGTTTCGGTGGGAAAATTTGGGTCTTACAAATATGAAGGGTCATTTTGAGATTTGACCCTAATAGGGTTTCGATGAGAAGATCACGGTCTTACCGGTAGGAGGGGTAGTTTCAGGACTTTACCTCAATAGGGTTTCGGTGGAAAGAACAGGGTCTTACCGGTAGGAGGGGTAATTTCAAGATTTTACCCTAATTGATTTTCTGTGGGAAGATCAAAAGGTCTAACCTATAGGAGGGGTAATTTCTGATTTCTAACCTGGCATGATTTTTGTGGGAAGAACAGAGTCTTATCGGTAGGAGGGGTAATTTATGGTTTCTACCCCGACAGGTTTCGATGAGAAGAGAAGAATCTTATCGGTAGGAGGGGTAATTTCCGGATTATAGGCCAATAGGATTTCGATAGAAAGATCAGGGTCAAACGGTAGGAAGATTTCGGGATTTTATCCCAATAGGTTTTATTGGGAAAATCAGGATCTTACCGGTAAGAGGAGATATTTCGGGACTTTACCCTAATAGGGTTTCAGTGGGAAGATTTGGTTCTTACCGGTAAGTGGGGTTCTTTCAGATTTCTATCCCGATAAGGTTTCGGTGGGATGATCTGGGTCTTATCGGTATGAGGGGAAATTTAAGGATTTTACCCTAATAGGATTTCAGTGGAAAGATCAAGGTCTTACCGGTAGGAGAGTTAACTTTTGGGATTTTATTCCTTTTGGATTTCCATGGGAAGATCAGGGTCTTACTAGTAAGAGGGATAATATCAGAATTCTACCACGATAGCGTCTCAGTAGGAAGATCAGGGTCATATCAGTAGGAGGTGTAATTTTTTGATTGTACCCCAATAAGGTTTCGATGAGAAGATTAGGGTCTTACCGGTAGGAAGGGTAATTTTGAGATTTTACCCAATAGGGTTTTAGTGGGAAGATTAGGGTCTTACTGGTAGGATGGGTAATTTTAATAATTTACCCTAATAGGGTTTTAGTGGGAAGATCAGGGTCTTACCAATAGGAGGGGTAATTTTAGATTTCTACCCGTATAGGGTTTCGGCGGGAAGATCAAGGTCTTATCGGTAGCAGGTGTAACTTCGAGATTTTCCCCAAATAGGGTTTCGATAGAAAGATTAGGGTCATACCGGTAGGAAGGTTAATTTCGGGATTTTATCCGAATATGGTTTTAGTGGGAAGATAGGGTCTTACCAATAAAAAGAGTAATTTCAAATTTCTACCCCGATAGGGTTTTAGTGGGAAAATCAGGGTCATACCAGTAAGAGGGGTAATTTTGGGATTTTATCTTAATAAGGTTTCGGTGGGAAGATAAAGGTCTTATCGACAGAAGGGGTAATTTCTGATTTCTACCCTGAAAGGGTTTCTATGGGAAGAACAGGGTCTTATTGGTAGGAGGGGTAATTTTGGTATTTTACCCCAATAGGGTTTCGGTTGGAAGATTAGGGTCGTACCGATAGGAGGGGTAATTTCAGATTTCTATCCCGATAGGGTTTCAGTGAGAAGATTAAGGTCTTATCGGTAAGAGGGGTAATTTCGCGATTTTACCCGAATAGGGTTTCGGGGGAATATCAGGGTCTTATTGGTGGGAATGGTGATTTTGGGATTTTACCCGAATAGGGTTTCGGTGGGAAGATCAGGGTCTTACCGATAGGAGGGGTAATTTATGATTTCTACGCCGATAGGGTTTTAGTGGGAAGATTAGGGTCTTACTGGTAGGACGGGTAATTTCGAGATTTTACCCCAATAAAACTTCGGTGAGAAGATTAGGTTCTTACCGGTAGGAGAGTTGATTTCATATTTGTACCCTGATAGGGTTTCTGTGGGAAGATCAGTGTCTTATAGGTAGGAGGGTAATTTTGGGATTTTACCACAATAGGGTTCTGTGGGAAGATCAAAGTCTTACCGGTAGGAATTGTAATTTTGGGATTTTACCCTAATAGGGTTTGGTTGAAAGATCAGGGTCTTACCCGTAGGAGGGATTATTTTAGGACTTTACCCAAATAAGGTTTCGGTGGGAAGATGAGGGTCTTACAGGTGGGAGGGGTAATTTCAGGATTTTACCCCAATAGGGTTTCAGTGGGAAGATTGGGGTCTTAATATTAGGAGGGGTAATTTCAGGACTTTTCCCCAATAGGTATTCGGTGGGAATATCAAGGTTTTATATGTAGAAGTGGTAATTTCGGGACATTACCGATAGGAGGTGTAATTTCTGGTTTCTACCCCGATAGAGTTTCGCTGGAAAGATCAGGTTCGTACTGATAAGAGGGGTAATTTCGGGACTTTACCCCAATAGGTTTTCCATTGGAAATCGGGGTTTTTCAGGTAGGAGGGGTAATTTCGACATTTTTCCCAATAGGATTTCAGTGGGAAGATGTCTTACTAATAAGAGGGATAATTTTAGATTTCTACCCCGATAGGGTTTTGATGAGAAGATTATGATCTTACCGGTAGTATGGGTAATTTTGGAATTTTACCCCAACAGGGTTTCGGTAGGAAGATCAGGGTCTTACCGGTAGGAGAGGTAATTTCTAATTTTTACACCGATAAGGTTTCGGTGGGAAGATTAGGGTCTTTTTGGTAGGAGGGGCACTTTTGGGTTTTCACCCTAATAGGGTTTTGATGGGAAGATCAGGGTCTTACTAGGAGGAAGGGTAATTCCATATTTCTACCCCGAAGATCAGGGTCTTATCGGTAGGAGGGGTAATTTTGAGATTTTACCCCTATTGGGTTTCAATAGGAATATCTGGTTCATACTGTTAGGGAGGGTAATTTCGTGATTTTTCCCAAATAGGGTTTGGTGGGAAGATCAGGTTCTTGCAGGTAAAAGGGGTAATTTAGGGATTTTATCCTCATAGGGTTTAAGTGGGAAGATTATGGTCTTACCAGTAGGCAGGGTAATTTCATATTTCTACCCTATAGTTGAATGATTCAATTAAGGTGATGACTTTGATGATTTGATCAAAGCTACTAAGAAGGATTCACCTATGGAGGAATTATCAGATTATGGAGATAGAAATATTCTAGGTGCATCCACGAGAAGTATTTGCGTGTGCATGGTGACATGGAACACTTAACACACGTGAATAAGGACGATTTTGGTGGATATGGGGAATAAGTTAGTTCTGCCTATGAGTTTTCTCCCACTTTATTTGATTTAAGGGCTTTAACCCAATAGGGTTTCGGTGGAAAAATCAGAGTCTTACCGGTGGGAGGTGTAATTCCGGGACTTTTCCCCAATAGGGTTTCGGTGGGAAGATCAAGGTATTACATGTAGAATTGGTAATTTCGGGACATTATTCCAAAAGGGTTTCCGTGTGAAATCTGGATCTTTCAAGTAGGAGGGGTAATTTCGATACTTTACCCTAATAAGGTTTTAGTGGGAAGATCAGACTCTTACCAATATGAAGGGTAATTTTAGATTTCTACCCCGATAGGGTTTGGATGGGAAGATCAGGGTCTTATCGGTAACAGGGTAATTTCGGGATTTTACCCCAATAGGGTTTCAGTAGGAAGATCAGGGTCGTACCGGTAGGAGGGGTAATTTTGGGATTTTACACCAATAGGGTTCTGTGGGAAGATCAAAGTCTTACCGGTAGGAGGGGTAATTTCAAGATTTTACCCCAATAGGGTTCTGGTGGGAAGATTAGGGTCTTACAAGTAGGAGGGTGATGGGCGTTAGAACGGTCGCACATTCCACACTCAATCAAATAAATTTATAAATCCTAAAACTAACCCCTAAACAAGTCTAGTGGTAAGTTCGGAGTCGAACCACAAGGAACGGTAATGCTAGATTGTTCTTAATCTAATGCCTAAGCTATGCTGAAGTCGATTTACGGATAAAGGACACTACAACTACACTAAAACACATATAAAGAACAAGGTATGATAAAGTCTACTAGGGGAAAAGATCCACTTAGAACAATTAATAAGCTAATGAGAATCCATTTGATAATCAATCATGCAAAGAAAGAATTATAATGAGAATTAACTACACTCAAAAGTAATCTCTCAAATTCCTAGCCTAGATCCCTCATTGACTAGGTGCATAGAAGAAAATTACCCAAAATGCAATCAAATATATCAATTCTAATTCACAATCCCTTGTCAAACTAAAACCAATATGTAATTAAGTGTGCTATCATGGGAGATCAATCCAATCTAAAACAAACAACATGCCAACATCAATTCAATCAATTTAATCACACAATTATCATCAAATTTATCTCAAATAACTCAAATAGTCATTACAAAGCCTCACTCAACACCTAGTAGAAGGGAAACTACTCAAGCATAATGAAAGCAACTAAATAAAGCATAAAGAGAAGATAAAGTAAGAAATGCTCATTGATATAAGATGGAGATCTTCAAATTCCTCATTTGATTATCCAAAATCCATGAAAACCACTATGCTCCTCACTTTCTCTCTCTAAAATTTTGAGAGTTTATCTCTCTAAAACCTAAACTAACCTAAAATCTATTCTAAACTGAAAAAATCCTCTTCTTTAATGAGCAAAAAAAATCTATTTATACCCCTTACAAAATTGCTTAGGAAGCTCCGCAAAAAGTCAGCTGGAACGGGAAAAGGTCCGACCGAACTCTGGGTAGGTTCGGTCGGACTCAGGGTAGGTTCGGTCGAACTCAGGGTAGGTTCGGTCGAACCTCCCTGATCCTTGTTTGGTCAAACTTTCCTGGTTCGACCCCTCTTGTAAACATGCTGAAAACTTGGTTGAAACTGCCTTGGAGGTCCGGTCGAACTTTTCAAAAGTTTGACCACACCTTGGTTCGACCGAACCTCTTAGAGGTTCGGCCACACCTCTCTTGAACTTCCTCTTCTTGCTTCCTTTCCTTCCCTTTTGCTCCTCTTGTCTTTGTCCATGCCTCCATACTTGGCCAAGGGCCTCCTACCGTGCTTAGGACCGCCATGGAACCTGCAAAAGATAGCAAAGATCACGAGAGCATGGGGATGATAAAATAATGCATAAAGATTATCAAAACAAGCGCAAATAAGCATACTTTTCATCCACAAAAGAAAAGGAAGCCATAAGAGGAGAAAAGAGGTAGAAAAACCTAAGAAAAACAGGAGAAAAGAGACCAATACACTACCCCTAAGGGTAACATAAATGTCACTCATCAGAGGGGTAATTTCATTTTTTTTATCCCGACATGGTGTCGATGAAAAGATCAGGGTCTTATCGGTAGGAGGGGTAACTTCAGGATTTTACCCCAAAAGGGTTTCGCTTGGAATATCAGGGTCTTATTGGTAGGAAGGGTAATTTAAGGATTTTACCCCAATAGGATATCGGTGGGAAGATTAGGGTCTTACCGGTTGGAAGGGTAATTTCGAGATTTTAACATATAGGGTTTCGGTGGGAAGATTAGGGTCTTACTAGAAGGATGGTTATTTCGGGAATTTACCCCCAATAGGGTTTCAGTGGGAATAAGAGGGGAAAATTCATATTTCTAACCCGGTAGGGTTTCGGTGGGAAGATCAGGGTCTTACCAATAAAATAGGTAATTTCTAATTTCTACCCTGATAGGGTTTCGGTAGGAAGAACAGGGTCTTACGGGCAGAAAGGGTGATTTTTGGGATTTTACCCTAATAGGGTTTCGGTGGGAAGATCAGGGTCATACTGGTAGGATGGGTAATTCAGATTTCTATCCCGATAGGGTTTCAGAGGGAAGATAATGGTCTTGTTGGTAGGAGGGGAAGTTTCGGGACTTTACCCCAATATGGTTTCTGTGGGAAAATTAGGGTCATATAGTTTAGGAGGGGTAAGTTCAGGATTTTACCCTAATAGGGTTTTAGTGGAAAGATCAGGGTCTTACTAGTAGGAGGGGGGTTATTTTAGATTTCTACCGTGATAAGGTTTTGGTGGGAAGATCAGGGTCTTACCTGTTGGAGTTGTAATTTTGTGATTTTACCCCAATAGGGTTTCACTTAGAAGATCAGAGTCTTACCATTAGGAACGGTAATTTTGAGATTTTACCCCATAGGAGTTTGGTGGGAAGATTAGGGTCTTACTAGTAGGATGGATAATTTCAAGACTATACCCTAATAGGGTTTCAGTGGGAAGATCATGGTTTTACCAATAGCAGGGCTAGTTCAAGATTTCTTCCTCGATAGAGTTTCGGTGGGAAGATCAGGGTCCTACTGGTAGGAGGGGTAATTTCGATATTTTACCCTAATAGGGTTTCGTAGGGAAGATAAGGGTCTTACCAGTAGAAGGGGTAAGTTTGGGGTTTTTTACCCTTACAGGGATTCAATGTGAAGATCAGGGTCTTACCAGTAGGAGGGGTAATTTCATATTTCTACCCCGATAGGGTTTCGACAAAAGATTAGGATGTTACCGGTAGGAGGGGTAATTTCAGGATTTTACTTCAATAGGGTTTCGGTTAGAAGATAAGGGTCTTACCGATAGGAGGGGTGATATCAAATTTCTACCCCGATATGGTTTTGGCGGGAAGATCAAGGTTGTAACACCCCAATAATTCTCTTTTTAAAACCTGTAAATACCTTTAATAATCTGCAAGAGAATTACTGACATGCTACCGCCACGTGTTCAAACGTTAAGGCTAGTTCATAATCTAGCAGCGGAAAAACTAACTCAGTTATAAATAAGTTTCAAAACCAATAATCAAAACCAAATTTAGTCTTACAAGCTGGAACCATTACGACCCTTATTCAAACCCCGTTAAAATAGTAAGTAAATAAAATCAGAGTCAAAATAAATCCAACTTATGAAATAAAATGAAATGAAATAAACTGTGAGGTTAACCAACACTCCACTCAAAATCCCATTACCTTGATGCAAGTTCGGATTGGGTAAAACCTGTGATTAATCTGCTCCCAAATATTACAAGTGTAAAAATTGGATCATTATAGGGTCATTGAAAGGCGAAGGCCATGACCAAGAAAAGACACACAAGAGCACGCAATCAGCAACGCTGAGTACATACAAGCTACGAAATATAATAAAGAATTCCTAGCATACTACTAATAAGCAATCAACACAAACAATATAATCAGTGGGATGATCAGGATCTATCCTGATACAGTTTCGATGGGAAGATCAGGGTTTTATCGATAGGAGGGGTAACTTTGGGATTTTACCCTAATAGGATTTCGGTGGGAAGATCAGGGTCTTACCGGTAAGAGCGGTTATTTAAGATTTCTACACCGATATAGTTTAGGTGGTAAGATCACGGTCTTATCGCTAGGAGGGGTAATTTCATAATTTTTACCCCAATAGGGTTTCGGTAGGAAGATTAGGGTCTTACAGGTAAAAGGGGTAATTTTGGTATTTTCTCCTAATAGGGTTTCAGTGGGAAGATCAGGGTCTTACCAATAGGAGGGGTAATTTTAGAATTCTACCCCTATAGGGTTTCGGTGGGAAGATCATGGTCTTATAGTTAGAAGGAGTAATTTATAGATTTTATCCTAATAGGGTTTCAGTGGGAAGATTAGGTTCTTACAATTAAAGGGTAATTTTGGTATTTTATCCTAATAGGTTTTCAATGGGAAGATAAGGGTCATACCAGTAGGAGGGATAATTTTAGATTTCTATCCCGATAGGGTTTCGGCGGGAAGATTAGGGTCTTACAAGTAGAAGGGGTAATTTTAAGATTTTATCCTAATAGGGTTTTAGTGAGATGATTAGGGTCTTACCAATAGGAGGGGTAATTTTAGATTTCTACCCCGATAGGAGTTTTCTAGGAAGATAAGGGTGTTACCGATAAGAGAGGTAATTTCAGGATCTTACCCCAATAGCGTTTCGTTGGGAAGATAAGGGTCTTAACGGTAGAAGGGGTAATTTCATATTTCCACCCTAATAGGGTTTCGGTTGGAAGATCAGGGTCTTAAATGTAGGACGGGTAATTTCGGGGTTTTACCCCAATAAGGTTATGTGAGAATATAAAAGTCTTAACGGAAGGAAGGGTAATTTCGGGATTTTACCCCAATAGGGTTTCGATAGAAAGATCAGGGTCTCACTGGTAAGAGGGGTAATTTCGAGACTTTAACCCAATAGGGTTTCGGTGGGAAGATGAGGATCTTACTGGTAGGAGGGGTAATTTTAGGATTTTACCCTAATAGGATTTTAGTGGGAAGATTAGGGTCTTACCAGTAGGAGGGGTAATTTCTTCTTTCTACCCCAATAGGGTTTTGGTGGGAAGATCAAGTTCTTACTAGTAAGAGGGGTAATTTCGGGATTTTACCCCAATAGGGTTTCAGGGGAAGATCAGGGTCTTACCGGTAGGAGGGGTAATTTCGGTACTTTAATCCTAATAGGGTTTCGGTGGGAATATAAGGGTCTTATAGGTAGGAGGGGTAATTTCGGAATTTTACCTTGATAGTGTTTCAATGGGAAGATAAGGGTCTTACCGATCAGGAGGGATAATTTCTGATTTCCATCCCGATAAGGTTTCAGTGGGAGGAACCGGGTCTTATTTGTAGGAGGTGCAATATCGGGAATCTACCCCAAAATGGTTTTAGTGGGAAGATCCGAGTCTTACTTATAAGTGTGGTAATTTCAGATTACTACTTCAATAGGATTTCAGTGGGAAGATAAGTGTCTTATGGGTAGGAGGGGTAATTTCGGGATATTACCCCAATAGGGTTTCAGTGGAAAGATCATGGTCTTAGCGGTAGAAGGTGTAATTTTGGTACTTTACCCTCAATAAGGTTTCAGTGTGAAAATCATGGTCTTACAGGTAGGAGGGGTAATTTCATGATTTTACCCTAATAGGGTTTCTGTTGGATGATTAGGGTTTTACCAGTAGGAGGGGTAATTTCAGATTCTTACTCCGATAGGGTTTCAGTGGGAAGATGAAGGTCTTACAAGTAGGAAGGGTAATTTAGAAATTTTACCATGATAGGGTTTCAGTGGGAAGATTAGGGTCTTACCG